>NC_087476.1:121937085-122271527 GCF_036417665.1 Passer domesticus | reverse complement strand
TACTGGCAGAGGAAGAACGAAGATGAAGAACCCAGAACGAGGTCTCAGGAAATCTCAAAATCTCCAAAAGTATTGCCTCCTTTCCCCAGAGAGACTTAAACCTCTGTGTTTGCACAGAAACCCTGCACTAAAGGTGGGGAGATCTCTCAGCAGAGCTGCCAAGGAAACATCTCTCCCCAGAACAGACTTGAGGCATGCAGGGCATGTAAATGCCTTTTTATAGCTCCTTATTGCACCACGTGCAATCACAGAATGATCAAGGCTCCACACACACTCAGGTTTTTTTTCTAGAATACCCAACATTTCAACAGTTTTGCAGTTTTGTCACCTAGGCAGGAAGCCCCAGTATCACAGTACTGTCCTCATCCCCACCCATTTTTAGGAATAGGCTTTCATTTCTTTCCTTCTCTGTGTCACTTTCTTCCCTTTAGTGACCCTTGTCAGGTCCCAAACCTTCCTGATTAGCCTTGGGAGCCGTTGAAAACCCTCCAAAAAAGGTAATTTCTGGTTTTGGCCCACCAGCCAGTAGTTCCTCCAAATCAGCACACCTACTGCATGAAGCTGTCACTGCACCACTCCTGCTTCTGCGGGCTCTGCAAGCCTCTGTAGTCCAGCACTTAAGAGGACATATGGAAGTCAAAAATGTACTCTGCATAAACACTCTTGGGAGCTCTTACACAATAAAAAGCTTCAGGTGTGTTAGCAGGCAGTGATCAGTGACTGAGTCCCCATAGCAGCACAGACCTGGCTACACCCCACAGCTCTGCATTTTCCCATGGCAGCCACATCCAAAGCCAAGCTGTTGGCTGCACCCAGGAGTTATTTAAGTGCTCTGATATCTGCCCTTTGTGGTCTGATACAAGTTCATCACTCTTAAAACAACAAAACTAAAACCAGCCGGCTCAAAATTATTGTAACATCTCAAATAACAGGATAAACAAAGCCCAAGCTTTCCTTTAGCCCTTCCTGGCTCCTGAGCTAGGAGCAGAGGGCAATCTCAGCTTTACAGCAGATCTCCAGGCTGAATGCTTAGGCTGTGGCAGATGCACATTTAATTACAATGTTTGAAGTAGGCATCGAGATCAAAAGGAAAGAAATGTTACATTGAAGAGAGTTGATCTAAAGCTGCAATTAGAAACGTGAACCCAAGGGAAGGAGCTGTTTGAGTTGGTAGGGAGACATTATACACAGAATTAGGATCAGTGTTATGGTTTTAAAAATGGAGCAAGCAACATAAGCAGCAGCACATAAACTGAGTATTTACACAGCTGTAAAACATCTACCAGGAGAATTGTGAGAATGTGTGTTTGGAATGGTGAATGGGGAAATCTTCTCCACCTGATCCTGTACAACAATCTGCTTTATTGCCCTTTATTGCTCTTGAATCCAACATGAACACCAGAAAACAGCCATTGATTGAAGCCACATGTATCCAAGCAAAATATGGACCCAAACTTCCCACTTATTCAAATAAAAAACCCAAACAACAAGACTATTGAAGCTTAAAGTGTTTACTTAAAACTTAAAATGGAGGAATATTTTACTGAACAACCTAGAAATAAAACTTTTTCACCTGATTATGTTGCAACCTGGTACCAAGGAAAAGAACTTTACTACAGCTTGCTACTGCTGTGCACAGACAAATGCTGGTCAGTTCTGTCAGGGAATTGCTTTCACAAAAAAACTCCTCTGGGAAAAGAAATTGCTCCATGTACTTGAACTAACAGGCTGACCAGTTCTTTCACTAATTCATTGGTCCTGGCTTCTCAGCAGGCAGACTTGTTTGTATTTGTCTTACTTTCAAGATGTTGATGTAAGAAAAAATTATTAATTCTGTATGTCCGTTTATTTGACATAAAATGACTTGGAACTTTCTCAGGTTTAGACTTGTAATAACCTTGGGATATACTTCACCATCACTGTTGCTTTTAGTAGTGTGCTTTAACACCAAGTATTTTACAGGAGCTGGTGATCATATTTAACACAGGTGATGTCACAGGGGAGAAGGATGGAGCTGCTCACCCCCACAGTACCCTCTGCCTTCCACTCACAGCAGCTTGAAATGAACCTGGAAGCAAAGAGCCCCGTGGCCAGCCAGCCCCAAAGGCCACCAGGGTCCCCTCCCACAGCCACTGCTGCCCCAGCACCCCTGCCACAGCTCTGAAATCCTCACCCACAGACAACAGCTTCAGCCTCAGGCCCCAGAACAAGTGGATAAAGTTCCCAGCTGACAGGGAACCTGCTCGGCTGTGGGCAGCCCTGGGAGGAGGCAAACACCCCTCTCCCTCCTGAGATCACCGTGCTCCACAAGAGCTGTGCCTGCAGATTTCCTAACACAGTCACCGCCAAAACCGTAAGGAACATTGCCCATCAGACCTGTCTTCCCCCTCCTTGTTCCCAGCATGTGCCCCAGCTGAGGAACACGCCCTGCTGTCCCTGCTCCTGCCCTGCGCATTCGATACCCAGCTCGAGATGCTCCAAGGGCACCTCTGACATTCCCTTTCCTCCAGCCCTGCCCAGGCTCAAACCCGAGAGCAGGAAACGTGTGCTGGGGCAGAGAGCAGGGCTGAGATCCCTGCCTGCAATCTCAAGGAAGCAGGTGGTTCCTCAGAGGCCACTGCCAGCTCCCACATCCAGCACAGTCCAGGCCGGGGTGTGCCTGGGGCTGAAACTGCTCCTGGATATCCAAAATACCCTCCTCTTCCCCACACACTGTGCTTTGTTCTGACACAGCAGCACAGAGATGGGAGTTTCCTCTGGAGGGATGTGCTCCCAGCTAGCTGATCCAGGACATCCATCAATCCAAACAATCTGCTCCAACTCCCCTGGCAACGCAGAGCTGGCTCCGCTCTGAATTTGGGGAGCCCCAGCTACTCCTGCCAGCTGCTCAGCCACTGAACACCCTCCTGGCTGTGCAAGGGCAGGAGGCAAACCCTGGGAATGGCAGGTTCCAGGTGAGCAGCTGCTGTTGCTGGCCCAGAGAGCCCTGCTGGGACAGCCAGGGCTGCCACTCACAGTGGCCTCGGTGCCCAGCACTGCCAGTGAGAGCCAGAGGGGACACACACAGCCAAGGGACACCCACATATGGTAAAATCTTCACACCTTGGACTCAGTCCAGAATTCAGCCTTTTGGCAAAGCTAAAACACATCTCAAGTTCAGGCCAGAAAATTAAGAATGATGGCTTTGTGTTTGGATGAGTTAGAAACAGCATGTGACTGTCAGTCTTGAGGGAAGCACACTCACCTTCAAAGCATCAAATCAATAAACTGTTAGAAACCTCCTGGAGTAATAAATACTAAAAAAAAATTTAAAAATAAAAGTACTGACTTACTGCACCTTGCCAAGCATGTGCTACTGCAGGGCTGTGACCAAATAGCTCTTCTATTTCCAAATACATGACACACGCAAGCTATAAATAAACAAGTCCAAGATGTGCATTGGTATCACAGACATCCCTTACTCACTCTGCTGTCCTTTCCTTACTGCAGCCCATTTCTGACCTTGTCTTCACTTTCTTCCCCTCTCCAGGCACAAAAACAACACAGCCTGTCACACATCATCAGGTGGAGGCCTCAGCACTTATCTTTATCTTTTATCCACTCCATATCACTTCTCAGCCCGGATTTCCTGTGCTCAACTACTGCTGCAATGTAAAGCCAGATCCCACATCCCTCCAAAAGATGGAAACTCCCCAGATCTTGTGTTAAGCTGCCAGCTGTTCCTCAGAGAACACTATACACATGCTCAGGCATTTTAATTCTTACTATTTAAGCCATAAAGTGCAGGTGGGAAGAGCCAACCAGGAAACAACCCCGCTCTAGTGCTGCAGCATCTCTGGAATCAGTCACCAAGCACACAAAAGGAAACTGAAGGAACTGTAGGTAAGTATTTTACAAGAGTGTCAGATAAAAAGAAACAAATGTTCAATCAAAAAACTTCTCTATTTGCATGGAATTGTGCAACACTCAGATGAAGCCCCATTCCAAGTCCCATCCTTATGTAATCCACCAGCCAGAGAATTCTGGGGTGGCTCATTCAAGGTCTTGGTGAATTTGCACTGAATTTGTCTGCCAGCTTTGGGGGCAAGGAGCACAAGAGGGTCTTGCACCTTCCCAGTGTTCCTCCCTCCCTCCTCAAGTGCTGGGGGATGCCTGCAGGGCCTCCAGAGAGTTCCCTGGATTTCCAAGAGGGGCAGAACCTGCTCCCTTTCTGTCCATGCCGTACTCAGCCTGGTCAGTACATGGTGTGTCTGAGATGCTGACTGGCTCAGCTCAACAAAACCAGTTTCAGTCCTCTGGGTAACTCAGGCACCACAGAAGGTGTGTGAGAGCAGCAATCCCTCCACAGCAGTTTCAAACTTGGCACTAGGAAGGTTAATTCCAGCTCATTGCCAGGGGGCAGGAACACAGCCTTCACCCTCCTCTCAAGCTCAGAGCCAGGGTGAACCTGCCTTTTCCCTGAGCACTTCAGGAGAACGACTGCTACAGCCTGAAGTGAACAGAAACCTTGAATTCAAGTGATATTGCTGGAGGTTCTTGGAAATGAGACCTGGAAGTGAAACCCAGGTGTGTCAGGAGTTAGTGATGTGAGCAGCTCCAACCCTGCACATCCAGCACTGCCTGAAACTCAGATGTTAACTACACTCTGCCCCTTAACAGCCATTGAGGAAATTATCCACCCAGTAACTTGGAAACATACACACTTCATTCTCTGCTAAGGCTGATGTTGAGATCTTAAAAAAAATAAAAAAAATAAAAAAAATAAAAAAAAAAAAAAAAAAAAAAAAAAAAGCAAGCCAGATGCACTGAGGAGAGGATTTAGAACGACTTACAGGGGTTTGGCTCCAAGGATTTTCACACACAAGGCCTGCAGGTATTTAGAAGTTTTGGTGGCAAAACCAACCACTGCAATCAGCCATTTCCAAGCTCAAGGAACACGTGGCTTCTGAAGATTATCACACTTTTTCCTCTAGAATTGCCTGCAGGCTTTTCTGAGACAGCAGATATACCAGAATACCAGAGATATTATTTACACTTTCATGAAACCTGCTGTGGAAATGCATGCTGTCTTCCAGAAGCTTGGTATGAAAGACCCCACCAGACAGAACCTGGCAGCAATGAACCCAGCAGGCTTCTATGGGCCACGAACAGGCAGAGAAAAGCCCAAAGGCCACGTGTGAAATAGCCCAGAAAATCTCAGCCCATGCCTGCCCAGTGCCAGTATTCCCAGTAGAGTCTGAAGCCCTTCTAGCTGGACAAACAGCACATTTAAAAAATGGAGCTGGATTTGGACAGTCTTATAAATCTGATGGTTTCATAGCTTACTAAATAACTTCTGCTTCTGGGAAAGAGAAGGGACTCCAAAAATAGCAACATTTTATCTCAAAATGTTAAGCTGCTGTTGTGCTTCCATAAAACCTCACCATCCAGACTTGATTTTGCCTTTTGAGTGCCTGGTTTTGTGCAGTCACAATTTATGTGGAAAACGGTAAGAACTAAGGGTTAATACATGAGCACTTAAATGAGAACTCTCAATATGACAACCCTGGGTGGTTTTGAACACTTAATTTTTCACTGATATGTCACATTAACACCAGGGTGGGATGGCACTGCTTTGTAATTTAGCATCTTGAAAGAAAGGAAGAGCACAGGTTCCCAGGTTCTATATTCCCCTAACCCACAGGCTGTACAATTCTAGAATTAGGCACTGTGTTAACTTGCTCTTCAGAGGAGCTAACAAGAATAAAAGAAACATCACAAGAATGCACTACAGGCATTATTTTTTCCCTTCATTATTGAAGTGCTGTAAGAACAGAGGAATATTTTCCCCCAAGTATTTACTCAGCACGCCTTTTCCCTCCTTTTAACCTGTTTATTTTCATTTAAATGTAACAGATAAAATATTTAAACTTCACAGTGTAAACAATGTATCAGATACATCAAATGCTGGACTAAGTGGGCCAAAATAAATTGGAGATAGCTTTCATTCTCTCTGTTGCTGCTACAATAATCTGCAAGTGATAGCACCATCTCCCCTTGCAAAATGCAGCCCTGAGTGTTCCCAGCCAGCTGGGGGGATCAAAGCAAACCTGAGTCCTCTCATTACAGCACCCAGACAATTTGATTTCACCCTCACTGGATCATCCCTTCTTGGGGGCCTCACTGCAGCATCACATATGTCTTTATAATCTGCCTTCCACCTGCGTGGCAGCCAGGCTGCTCGTGCCAATAAACGCAGCTTTAATTGTGTCTGTGGGATATAAAAAGCAATTTTCACAGAAATAAACAATCACCCAAGTCAGCTCCTCGTGAACCAACTCTGGGCTCATATTTCTTCATCTTGAGGCAACTCCAAGCCTAAGAGTTTTTTACCAACATTGATCTGAAATCAGAATGTCTTTAACTGAACAGGGCATTTTAATAATTGGGTTATTGATAGATGAACTTGAGCATGACAGGAACTTTCCACTGCAAGTATAAAAGAAAGCTGTGCCTGTGAGAGCTACAGGAATGAAGGAATATAAAGCACATTTCAGAAACGTGATTTTACACTGTCCTTGCAGCTGCAGTGGCTGTGTGCAGCACAAGGGAAAGGTGTCTTCCCTGCCAACACAGGACAATATTTAATGTATTTAAAAGAGGTGTCCAACAGGCCTCATGGATGGCAATTAACTGCAATTCTAGATTCATGGTTAATACACTACTTATTTCTTGTGCTGTAAGGAATGTGACATACCTAAGGGCAGCAGAAACTGGAAAAACTCTGAAACCCAGCTCTGCTCTCACACCAATTTCCCTTCTCTTACAGAGACAACAGCACTAAGTGGAACAGAGATGTCGGGGACAAAAAGCTGCATGATGAGAGCTGCCTGCTCACACACAACAACAGCTCAGGATCTCTAATTAAGCAGAGACCAGAAGTGCCATGAAATAACAGAAATGCCTTTGGCAGTAACTTATTCAGTCACATTTCAGAAATATTTCTTAAATGAATCTCTGATGATCACTTACTGCCAGTACTGCCTGGAATCCACGGTGCACTCAGCCTTAGGGATAGCAACAGCAAATTTCATGCTGATGTTACATGAAACTGAAGTTTTTGGACAAACAGTTCAGCTTTTGCTACTTGTACAGTGTTCACAAGTCAGCTGAGTCTTGCCTGTCAATTTAACCATTGGGAAGCAGGAGGATGGGACAGCTGTAGTCCAGACTACCAGCACAAATCCTTCTGCCAGACTTTTAAAAAGTTCCCCCTCAGACCTTTATGGCACTTCAGCAAGGGAATGCGCATTGCTGGGGATGGACCACAGGGACAAGTGATTTAGATAATGCCCTAAAATTATATTTTAAGCAGTCAGCGTCAGGAGCAGAACCAATTTCAGTGCATGAAACCATTCACATGACGTGCCACGTAACTGACGCGAAAGCCAACATTAAGGTCTGAGGATGCAAACTTCTTTTCCTGGTGATGTCAAGCTTGGTGAGTAGAGCAGGCACTCTGGAAACAACATCATGTTTGAGCTCAAGGACGGAGCTGTGTGTGGCTCAGAGGGCTGTCACTTCCCAGAAGGACGCAGACACAGGATGAATACCAACACTCAGCAGCAGGAAGGATGCTGGTGGAAGCAATCCCCAGACTGTGTCACTCAGCAGCCTCCTGCCACACGGAACAGGCATTTTGGAACTTATCAGCCAGTCAGCACCATTTGGTAAGGACAAGCCATTGGCTGCACCATCATGTGGGTGCACAGCCAGGTGAGTTTTACATGCAGCACAGGAGCTCAGGGGTTTCCTGAGCTCCATCCCAGTGTGGGATGAGCTCCAGAGGAGCAAAGCCTGGCTGGAGGTGGCAGTGGGGCAGGTCAGACCTGAGCCCTGCACAGGTACAGCAGCTCCTGCACCCCTCACAGAGGGCAAGAAGCACCTCATGGCAGCAAACAGCAACTCCTCCTCCCTATTCACCAGTCCCAGGGAGCACTGGACACAGGTACTGCAGCACTGGCTTCTCATGAGCTGCTGGGCTTAAAACCCACTAGGCCAGGCTTTAACCTGGGCCATCAGTCCCTATGCAAAGTGTCACTGCAGGCACTTCTGGGGCAACGAGCTGATGACAGCCAGGGCCCACCATGAGTGATGTGGCTGCTCTGGGGACAGGCAAAACAAACCCAGGAACACCCACACACAACCACCCTCCCAAAACCTCACAGATTCTGAGAACCCTTCCACCTCATCCCTCTGAACACAGGGGCTGGACAGCAAATTGGCAAGCCTGTCCAGCCCTCCCTTTGGGCATCAGACTCATCGAGAGTTACGGTGTCATGGCAGTGAATTCATTAATCTGATATATTTGTGTTACCAATACTGTGGTTGCATACAAAAGCAGAGGATTTCACACTGTGGCCCACGTTCTTTGGAGCTGCTTTTGCTGAAACAGGAAGGTACTAAATCATGGCCTGCTAGTGCCAGGTGGGCCAGGGAGCAAAGAGAGTGAAAGAAAAACTAATAAGAAAATTTTACTTCTGGAAATGGCTCCACTTAAAAGGTCAAGATTGGTCTGTGTCCAGAGGGAATGAATAGTTCCTAGAAACTGAGAACACAAATGTAGAAACTTAAATGTAGGCTGGCCTACAGAGTATCTGTGGGAGTCAGGAGACAAATGTGTCAGGTAAGATGCAGGACACTCCTACACTGCCAGCACAGTCACCAAAACACCCCACATTTTGTGCCAATTATCCTTCCTCTTCTACCTTAACACCTGCACTGCATAAAGAAGAAAACCTGAAGTTTGCAGTTGAAGCAATAACATTTTCAGAACGTTAATGATAAGACTTCTTCTATTCTGCCTAAAGCATCTGACTACTGAGTGAAGCAGAAGCACTGCAGTTATTACATGCACAAATTCCAGCATTTTCCAGGTGCATTCTGATGCTGCTCCAGCTGCCAAGAGCTTGCAGAACTGTCCCTATGGCCAGAGGAACGTGTCCTTCCCTCCCCACTGCCCCTCAGAAATGGGGCATTCTTTTGTACCTGACCAGCATCTCACGGGGCACCCGCTCCCAAAGACAACAAATGTCCTGTCCTTGCTGCCTGAAGGCATTTTCCCAAAAATCTGAACACACACACACACGCCATGAAATCACCCAGTCCAGCAGGAGAGGTCGTGCCCTCTCTGGCCACCCCAATGCACGCTGAGGAAAAGCAGCACACAAACACAAGTGATCTGTGTGTTTTTCGTGTAGAACAAGATCACAGCACTCCCAAAATCTGGAAATATTCCAGCAACACCCCGTTGGGTAGACCAAAGACAGATGACTGAACATAGCCAGTGCCTTGCTTCCCACAAAAGTCTGCTCAGGATTTTATTTTAGCTTATTTTTTCCCCTCAAAAACAATAGTTGTATTTTAAAAAGTTAGAATGGCAATCTTAAAGTAAAATCCTCAGGGTATTTTAGAATTTTCTTTCACCATTCTAAATCATTATTTTCCCATCTATATAATAGACACCTCAAAGGTACAAAACTTGTATTAAAACTTGTATTGCAAGCATTAATATTGCTTTGGAATCACACATGAGGGTAAATGAGATTCTGTTACCAGCAAAGGAAATGACTTATTTAAACTTTCATAGAGCCACAGGTCATTGTTTCATTAAAATCCCTTCTAGCCTAAACATAATGACAATACCTGTAAGCTTAAGTAGAAGTGGCATTTAAAGGCAGTTGGCCTTAGCACTGGCATTTAAAGTAACGTGGGGATAATTCCTGACATTTACTGTGCTGCAGGGAGAGCAGGAAGGGAACGGGCAAGGATCTGAGCTCTGCTGATGCCCAGCAGCTCAACAACATTATTAGTGTCAGTGCTAATAATGGCCACATTAAATCTCCACCACCAGTCCAAGTTTGGAGACACTCAAGGAGCACTTATCTCCCAGTAAATAAGAGCTCAAACTCTGCTCAAAGCACTTGAGGATGCATATTATAAACTTCATTCAGATGCATATTATAAACTAGATTCTGGCACTGTGGAGGATTATGGACACAAATGACAAAAACTCAAAGGAGTGAGAGAGCTTGGCAAGCCTTGGTGTTTCTAACCTGAGCTATCAGATGAACAAAAATACTCCTGAGTAAGGTGCCAACAGAACAGCAAAAAAAATTGTGTTAAAGAATTATTTCTAACTTGGAGTTACCTGGAAATGTTCAGGTAAAGGCTCTGCCATTGATTCTTGTGGCTGTTCTAAAAACACCTGCTGAAATTATTTACACAGATCCGAAATGTGCCCAAACCACTCCTGAGGCAAACAGCACTTTCTGCTGGTCAAAAAGACAGAAGTTTCTGCAAATGTCAGGACTCTGCCACCTGCCACCACATTCCCCCACCCTTGTCACTGGAGAAAGTTACACCAGCAGTGTTGGGCTCTTCCAGTGATCATCCCAGGCTCCATCCATCTCTAGTTATGCATTTTGCTTCTTTTAAAAAGCCTTTTCTATGCTGTTCAACACACATAGAAAACCCCTATGTAGCCCCTACTGAACCCTCTGAAAGAAGAAATTCATGATACCTCAGGAGCTCCTGTTCTGTGGTTCTACAATTTTTCCCTTAATTTGGCAGTGACATCTCCAGCAAACACTTCCAAGGACTGTTTACTTACAATGGCATTTGAAAATGTTAAGCATCTGATGCACTGCTCTCTGAACACAGACATACATCTCAGACATGCTATCTGGAAGATAATCACTTGATTTTCAAGGTCCAATTAATTACTTCAAAGTTGACTCCCTCGGGAGAAAAATATTTTAAAGGACACCAGCAAGGACAAAACTTTCCCAAAGCTTATCAAAGGCACATGATGAAAGGCTCCTTTTCTCACTGAGCATGGCACAGGAGCAAAAGGCAGCGTGTGCTGCTTCTCCAGCACTTCTGCACACACCAGGGTGGACCACAGAGGTTCTTGGGAAAGGCTCTATAAATAAGAAAGTGGCAGCAGGGTGGTGGGAAGGAGGAGGGCTTCACAGCACACTGACTTTTATGGTCATTTCTTACAGGGCTCTCAGCAAAAGCCGTTTTATGGGAGACAAAATCCCTTTCCCCAGTAATCAAAGCAAACCTGCCAGCAGCCCCTGTGCCCCCCAGACCCTGCCCCATCCCACAGGGATCTGGCAGCCCCTCAGCTCACAGCGAGCTCAGTTCTGCTTTTTGGTCACAGATCCAGCCTTGGGGCATGAGGATCCTGCCCTTCTGACCCCTCAGCATTTGGGACTGAGGGTTTTGGTGGAAATCCCAACAGCCACCCATGGGACACCTGCTGATGCCTGGAGAGCTTGGCTGGACAGCCACATAAAAAATGTGGGAAAACATGGAAAAACTGGGCTGGCTTGGCCAAACTGAGCAAGGAAAAGACAAAACATCTTCCAATAATAAGGTTCAGTCACTGGTTGAAGGACAGGGTGCAAGTTGGAAACTGAATGTTTGGGCCATTGGTGAACACACTTAAATCTGTTTTCCATGACAGTTATTGTTTGTCCTGCAAGAAAGACTTGCAAATTACACATTTCATAATAAATATCTGATTCATTAGAAAACAAATCTATGTTTAGCCTCACTTAAGCTCATGTTCTTGTTCACAGGTCTATTTCTCTTTCTAGCAACTGCAACAAGAGCTTCTTCAAAAGCAGCAACCACTCACAGACATCTCCTTTGGAACTTTCCATCAACGTTGGCCAGGCCAAGCCTTTCTTTATTTATTGCACAACTTCTGTAGGAGGTTAATCCACATAATCCAGGAAATAACAGCAGACTTGTTTGCTCCTGACTTCCTTCACATGGCTAGAACTCTTGGGGAAAACCTGATCTCAAAAAAAAAGCCAAAAACCACCACCATGCTGTGATGTCCCAGCACAGCACACTGCCTTCAGAAATTGCACCAGCACACATGGATGCATTTGACTCCCACAACTTTTAAGTGCCTGCACTTCCAGACTCCTGACACTATGTTTACATGCCCAAAACAATCCCTTCCCATGGAATTTCACCCATTTTATGTGCCCTGGGAAACGGAGAGCTGGAACACATTCAATACAAGCAAACACACACAATAAAACAAGCTCAAATGGCTGGAACTTCTAGGGATGATACACAACAGAAGGCAATAGAAATTGATTTACTATTTCTCTCTATGCAAAATAAGAGAGCACATTTTGCCACCAGAAATATATAGCAAACAGAAATTTATTGCATGAATGGTAACAACCTTTTTCATCCTTCAAAGGACGTCAGTGCAATAATGATTATATGGAAATGCTAAGTTCTAAAGTTCCTCCCCAACAACACACAGTACTACATCTTCTAATGACTTACAGAATTTCAGGTAGGAATTAAAGACACAAACCTCCTCTGGTTTCCAAATGTCTAGTGAAAAGTAGCATAACATCTAACAAAAAGTATACACCTGACAACTCCCAAAGGAGCTTCTTACTTTTGGCTTCAAATATTACAGACACTAGAGACTGCTAAAAGCATGGATTATTGGGATTGCAGGATGCCCAGCCACAGGTCAGGATGCCATCCTGTCAGTTGTTTTAGGGCTGGGACTGGAAGAGAGCAGGAGAGAGCTCTGGCTGCTCCTGTCAGAGGGGACTCCGAGCCCACCCACCATTATCACTCCCCCTTCCAAAGGAACTGTTTCTTTCTCAAGAGGAACCTTGCTTTAATGTTTCATCTAAAGGACAGAACCCAGACTAAGGTCAGGCTCAGTCTCATTCCTGCTGAGTAAAGGTTAGTTATGAGCTTTCAAGAACTGCATTAAAAGCCACAGAATTTCCCAGTAAATGACACCATTTTAAAGCATTTGTGTTGAGAACAAACAGATATCAGGGTGGACCTTATAAAACACAGATTTCTATTTCAAATACTCTGAAGTGTGTACATTAAACCCTTCAGTGCTGTACCACTAAACAACTTTTCATTGCTTCACCTGAGCTCTGTGTTGCCACAGGGCAGGGAAGGAGCCCAGCCCAAACCCAGCATCTCCCAAACCTCAGCATCAGCCAACACAGCAGTGGAATCACTCCAGTGGCTCACACTGGAATTGCAGGGGAGCTTTCAGAAGCCCCTTCTACCTTTTGAAGCACCTGCCAACACCAAACCAATCCTCACCGCAAAAAGCAGAGGATGTGCTGCTCTCCCTCTCAGAGATCCAGCTATCAAAGCCCTAGGATTTCACAGGGACACAGTGAGAGCTGCCACAACAGCTGCACTCTGAGCACCTTGAAGGATTTAAACTCCAATTTCAACTAAGAATTTAAATTAATTCATTCAGCTGCACCCATGAGTTTTGTTACTTTTGCATGTCCAAGTCAACAAATTCTTTTGCACTGACATTTTGTCTTAAAAATACAAAAACCTTTCAATGTTAAGGGCTGTAGAAAGGTCTAGGGACATTTTCAGTAACTGTTGCTTGATGAGCTGAAGAAAAATCCTGTGGGTTCCATATGAATACAATTACAGCTCTTTTCCCCCAGAGCTGTCAATCAGTCTCTTGCAAAGCAATGCCAGTGAACTTGACAAGACATCAGATTACATTTCTGTCAGCTTTAATGTTAGAAACTTATTTTCATTAATTACTCCAGTCAATCAAAAAGGAGAAAGTAATTCTCATACTTTTACTTTTCTTCACCGAATGCATGGATTGAAGCAGTGGAGCAACTTGGCTTTCAAGAGGAATTACTGTCCCCAAATACAAGTTCACAAAACAGTGAGATCTGTGACCTGCATGCCAGGGCACTGCCCAGCACTGAGAACTGCTTATCAGAATGGATCCAGTCCCAAACTGCCAGGAGAAGGTGGAATCCAGCAAGACGTGGCTCACTGACAAAACTCCTCTCCCAGCTCAAACACTGTTTTCCCTTTCACCAGAAGGCAGCTCCAGTTTTAGTCTCCCTACCAATGTAAACTAATGGATTGTGCTCCCTAAAAGATAAGCAAGTATGCTTGTTAATTCTGGAGTTTTTGCTCAGGGGATGCATCCTGAGTTTGGGAATCACACCAGCTCACAGGGCAAGCACAAGTGCTTCTGTAACCACACAGTGAAGCCATTTCCCCTCATACTAACAGAGGGGAAATGAACAACACTTAAACCTAAACCAAGCTCATTTAAAACAGGGAGAACAGGTTAAAATTTTGAAGCAACCACGGATGCCAAACAACAGCAACCCAACAAAATTGATCCCCATTTCCCACATTTTTTATTTTTCCAATGACAACGTCAGAAAAGCCACAACCACCGCATGCCCCACTACAGCTGTACTTCTATTTCAAAATTTTCAGTTGTCGCTGTCTCTTCTCCAAATACAGCTTTACTTCATTGGACCAAACATCAGTGTATCTGCTAGAGCAGCATCCCTTCAGCACACCTGTAGTGCCAAATGCAGCTCCACGTGGATGCTGAAGAGGCTGCCAACACCTGACCTGGCTCACTGCAAACACGGGCGAGGCAACAGCAGCTCCTGTGCTCTCCCCAGCTCCACCTTCCCTGGGAGGGCAAGGAACTACACAAGGAAATGACCCGAGCTGCAGAGAAAGTTCTAATGGCAGCAGGAACAAAGAAAGCAGCAGATGAAGTCACCCCCTGGATTACAAGCTCTCTTGTTTGGCTTTCACACCTGCAGAGAAAAGTCCAGCTCCGACACCGAGTACACAACAAAGGTTTCCCACAATCAGCCACACCACCACTCCAAAAGAAGCCTGGAAGTTTTCTTAGCACCTAATATCCTGATAATTATTTCCAGCACTTGAAAAGGCCAAGCTAATGATTACACTTGTAGCAACAGGTGTGGATCCTCCAGCAAGCCTTTCCTCTCTGCCTCATTGCCATTCACCTGCAGGAACAGGAAGCCCAAAGCCCTGGGGAGAAGCTTCAGACACAGCTAATGATTATCCAGAGGTGGGAGAAGGGCCAAAAGTGCATTTAGAGCACCCTTGCAGGGCTTGGAGCAGTGCTGCAGCAACACCTCCAGTGACACTGGAGAGCTCCTGGGTGCTGAGAGCTCAGGAAAAGCTCATGTCCCAGTGCCAGGAGCCTGCCATGCTCCACACAGACAGGAGCTGGTGGGACAGAGCCTCCCTCTGCAGAAATGCCTTGGCAGGAGGATGAGCACAGTCTCCCAGAGGATGACAGCAGCAATCAACCACATTTAGCTTCTGGCTGAGACACTGGGGTTCTGTTAGAGCCTGCCTGGTGGCCCATCTCAGCTTTCTCCCAAATGACAAATTAAGTCAACTTCAAAAAACTCAAAAAAGCCTGGAAGAATTATAGCCAGGGTTGAATAGTCTCCCAGAATTTAAATACATTCCATATTGCCTTACCAGACCTTCCCTTTCCTTCATCTGCTGTAGGATTACAGGGAAGGAAAGAAGTTTAGCCCAGTGCTTTGAGAGCCTTCAAGGAAACTTCCAATTATTTGGGCCACCACTTATCTGTCACTCCAGGATTAGGCAGCTACAGGCAACGAGGAAATGTGCATCAATATCTCCATCATTTTAATTGACTTGTGAATTGCCCAGCAATGAAACGCTGCTGCCGAATGTCAGATCCCAGAGAAGAACCTGTCCCGTGGCAGGAGTCAAACCAGCAGCTGCAGCATCAGTCAGCAAGAAGCAGCCTTGCTCACACACAGGGTAAGCACACTGCAGAGTGCCTGGAGATGTGGGATTTTAAAACTGAAAAAACCCCCAAGTGTTTCTTCCCTCCCCAAACAATGAGGTGCAGTAAATTCTGCTTTAATACAGCAGAATTCTCTCTCTTACCATCAGGAATAAGGGTGCTCAGAAGAGCTTGCTCAACTGCAGCTCAGCCAGGCTGGGCTGGCTCTGCGTGGCTCAGCTCAGCCTTTACAGAAATCACCACTGCCTGGTGTATGAGAATCCTTAAAACCCCACCTAGAACTTGACCCACCACCAAATCCCCTCTGTTCTGTGTGACCCCGTGAAGGTAAGTGCATTTCAGGGTGCCACAGCTGTCAGCCACCCTGCGTGGATGTGCCAGCAGCACACCCAGACACGCACAGAGCCAGAACAGCATCCCTGCTCCTCCTGTCCCTTCTCTGCAGCCAGCACAGCCAGGCTGCTCTCCTCCCTCTGCCAGCCACACGGCCCCAGCAGAGTCTGCTTGGGCCTCTGGGTCACCCTCCAGGAATTCCTGCTGGGTGGGAGCAGCTGGTGGTGTCCCCAATCCCCATGGGGAACTCCCGTGGATGAAGTGAAGGGTCAGCAGCTCACCAGAATTCCTTAGGGAATGCAGGACACCAGCAAGGGCTGAGAGGAGGAACAGCCCATGGAAACCCCAGAAACACAACCACCATGGACCAGGAACACCCCCAGGGAAATCCCAGAAAAACAACCAACATGGACCAGGAACATCCATGGAAACCCCAGAAAAATGACCACCATGGAGCAGGAACACCCATGGAAATCTCAGGAAAAAACAACCACCACAGACCAGGAGCATCCATGGAAATATCAGAAAATTAACCACCATGGACCAGGAGCATCCATGGAAACCCCAGAAAAATGACCACCATGGAGCAGGAACACCCACGGAAACCCCAGAAAAACAACCACCATGGACCAAGGAGTATCCATGGAAACCCCAGAAAAACAACCACCATGGACCAGGAGCATCCATGGAAACCCCAGAAAAAAAACCACCATGGACCAGGAACACCCAGGGAAATCCTAGAAACACAACCACCATGGACCAGGAACACCCATGGAAACACCAGAAAAACAACCACCATGGACCAGGAGCATCCATGGAAACTCCAGAAACACAACCACCATGGAGCAGGAACAGCATGTCAGGACACCAAATCAGCATCCCACATGTAGCAAAAGCCCCCAAAGGTGACTCTTCTCACTCACACAAAAGCTGGACAGTGCTGAAAGATCTGAGGACACAAATGTCTACACCCCAGTGTGGGCTGGTGGTGTGGATACTCATGAATTATCACTTAAATTATCTTCTCTTAAGGGATCTTGCTAGAAAGAAAAAAATCCCTGGGCACAAATCTAATACAACACATAAAAGCTCATCTCTGAAAACTGATTTAGCTTCAAAGACCAAGCTTTAAAACTGGCTTACTTTCTGTCTTGACAGCATGCACAACATGAACTCACTTAAATACTGCATGATTTTGAATTTTCAGACATAAATTTATGCTCCTTGTTAAAATAAATAAAGCTGCAGAAGAACAAACATGTTTTCCTCCTTCAGTGAAGGACCTTTCCTTGCCCAGCTGTGTAACTGTACACCCATACATCTTCATCTAGCTCTGAAGTTGAAAACCCACACAGTTTAGCTTGCCTGCTCAGAAAATGGTCTAAGTGAAAAAGATTCTGGAGTTCAAACAAAGTGCTCTAAGCTCTCTCCCCCTGGTTTGCAAAGGGAGGATTTTTTGCACTCTAATGCAATATTCATTAGTTATTTGCCTCCTGATCCAAGGTTTCCATTTCAAAAGCCGTTGATCATCAGTGGCACTCTGAAGTGACTGGAAAGCAGAAGCTGGGGGGCTGCCAGGTGAGCAGCAGAGCTCCTGCACCCCAGCTCCCTCTGGAACACACACAGGGCACCCCAGCAGGGTGGGACAGCAGCCCAGCACTGCCCTGGGTGCCCCCCCAGCTCCAGCACACCCCTGAAATGCTGAAGCACCCCTGATACACTGCCACTGAGTCTCTGTAAGTAAGAGGGAAAAAAGCCTAGAGGATGCAGTTTGACAGAGCACACAGTCAGATTTCCAGGTCACACAACCACAGGATCTTGCAATGTATTGCATTTTTTCTCATGTTGTGGGTTTGCTCATCAGTAGCTGTCTGAGTGGAATTGAGTCTCTGGAGCAAACACTGCCACTCCCATCACAATATCAGTCAAGGACACTCTCAGGCCACTCCTGGGAGAGCACACATTTCAAAGTACATGAACTTCTTGGGAGTTGAGGATGGGAAAAAAAAAAAAAATAAAGCACATAAACAGAGCTCTATGTCTGTGGCACATTTTAAACTCCAGAATCTTCTTCTGGACAACCTCTGGGAAATAAAAAAATCAGGCACATTTAGACACAAGAGATAGAACTGATTCCTAAAGTCAACAGAAGATAAATTTATTAATCCACATCAGAGTATGGCTTGTGTCTTCAGGCAAATTCAGGTTGGAGTGCTGCACTGTCACCCCAGCTAATCAGTGCAGGGTAAAGTACAGATGTAGATAAAAATAACATCATCATATTGGTCTTTAAAATCCAAGTGAGTTTGGATCCCAACCAGAGCTGCTCATTCCCCTGACATGACAGTGAGCAGACACTCATGTCTGTCCCTACTGCCCATGACTGCAGGCAAACAGGACATTCAGGACTCCCAAAAGCATTCCACCCAGTGCAGAGCAGCTTCCTCAGCTCACAGCAATGAGTGACTCCTCAAGTGAGCCTACTGCATTTTGTCCACACCTACAGAAACAAGCATTTAAAAATACTTCTAAAAACCCAGCTGTGAAACCCAGGGAGAATATCTGGGTTTTGGCATTCCCCAGAGGTTACAGGGCTCCAAAAGCCTGGTCCCTTGTCCTTGCTACTCACACAGCAACACATGCCTGGTCAATTCACCTGAGCTATAGATCAACAGCTCACCCACTGCCCAGGCAGCCACAGGAGAGCTCTCCACCCTGCAGGTAAATACAGATGAAAGCTGTGGGGTTTTCAATCAGCAATTCCCTTCTCAAATGATACAAACTTTGTGCCCTATATCCAATGTGGATGTTGACCTTTCATGGTGGACAACAGCTGCCTTTGCAGTGTGAGTCTTTGACTTGAAACAATGTTATTTTCTTTTTTGGCATATAATTTTATTAGGTCATAGCAGCTTGTTCTCAGGCTAGTTCTGTAAATCATCTGCACCAAAATTAATCACATCAATATATGAACAGACCACCCAACAGTCTATATTCCCAACATAAAGCCAAGCCAATTACACAATGTATCTAATGCCACTAGGATATTTATTACACTAATGGAGTAGATTTTACAGTTTCTGAAACTGTCCATGAAGATTATGTATGATTTATTCCCATAGATGTTACTCTTCGAGTCATGCCCATATAATTGGCATTTTTTAGTGTCTGGGGAATTTACTTATAATGCCCTCATGACTCAGAGATTATCCTCATGTTGGTGTCATCACCACGCAGATTAAATTCAAATGTACAAAATTAATAAATGCCTGAAACAGCTCAGTTTCACCGAGCTCAGATATGGATGTGCTTCAAATCCCTCTTTTGAACCAGGCACAGGGAGAGGGGGGCTTGAGGCTCTCCAGAGCCTGAGGGATCCCACACTGGTCAATCAACTTAGGTTATATAAGGAGCCCAACTCAAGTGCTTTGTCCTAAGGTTCCCAGGAGCAAATCTAGTCAGTGCCACCAGCTGGATGCTTCACTGCCACCTCTCCCTTTTCTCTCCACTGTGGCATTCACATTCTCTGAACAGAGAGAGAGAATTCTCTCTCCCAGGTTTCTTTTCCTGGAGAAGCACAGAGAGAAGAAAACAATTCTTCTCTATTCTCTACTCCTGTTGTTTTTGCACATGTGGAACGTGTTAGGAAGATTGTTTACCTGAAGGGATTTGGTAATTGGATTCTGGTTATGGTTGTTGATATGAATTGGCCCATTGGGGTCACAGCTGTGTCCTGGCTGTCTGGAGACAGTCACAGGCTTTTCTTTAGTATGCATCTTTTAGTGTTCTAGAGTATAGTTATAGTATTAATGTAATAGAATATAGTTTAATAAAGCAGTTGTCCAGCATTCTGAATCAATGGAGTCAGATGCCAACCACTGGGGGCTCCCTGAATCCTATACCCCACCTGCAAGCCCCCTGTGGGATCAGGAGGTGAGTGATTAGCCACCCTCAGGCTCTGCAAGGCCAGGTAAAGCTGAATGGGGCCAGCTGTGGATGCTGGGGTGCCCAAGGCCAGCCTGGGGATGCTGGGGTGCCCAAGGCCAGCTCGGGGCTGCTGGGGTGCCCAAGGCCAGCCTGGGGCTGCTGGGGTGCCCAAGGCCAGCCTGGGGCTGCTGGGGTGCCCAAGGCCAGCTCCAGGTGCTGGCCATCTCTCCTTCAGGGGTCACAGTCTGAGCACACAAAACTGCAACAGCAACACGAGCCAAAGGTGCCTCCAGTGCCATGACTCCGGGCAGTTTTAGCAAGTTTGGATTCCTATTTCAAGCCCTGGAAAGCCTCAGATGGCACAGGGTCTGGGAGCCACCTGCAGAGCCCCTTTTTGTCTTACACCAAGAGCCATTTCTCGGGCTCTGAGCTGAGGCTGCTGCAGACTGGCACTTCTGCCTGGGCTCACCACAATCACCACTCCTGCTCCTCCTTGCTCTGATCATGGAACACCATGGCAACAAATGAGAAGCTCCAAATTCTATGCATGGCTCTGGGAGGAAGCGCATAGTTCCTGTATATGCAAACTTTGATCTACTGCAGGATGGTCAACAGCATCTGTTACTCTAATAGCCCACATTATTACAGCCATTTAGCCAAACAGATCATAAAATGATTGTTGCATTTGCCATACTCCTGGCAGGAACCCAGGGAAGCTGCTGAGCAGCCACTACCAGCATAAATCCAAAGGATTTGGAGTGATGGCTGGGGCCAAATTCCTGCATTCCTCACTGGTAGGAGCCTTACATCATTCTTTTCAGGCCCACATTTTCAGCTACAAAATTATCCCTGTGTCTGAGCACCCCAAAGAGGGTGGCACAAAGTGACATCCAGTGACATCTGCAATTGCCAGTCCAGCCATACCCAAGTCTCTGTCCCATTTTAAACCTGCTCTGAAGGCAATTTGTCAAGAGCAGTTTTAACATCACACAAATGCAGCAGAGCGGCACAGTCCACAGCAGAGCAGCTCCGGGAATGAGAGAAAAGCCAAAAGCCATCCTTTGGCACTGGCAAAATTCCTGCATGAGGACACAGGGCATGCCCAGGAAACTCAGATATTGCTCCACACAGAGCTGTGAAGCAGTATTTGAGGCAGAAAAGCTAAGAGAGCAAGAAAGACCCCCAGTTTTAGCCTGAACCCCTGCAAATATTGAATGAAATGCCAGGGAAAAGTGAAGGCAGAGGGAAAAAAAAAAAAAAGCTTCACTTAGCATTATGAAATGTCTTTTGTCAGCTCTCGGCCATGAGGGAAAAAAAAACAATTTTCAAGGAATTAAGAGATCTTATTTTAACAGTCAGCTTTGCAACAGAACTAAGATAAGCCTTTAGGTAATTCCAAACACACACAGTGGCTACCAAAGGGCAGGTAATTTTCCCCTTACACAAAGGCTGCAAAGTCTAAACAATTTGGTGAAAAAAGTGCAAATATTTCAGTCTGCCAGTCAGAACAGCTGGGTTGACCTCTAGCTTCCTTTACCTTACCTATACCCCCTTCCTGGGTCCTTCATTTCAGTAAAACATGGATTGAAAGTCCAACATACTGTGAAAGGGGGATCTAAATCTGGGTATGCAACACAGAGCGGTGCAGAAGACACTGGGATGAGCTCTCAGTGGCAAGACAAATTTACAGCCAGCACACTGAAAAAAATCTCCTTCTGGCAAGAGAAGAGCAGTGCCACTCTCCAAGCTGGCTCTGCATGTTTTAGACTTGCACGCTGCATGCAAGTCTGAGGAGAGGAGCTTCCCACCCCATCCACCCACATGGAAGGCACCACTGTGCTCCTGCAGCATCTCTGACGGGCTCTCCCAGCAACTTCCACTGGCAAAGGAGCCTGCAGGTTTGTGTCTGCAGGAGGGAAGGAAGCAGAGCCCCAGATCTGGCCGAGATCCTTTCCAGCCATGACTCACTGCTGGGGTCCTTCATTTCAGTAGAAACATGGGTTGAAAGTCCAATATATGCAACACAGAGCGGTGCAGAAGACACTGGGATGAGCTCTCAGTGGGCAAGACAAATTTACAGCCAGCACACTGAAAAAAATCTCCTTCTGGCAAGAGAAGAGCAGTGCCACTCTCCAAGCTGGCTTGGCATGTTTTAGACTTGCACGCTGCATGCAAGTCTGAGGAGAGGAGCTTCCCACCCCATCCACCCACATGGAAGGCACCACTGTGCTCCTGCAGCATCTCTGGCGGGCTCTCCCAGCAACTTCCACTGGCAAAGGAGCCTGCAGGTTTGTGTTGGCAGGAGGGAAGGACACAGAGCCCCAGATCTGCCCCAGATCCTTTCCAGCCACAGAAGAATTACGCTGAATTACGGACCACTGGAGCATTGCAGCAAACCACGCTGCTTCTCAAGAAATGCTGCTTTTTCAGTAAAGATCAGTTGAGATCTGAACCTTAAAAACACCTCAGCTTCAGGGGAAAAGCTCTGAGCAGGGAACTGAAAGGCAAAGCTCCCCTATTCAAATTCCACAATCATCATAACCAGGTGTTCTCCCGTGTCAGGGAAAGCATTCATATATTGAATGATTCAGCCTGGTCCTCCACTGCGCATGTTACCCCAATTTAGAAGGGTTTTCTCCATGAACAACATGGCCCTGTGCTTATTTTGCTAGTTAGCAAGCACATCTGGATTCAAAGCAGAAAACCCACCTTTATTTTACTTATCTCTATTTTCAGGGAAATTTAAGAGTAAACCCATTGCTGTGTTGTTCTAAAAGTTGCCTTAAATACAGAGTATTTTGAAAATGTCCCAGTCCCAAAGCTGGAAGTGCCAAGATAAACTATCTAAATTTTGGTCTGTACTCCCAACTTCCAAGCATTAGAGTTCCACTTCATAGCACCTTTTATTAAATAAGCCCTGATGTCTGACTGTCCTGGGTCAGCACAGGGCAGCTGGAATTAAAGTAAGAGAGCTTCCTTTAGAATTTCATTACTGTTCTAACAAGGCTCCAACAAGCTTCACTCAGTGCCAAGCAGCTCTCCCCTGCTAATCAATATTTTCATTATGATTCTCATTACAGCACTTGCTGCTGTTTATCAGGCAGAGATATCCAGCTCCCCGGGTAGTGAAGCACCTGTCCAAATTATCCACAGGTCCCTTCAGTGACAAACACTGAGCAGCAGTAACACAAACTCAGCAGTGAGCTGGCTGTCAGTAAGCAGAACCTGAAACAGCTCCCAGCACAGGGAGCTCAGCAGCTTTGGGGCAGGCTCTGTCACCTGGGGCACCCAGGGATGGCCCAGCCCCAGCCCAGGGACACCCAGGGATGGCCCAGCCCCAGCCCAGGGACACCCAGGGATGGCCCAGCCCCAGCCCAGGGACACCCAGGGATGGCCCAGCCCCAGCCCAGGGATGTCCCAGCCCATGGTTTCTGCACAGGCAGAGGCAGAAGGCTCAGTAAAGCTCTACAAGCACACTGTGCCCAGCCTGGGGATCAAGGGAGGATCTGGTAATCCCCAGCCCCAGCCAGCACAGGAGCTCTTTGGGATGAGGCACTGGGGTAGAATGTCCCTTGTGATGCGTGAGGGCAGCCTGAACAGCAGTGCTGTGTATGCCCCAGCTGCACTGGGATAACTGGGCAGCTGAGGGTGTGACAGGCCCTGCAGAGTCAGGATTTACAGCCATCTCTCAGGGACACCAGAACACCCTGTTCCTCTCACATGAAGCACAGCACACCTTGTACAAAAGCATGGCCCAGCCTCCACAATAAAACCCAGACACTGGAAATGCTCCTGGGATGTGAGTGAAGACAAATCTGCACCCCTGCTCCATGCCCACACTGAGTGCACAAGAGCTATAACAGCATCAGAGCTGTAACACCACAGACGGGGTCTCAGAGAGGAGAACATGCCCCTGCTACTGGGATTTCTGCTCACAGGCAAAGGATGGACACTGGGAAGTTCCACTGCTGAATGGGGCTGTGTGGAAGGATTAGCTGCAGGGAGCAAGGAAGAGAAACCCTCTCCTCCTGCCTGCTGGGGAAAGGCAGGACAGGAGGTTTGCTGCTGGCAAAGCACAGCCAGGGGAGGGCACAGCCACCCCCTCCTGGGATGTGAGACCCTGCCCAGCCTGCTCAGGGATCCAGCAGCACAAGGGGTGCCTGCCAAGGAGCCACAGCAGCACAGAGCACCAGGAGTGGGTTTACACCCCTTCTGACCCTGTGGGGTGACTGCAGGAGACTGGCGATGCAAAAAGCATCTGGACATTGAGAATTACTCAATGTGACACACACAGTGAACCCCAAACTCTTGTAATTTGTAGTATTTGAAGTGTTTTCACAATGCTGGGTTCATGCAAGCTGTCTGCAAAGAAAAGACAGGACTGAGAAGGTTCCCTAGGAAAGGGAGTTACAGAGTGCCTCCTGTCCTCACACATAACCCCAAACCAAAAAGGAAGGAGTGGGGTACAGTGCAGCACATCCTTACCACTGCACATCCAGGCAGGAGCATTTCTGCCCTGTGTGATGCCAGCTGCAGGCATGCAGAGTGTCAAATGCCAGAACTGTAGGAGCAGGCAGAAAAAGGAAGCAGAGTCAAGTCCGCATTTTCAGTGGTAAAAAGCTTTAAGGTAAATCAGGCAAGAATTATTCATTGCCACTCAGTTGTATTTCAAGAGAATCTTTCAAACTCCTGAAATAATGAAAGGCCCAAATTTCTAACACATTTATCCCATAGCACTGATTAGTAGGGGAGTGTGTGTGTGTTCACACAAGAAGATCACATATATGGAGACAAAATATATCTGATTTAAAGATAGTTATTTTTGGAGCACAGCTGAAAAAAAAAGCCCACAGGAAAAAAAAATCCCTGAAAGCATAATAGGGAGAGGAAACAGCCAGGATGTGAAGCATTAGGGAGAAGTCAATCCAACAGGCACGCCAGGAGATCAGCCATCCTTCCAAAGATCAGGAAAGCTGATGTGCTAGCAGCCAATTTTTGAACTATGCTAATAATAGGTCAGCCAGCAAAGCTGATGCTGCACATTCAGCCAAATCGATGTACAAGCTGCAGGCACCAACACAAGAGACTTTTTTTAATTAAAGAGGCAAAAAGAGAGGGCAGGCTGGACTGTGGCTCTGTTTACTGCTCAGCTGGAAAACACACCCCAGCCCAGGAAGGCACTTGGGGGATGTTGGTCAACTTGGACACAGCTTTCCTTGCTGAGCTATTTAAATTGAAAATTGTAACAGCCAAGCAGTCTCCAGATCATAAAAATCCCTTGCATAAAAATTCAAATTGGCAATTTTCTTGTAACACTCAACATTGACATCCATCTACAGCCAAAGCTTACCAAGGCTCAGTCCTTTTAAACAAAAGGCATCCCACAATCTCATCTCTGCAGCAAAGTCACAGCACATGTCCAAGAGAGGGCAAGGAAAATATCCTCACGTGAGGTAAAATGTTGGGATTGCTCTCAGTGCCTGAGAACTCAGCAGCACATAAATTGGGCTGACTCCAGAGTCACCTGTCTTCAGTTTTTGAGGTTCTTTGGCTTCCTCACTTCAGCAAATGGACCCCACAAAATGTTGTGGATTAAACCCAACATCTTGTTTTCTGTTCCTGCCTCCCTCACAAGAAGGAAGATATTTAGCAGTGGGAAATGCTTATTAGAGGTCTGTGTTTGATGTAGTACCATTTCCCTAATGGGCCTTGAACAATTTCCATGTTTTGAAAGCAGAGAGATTTCCTTTAAATCAGCAGCCTGATGGGAAGCTGACCTCCATGAAATATTTCCTCCCATTTTGACTGTCTGTGGCAATTCCCTGCCACTTTCCCAGTCTTTTTATTCCGCTCACATGTTGACTTTTAAGTTGTTGAGAAAAAAACCATGAGCTTCTTCTCAAGTTCCCGATGCCACCATGGTGCCTCCTGATGCCACACCTCAAATTCATGAATCACAAAGGCTGCAAAACCCAGATTCTTTGCTGTGCCACCTCTATTACTGCACTGTCTGCTTCGGGTTCACTCCCAATTCCCAGTGTCAGTAAGAAGCAAAACCTCAACTCCTCGTCCCAGGGAAGTCCTCATCCAGATTCCCAGGGAAAAGATGAGCAGGAGCTCCACAGAACCCTCTCCACCTTCCAGAGCCTGAAACCCCTTATCCTTAAATTCCCAACTGAAATACAAGCAAAAATCTATTTTTGCTCTCAAAAACCAGGGACAATCCACTTTCAGCTTGGCACTCAGTTCCCAGGAGCAGGAATGGAGAGTTCAGAGCAACACCACTCATTAATGAATTTCACTTTCCCTTCAGTGGGGGAGGATTGTGATCTGATGTCACAAGTGTCCTATGGATAAAAAACTTGGCCAATTTCGCTATTATTTCCCCTTGTGTGCCCGTCTGACACTGGAGAATGTGCAGATGCTAATTGGAGTTTGTTTTTCATTTTTACAGAAGTCCATGGAAAAGCCTCAGATGTAGTAAAGCACTGAGAGCAGAAGGCATCTCATACAGAATTTAAAAAAACCAACATTTTTCCTCATTCAATTAATTGCATTTACAGTTCCAAGTTTAAGGTTTAAGTTATTTAGCTTTTTTTCTGCTGACATGCCAGAGAGAGGTGTGAACACATGTTTAATGATGCACCCCTTCTTGGGGTTTTTAAGGGTTTATGGTTTGGGGTTTTCTAAGTTATTTAGCTTTTCTTCTGTTTACATGCCAAGAGAGAAGTGTGAATGCATGTTTAATGATGCACTTCTTGGATGCTTTCAGTGCTGGGATGCACTACTGAGTAACCTTGCTCTTGAATAAATTAAGCCAACCAGCTGAGATTTGGAGCAGGTATTTTTAAACCTGGTACTAGTAAATATTCCATTCTCATTAAATTACTAGGTGTATTTTCAATATTGATATATTAACTTCAGTCTTTGCTGCATGCTTGTCAAGTGTACTGTAAAGCATATACAGAGGTAACGTAAATGTCATTTCTGACCCATAGGGCAATACAAATACCAACCCAAGTGTTTTACAGCTCTGCTTCAAAAAAGACACAAAAGAACTCTTATGTAAGAGGCAAAATCCCCAGCAGCTGGAAGAAAGCCACACCATCTTCCATTTGGAAGAGGGCAATGGGACTGGCACAGAATTTACAGACGTGCTGCAGGCAGACCCAATCCTCCCCACAGCCCTCGGGCTCCCTTCCCACATTCCCCCTGGCACCGGTCTGGGTTTTCAGGCCCAAAGGACCTGGGATCACATCAGGACAAAGGAGGGAGAGGGCACTCCAAGTCAGAAATCCTCTCCTCTTTCACCCCAAGGAGCCTCATGCAGTCCCACGGCACAGGAGAGCCAGGCACAGGATTCCTGCTGGGGCTGGGGTGCCCAGCTCACATGCTGAGCCTGACCTGCAGGAAGCTGGCACAGCTCTGCCAGGGATGCTCTCACACGACAACGGGCTGTGGACACCACAGAACTGACAGAACAAAGGTGAAAGTGCCTGTGCTCAGCTGGGGCTGGGCTTAGCCAGAACACACAGTGGGAAATACAGGCTGGATATCAGGAAAAAGTTTTTCACACAAAGGGTGATAAAGTTCTGGAATGGCTGCCCGGGGAGGTGGTGCAGTCCCCATCCCTGGGTGTGTTTAACAAAGCCTGGATGTGGCACTGGGGGCCAGGGTTGAGTTGAGGTGTTGAGGTTGGATTGGACTCATTGGTCTTAAAGGTCTCTTCCAACCCAGTGATTCTGTGTGAATTCTGTGGGAAAAAACTGCACAGATGAAGCCTGTCTGCCTTGAGATACAGACAGCCATTCCTGCCAGGCTGAGGGCGAGTATTTCTGTGGCTTCAGCACCCCATTTTCCCTCAAATACACTTAAAACGTTTGATGGGAGTGGTGCCCTGGCCAGCCTGGAGCCGAAGCCCTGGGCTGGGCTCTCCCCACGCTCCAGCTGCAAAGGGCTGAGGGTGATTATTTCTGTGGCTTCAGCACCCCATTTTCCCTCAAATACACTTAAAACGTTTGGAGGGAGTGGTGCCCTGGCCGGCCCGGAGCCGAAGCCCTGGGCTGGGCTCTCCCCACGCTCCAGCTGCAAAGGGCTGAGGGCGAGTATTTCTGTGGCTTCACCATCCCATTTTCCCTCAAATACACTTAAAACGTTTGGAGGGAGTGGTGCCCTGGCCAGCCCGGAGCTGAAGCCCTGGGCTGGGCTGTCCCCACGCTCCAGCTGCAAAGGGCTGAGGGCGAGTATTTCTGTGGCTTCAGCACCCCATTTTCCCTCAAATACACTTAAAACGTTTGGAGGGAGTGGTGCCATGGCCAGCCCGGAGCCGAAGCCCTGGGCTGGGCTGTCCCCACGCTCCAGCTGCAAAGGGCTGAGGAGGGAAGCTCCAGCCTCGCCTCCCCTCCCACAGACATCAGCACTGGCAGTAGCTGCTCAACAAACACTTCCTTCGGACAAACAAGATCATCCTCTGTTTACAGCAGGCAGCAGACACTGCTGCCGGCTGCCAGGAACTGGGCACTTGTGTGGAGTTTCACAGCAGGGCTGCTCAGCCTCCTCTCCTGGGGCAGGGGTGAGGCTGGCTCTGTGTGCTCTCTGCTCTCAGCCTGCTGCCATGCCCCCGCAGCTGCCCAGCTTTTCAAATACAGGGCAATAAACCAGTATGAGAGAGGACAGCACATCAACCATCCCCGGGCTTTTCAACCCCTAAGTGGATGCAGCACAAAAGCAATTAGCTGCTTTGCTCCTTTCCTTGCACAGGGGTAGAATTGCACTGTCAATGGCTAAGTGCCTTCTCCCAACATCCTTTTGATTGCATAACAACTTCCAGACAAAGGATGCAGCAGAAATAACGCTCAAGCTGCCTGACAATCCCTTTTTCTTCTCCTAGTCTGCCTATGCATCCATTCATGTATTTATCCATAGACAGAAATCAGTCTTTGTCTGGCTTTGCTAGCTGGGCTAAACACACCAAATGCTTCCAGCCTCTGCTCATCTCCTCAAAAATGCTTTTGATTATCACTCCTTTTTACTCTGCAGACTCTCTTCACCTGGGTAAATTTTGATTTATCTTTCTTCCACGCTCATGACCAGAATAAGAACAAATAGAAGAAATGGCATTCCGTGTTAAAAGAAAAAAAAAAATCAAGAATTTGAATTATGTTTTAGTCAGGTCATAAAAATACAACACCGCAATGAATATTGTCTGGATTTGCTGTAGTTAAGAAATGTTACCTAAACAATAAGATAAGTAACAGACATAAGCTTGTCACATTAATTAATTTTTCTTTTAAATCCCATGTTGAGAATCATTCAAGTAATAATATGGAATCAGCCAGCAGTCTGCATACAAATGAAGAAAATATTCCAGAATCTTCAGCAATAAAAGAACTTCATACTGAAAAATACAATTAACATCAGAAAGCTGTCCTGCCATCTGTTCAAAACAAAAGGTAGCAAGTGTTCTTGCTGTTACCAGAAAATAGGGAAATGCTATGGATGCCTTGATTTTTGTGGAGGATTACCCTTGCAGATGACAGCGAGGTAAACTGAAATATGCAATGCACAGTGATCAGGTCAAAATGCAGGACACCACATGGGCCTGACCCAGCTGCAGAACTGGAGTTGAATGAAAGGACTGAACAGAAAGTGCTGTCTTTCAGATGTGGCATACCCTGAGTGGGAGGATCTCTGTGGGGCTGAAACTGCAAACCTTGGATTGTCTAGGAGGAGCACAGGGCTCCTAAGAACTGCAAACTGGAGCTAACTTACTTATCAGAGGGCTACAAGGGAAAGCAAGTGAAGAACGCAAACCCTGACCCTGAGCAGCCCTTTGGGCCCTCCTCTGCTGGACCCCTGACCAGGCTGCAGGTGCTGTGAGCATCAGCAGAGCTCCTGGTGGAGGGAGGGAGGGAGAGCTGCTCTGCTCTCCATCCTCACCACAGCTCTGGCTGCACCAGGAGCAGCCTCACGCTGCCCAGACCCACTGCTGCACTTCACCTGCCCTTCCCTGCACCAGAGAGCAAACACAAGAGGAAGGGAACAAGAAAACCATGCCAGAGGCAGCTCAAGCAGCCAAGGAGCTCAGGAGCGCTGTGGGGCTACAGCACCAGCTCTCTAAGCTAAACAAAACACACATTTAATAAATAAAAAACAAAAGCTAAATAAAAAAATACAGTGCTGGGGAGTGGTTTTCTGTTTGTTTTGTTTTTCCCTCCCAGCAGTTCATGTAATTTTTGTGTAACTTTACTAAGGCAACAGCAAGCAAAGGAGGCAGATTCCCGTTTTAGGCAGCACACCTTTGTCCAGGCAGTGATTTTCTGTTCCACAGGGTCTGGCAAGCAGGACACACAAATGGCCTCAGGGATGGCTGCTGCTCAGCCTCATCTGCACACCTTCTGCATTCAGCTCCCAGAAAAACGTGCCTGATCAAGGCAGCTGGCAGCAGGCTGCTCCCACTTCATCACTGGCTTCAGCAAGGCTTATCTTTCCACACACAGAAAATAGCAGGCCTTGCTCGTGACAAAAGCAATTGCTTAAAAAAAATATCATGGGGGAAAAAGAGAAAGTGAGCACATAGAGGGTGTATTGTCCTCGTATTTCTTCATATAGTTCCACTATCGTCACAGGATGACTTCACACAAAGAGAAGGAAATTAAAGAGGATCTCGTATATAACCTCCTTTTTTCATGTCTTTGCAATCTTGCAATCAACACAAACCCAAAGACTCTATAAAAGCAGAAAATGGCATTTCCTTTCCAGTCCTTGCACTATCAGCACCCCAGTAGATATAAATTTACTTTCTTTAAATAGGCACTGCTAGAATGGTGTTTAGAAACAAGCTTCACCTAGTAGTCATGAATTATTAACCAGAAAAAATCCCTCTTGTTCTTTGCAGAGTCTTGATTTGCAAGTTTAAAAATCAAACTGACACTTAAACCTCTTGTATAAATACCCAACCTTTAAAAAATGCTCCGAGCATTATAAATACATTTTTTCATGAATATGAGAACAACAATTCTATAAATAGCTATTCTTCACAGAACTGCTTCGAGACATTGTTTTTACAGACAACAGTAGGAAACTGAAGGAGGTCTAAGCGCCAAACACATTAAAAGTGAAATAAACTCTCCAATCAACTCTGGGCTTCCACTTATTCTTACAAAGTTCATAGTTCTTTTTCAGCTTATACAATTAGTTTATGCAAGGGAAGGAACCAGCCAGAAGGCTGCACCGAGTCCTGGCACAGGCACTGGGTCAGTGTAAAGCAGGCACAGCCTCTGAGGGCACTCACTGCCTGCTCCAGGCAGCAATTTAAAACAACTCTGCCCTGTCAGCAGAGGAACTCACACCACCCACCCCAGCCCTGCAGGAGCACAGGCAGAGGCAGGGTTCCCATTAAAAATCAGAAAATATGGTTTCCAAACAGACTCGCTCCAACCCTGCTCCATCTCCCCTCAGAAGCAAACACAGGAAGATAAATAAACATGATCTAATGTAACAGCAAATTGCCTCCTCAATGTGCCTGCACGTTTCATGGCTGCTGTCTCCTCAAGCTATTTTTGCCCTGGTATCCAAACAAAATCAACAAGAACTGCTGAAAAACAGCCACACAACTGGTACACCAGGATTCTGCAGCCAGAACACCCCAAACACACACCCAGGTTTTTGGCAGATACTCATTCAAGGCCAAGGCTCAAGCAGTACCAAGCTCAACACCATTTTCAACAGGGAGCCAGTACAAACACTCACTTGGCAAGTACTTGAAATTTCACCTCTATAATGAGAAGCTTACTCAGTTTCCAGTTTTGACACAGTGTTCTACAACACCAACTGCAACACTCATTTTCTCTATATTTTATATATTATATTTTATATATAAACCTGTGTACCAAACAAGCTGCACCAAGTGCTCAGGTGCTGCCCTCTTCCCCTGGGTGGGTTTCCTTGAGTCTGCAGCCTCAGCAGCTGGGAGCAGGCCAGAGGTGGCTCAGAGGGGTGGCAGGGATGTGCAAGCGGAGCAGGGCAGGGATGAATCAGGCTCTGAGCTCTCCCAGGCTCAGGGTGAGCTCAGCACAGCGGAATGCTCCTGGAAGTGGCCAGGGAGGACTGGGAAGAGCCTGGTGACGTGGCCACCAGGCATGGCAGGGAGCACTGGCTGCTGAGGGGAATGAATTCAAAGGGAGCTGTGGCCTCTGGGGATCCTGCCACGCACCACAGACAGCATCCTCATGGTGCAGAAGGCAAGAGAAACCACACGCCAACCATGAACCACAGCAGCATCCCAAATGGATCCTCCTTGTCCCTGCCAGGACAACTGTACACCTCACTGGGCATCCCAGCATCAACATGGATGGAATTTACCAAATCTGCCATGCAGCTCTCCAAGATTTGTGCTCAGGGATGAGCCACAGGCTTGCTGTCTTTGCTCTCCAGAAAATACACTGATAAAACACTTGTCTGCTGTGGCAGGACTGTAATCACACCACAGAGAAAAGGAAGAACCATTCTGGAGCTGGAAGCTTTTCTCTTACCTTATTTTGATCTGTCCAGTAGAAGAAAAATCCCTGTGGGTCTGTTCTGAGGATAATTGGAGTCACAACAGTGGAGTCCTGGCAGAGAAAGGACAAACAAAAAATCCATGTCAGCACACAGAACACATAATTATGCACAAGCTGCTCTGCCATCCGTGTTAATGGATTGCAACATCCAGAAATTACCCTGAAGGTATCTCTAGCAAGATGTCACTGGAAGAATTTAGTATCACCTGCCTCATCTCCATTTTTCTGACATAACGTATTTCCATTGCTGTGGAGGCAGCACCTGATAACTGCAGACTTGTCAACACACAGAGTTAACCCAGCAAAGCTGGAAGTGGGTGAAGTTCAACAGCCATAACACCCTGGATGTCAAACTGGAGCCCACCCAGTAAAACATCACAGCTAGGTGTCCACTGCCCACCTTGATCTGACCCCACCTTCAGACAGCAACACTAAATACCTCTAAAATTCACTTTACAAAGGCTGAATTTGCCTAAAAAACACAGAATACCACTCCCTGCCCTAAGACTTTCGTCAGTAACATTCCATTAAAATTTCTCTTTTTTTAATCAAACCATGAAAATTTTAGTAATGAGAATATATCTGCATCCAACCAAACCAACTGGGAATGTCCCAGGTGGGCCCAAAGCTCTGTCACTGACCCCTCATTAAAACACTGCCCTTCCCTAAAAGGACAGACATGCAGAATTTGCAGAATCTTATTCCCCCCCATTTCTTCCTAATTTTTAACATCCTGTACACCTGAGAGTTGGATACTGTTTGAAGAAACATGCAAATTTGGTTTTAAAATATATCAGACCCTGAATAGGGTAGCCACAAGCACCTAAAAAATGGTTCTTAGACCTCCACCATTCAAAAGAGAAAAAACAAAAATCCCTGCTGTAGAGACATAACTCTCCTTTTTTAGCTTATTTCATTGTGTCACATGCAGCTTGTGCATGAAAGTATAAAATGAGCAAAGATAAAGCCTAAGTGTCCTCCTGCTTTTGGAAGAGATACAAGGAACTGCAGGGGGAAAGGGAAGGAGGTGATGGGAAACTGACACAAAGCAATTCTGTCTAGGATTAACTAATTTTGCAGGTTCATCACTTCAAACCAAAGTGGGTTTGATGACACACAGCTATCAGAGTAATGCTTCTGTAGATGTGTAAGATGTTGACTAAAATCAGGCTCAAGAAAGCAGAGGATGAGAGGAAAGGACCTTCAGCATCTGTCAGGTGGCCTAAAGGAAACTTCACCATGACAGGGTGAGTCCTAGTCTGGGAATCTCTGCTCCAGAAAGCTGGTTGGTTGTGCTGGGGTTTGTGTTTGGTTGGGCTTTTCTTTAATTAACCCTGACATCAGGCACAGCACATGAATGTGCTGATGAACAGGAGGATCTGAGGAAAACTTTGCACATGTATTGGTGCTGGATGTGCCTCAGGAACTGCTCCACGCAGCCAGCAGCAGCAATAAAAGCCATGTGCATCATGCTTTATATGCTCTGCACATTAATTATCACTCTTGTAAAGCCCTGACATCAAATGCCACGCTCAGTTCTGGGTGTGGAGGCACAGAAATAAACTTTTTGAGGCAGCTCTGCAAGTCCTTCCACCCAGTCCAGAGTAAAGCAGAGGCCTCTGTCACCTGGGACAGGTCTCTTGCTTTTATACCACTCTGCAAAGGCAGGGAACTCTCAAAAGGACTCCTGAAAAAACCTTTTGCAATATACATTCAAGCAAAGCAGCAGTTCAAGGCTCTGAAGTAGGTATTGGCTTCAACCAACAACTGTCTGGTGCATTTATTTACAAACAGTATTGTACTGGTAAGGAAGGGCTGTGGTTTATGACCCATAAGACACACCTGCAGTCATTTATGAGTATCCTGAAGCCCATTAATTCAGTTTCCTCACCCAAAGAGCTGACCTCATAACTCTCCTGAACAGACTGACCAACCCCACACCACTCTGAAGAAAAGGGTTATGGACAGAGCACAATAGAGGAGGAGGAAAATTACAATAACAAACAAAATACCAAGGACAAACAAATCAGGGGCAAACATTCATATCTCCCCATACCCACTCAGATGTAAAAGTGAGAATAAAACAGAAAAAAAGTGTGTTGCTCATCTCTGAAGCTTAAGGGTTTGGAAATTTAATTGTGTAGTAGGAGAGTAGCCTATATCCATCCCTTTGGATATTAACACAGCAGCCCCTTGAGCAGCAGGCCAGACCCCTGGGGCAATTCCAAGTACATAAAAAAGGTACAGGATGGGATGACCAAGGCACAAATCAGCTGTGACCAGAAGGGGTAGAGGGAAAAGAGAAAGGGAGAGTGTCCCAGTCAAGGGTACCAATGCCTGTGGGTATCAGATTTTTAAATTCCACCCCTGGGTGCTCATGCCAAGCTGTGCTTTGGTTTCCCAGAGCCTGCCCCTGCCAAGTCCTGGAAAAAGAGTGGCCCTAACCTGGCTGGCCCAGGTGCTGTGTACCACACCAGCCTCAGCTTGAGACAATCATTTTCCTGAAGGGCTTTTAATTTCACCTTTAGATGTCCTCTACATTTTTCTTTGCTGACTTAGGGCCAATTCTCCACTTTCCTCCAATTCCACAGCCTCAAAGGAGTAATGTGGCTGTTCTCTACTTACTCCATTAAGTTGCCTCCTAATTGGCTGCTCAACTTCAGAGCCTGCATTAGCAACGTTCATTGTTTTGTACTTTGAAACAAAGATTGCAACTTGATGCCCAGAAAGTGCCACAAGGAACTCTGGGCTCCCCACCAGCCAGGCACAGCAGAACACAGCACAGAGGATCGATGGACAAACCCATAATTAAATGGCTGCTTCAAGGTCTGATTGTAAGAGTGGGGCCCTCAGACTTCATGTAACACCAGTGAGCAAAGAGTGCCACTCCACTCCATTGCTACTGAGCAGTAAAGATCATCACGTAGATAATTAGTGAGGAGGTGAAAACTTGGGTTTAGCTCCTTTCTGACCATACTTATCAGAGCAGCACCATGACCTGGCTGTGCACAAGGTGGAACCTTTTACTCCATGACCACGAGCCAGAAGAGCTTGTGTTTTAATAAATCACATATAGGTAATGATGATGTTTCTCAGAAACAGCTGCAGTCAAAATTCACATCAACAGATTTTAAAAAGAAAAGCAGAGCAGCCTCTGTCCTCAGCTCTTCTGACAGATGGGGCTCATGACACTGCCTTATTAAGGCTGGCTGCTCTTTCCTGGGTTTGCCTCAGATTTTCAGAGACACTGAACATCCCCAAATATAACCTGAAAACTTCTACACATCATTATTTCACTTGCTTGAATCTTCTGGAAAATTTCTGCCAAACTGCTTTGAAACACAAAGCTAAGAAGTATGGACTCTTTGTGGCAGAGGCAAAATATTCCTGAACATTTCTTTCACTTGGGCCAAAGAGCCTAAAATCTGGCTGAGCAAAGGTGCAAGACCTGGGGACAGCCCCTAAAAGGAGCTCTCTTGCCACCCCACACGTCAGGTGGGTTCCAGGCCTGGGGGAAGCAGAGAAGGAGCAAAGGAGAAGGGACAGCAGAACCTCAGATTCCACAGGGCCAGCAGACACATTAGCTGAGAATTCCAGAATACACTGAGTGTGCCCAGACTGGAGCTAAACAGGATTATAAACAGGATTACCCAGACAACCAGAACCATGGGATTCCTCAGGCTGACAGCTGAGCTACCAGTGGAAGGGAGAAAGTGAACCCCTGAAATCATCTGGAAGGGCAAAGATCCCCTCTTTCACTGAGGGCAGAGGAACCAGACCTGCCACAAGTGAGCAGGCTGCAAAGAACAAAGTGCTGGGGAAGGTGACGTGAGTGCTGGAAGGACCAAAAAAAAAAATCCAAACTGGAATTGATCTTACAGAAGTGCAAAATGAAATTCCACTTGTTCAACAGGAACATGCAAGAAGATATCCTTCACTATCAGAGTTGTTAAACCCTGGAGAAGCTTTGGTGGTGGCACCACAGGACAGAAATCCTCATTCTGCTGCTCAAACACTGCAGGTTTCAGAGACCTGCCTCAGGAGGGATTTCTCAGAAGTCTGTCCTACCCCAAGCCATCTCTCAGGACATCCTCACACTCCAGCTGATGAGCCTCTTACTGCATTTGTTTGCAGTCCCTAAACGCTGCAAGCTAAGCAGTCAAAGACAGAATAAAGGGAGAACTTCCTGGCTGGCATTTCACTGCCTTTGCTCTGAAGATTTTCACCATGGCCAGAGAGTTCTTGTGTGATGCTGAGAAAATAATTTAAACCAGTCTGCTCATCAGCACAAATGCTGCCTTCTGATTTTGAGAGAACTGGAATTATATTTCCACATTTCATTTTCTAATTTTCAGAGATGGTGAGCTCAAATTCAGCTGAAATCACTGGGGAGGCACTCTGAACATCTGACAGTGTGACACTGCAGGCTGAAAATTAGGTCCAAGGTCTCTAATCACAGATTAAAAATCAGGAGATTTTTAATGTTGGTCTTTTTTTGGCTCTAAAACAGTATAACTAAAAACTGAAAATTTTGTCATTCAATGGGCCTCGTGAAAATAAATTAAAAAGTGCTTATGAAGCATTTACTTTATAATAGATCAAAGACTGCATAGTTAGAAATAGACTGCAAGAGCTAATTGTGTGTTAACTGTGTACCACTCCAGGTTTTGTTAAAAAAACAAAAGTCTTGAGCATTCAAACACTGAAGTGGGGAAAGCACACAGTGCCCAAGCCAAGTCACAGTTAACTTCCCTCTCCCAAAGAATGCTCACTTGTTTAGGAGCTGTATTCTGGTTTTCACTTTCCCATGTATCCACCGACACTCCCAAGGGCTCCAGAACTCCACTAACAGAGATGTCATCTATGGCTTGAACAGCAGCTCTTCCCAGGCAGGCATTTAACCCATCTGCAGCAGATCCAAATCTTATTTTCCCCCCACATTTAAGTTATAAAGAGCTTTCCAACAGAGTTAACCAAGTTCAGGCTTTCCAGTTTACTAAATATTAACTCTTAGAAATTGCAAATTCCATCTCCTGTGTTGCAAAAGGCCAAAATAACAACTTACACTCATTCAGACAAAACACTTTGAAATAGCCCAGAGCTGATACTTGTTTACTACATAAAGATTAGCAACAAAGAAAAAACAACAAAAACTCTGGAATGCCGGACTTGACCTCTTCACTCCAGACTGAAAGTGTTCACAAAAAAAAAAAATAAACTCTTCAGCTTATTGTTTTAGTTTTATACACACAGAACAATGGTGTCTCATTTTTCATGTCCTCACTAATGTACTGGAGTGGCAGGCTTGCGCACAGTTTAAAAACAAACAAAAAAAGGCAGGGGGGAAAAAAGTTACTTAAAATAACTTCTGAAAAATTCCAAGTTGTTTATTCATTTCATCTCAGCTTACCAATAATAAAGATTCTCTGATGTTATGTTTACTTGTAAGGTCAAAGGGGATACTCTTGATAGTCTTCTTTAAAACATTCTAAACAGATAAAGAAGCCTGCAAATCTCCAGAGCGTTCACTTGGAGCTTGAAAATGCTTTATTAAGACAAAATGCTCTAAGAGAAAGGCATTAAAAAAACCTTAAAAGACCTGGGTTCTATTTTGCTGCTCACCTGGGGAAGTTCTGTAGCCACTAAGCAATGCTACCTGTCAGGAGGCTTGCTGCAGTAATCCAAGGTTTAGAAAAAAAGGTGTGGCTAGAAAATTGGAATCCTGGCCCTCGATTTAGGTAGAATTCACCTTAGCAACACACTTCACTTAAAAGTGAAAGTAAATAGTGTGAGCCACAGAGAGATCAGTCAAAATCTTTATGCAAAGTACATATTATCACTAGGGAAGATAAGAAAGCCTTTAAAGCATGAAATGAAAACAAACCTATTTTTGAACGTACACCATCATATTAACTTGCTACAGCGTGCCAATTACAGCTCTCAGAAAATATCAGCTCAGCTGTGCTCGGGCTGTTGAGCTACTTAAAGACTCAGTTATGTCTATCTTGTTCCCACTACAGGCCAGATAAAAACAAGGAAAGTCAGCCAGGGCAGATTTCTGCCCTCAAGACAGATAATTCCTGCAAGAAGTTGCTCTTTGTACTCAAGCTTCCTTATCCTTCTCAGCCTAGCAACGCATTCTGCTACGTTAAGCTTCAACTCTTACCAAAAAAGTTTCACCTGTGAACTTAATTGCATTTTTTTTATTAAAGAACTTCAATGTCCCATCAGGAAATGCTGCTACAAGCACAGCAGAGGGGATCCAGCCAGTCCCTCCCCAGCTCTCTCCAGGAACACATGAGCACAGCTGTCCAAAGCCAGAGCAGCAGTCAGCCGGCTCAGAGCCTCTCCCAGCACTCAGGGAGAAGCAGCTACACAGGCTCAACTCACGAAACAACTTGAGGCAACCACTGTCTGACCCAGGAACACACATGGACACAGCCACAAAAAAGGCCAAAGCAGCCAGGCACATTTATCTTGCACAGATTCCAAGAGCAGCTATTTCTGCTCCGTGCCTTGCGAATCCAGAACTGCACACCGAGAGCAAGAGATCATCCTGAAATTTGCTTTCTGACCTGGAATGCTGTTACAGAACACAACACAAACAGTGTGAGCAGAAGCAAAGTTACAGGACAACAATGAACTGTTTGACTTAGTGCTCCACACCCCGATCCCAAAAGGAATTTGTGAACAGTGTATTGGGCATTGGATGGTGGGAGCAGCACTACATCCAATCTCAAGGCATGAAAGTGACTTGTCCTCCAAAGCCAGGCCCTTTTAATTGATGCTAATGCTTTCCCAATGTAGAAACTGAGGATGGCCTGCAGAGGAGATGGAGTTCCAAGCCTCCCACCTGCCCGTCTGTGATGGGGAGGGGCTGATGTGAGCCCCTCTCTGCACTCCACGGAGCCCAGGCCCAGCATTTCCCCTTCAGCTGGAGCATCCCCACGGGCAGGGCAGCAGGCACTGGATGAGGCTCGGGGTGACACGCAGCAGGTTTTGGTGCTGCTCCTCAGGGAGGGCTCATGAGAACTGTCAGCACCACATCAGCACCTCAGCTCCCGACCAGGCACAGAGCAGCAGAGGCTCAGGATGGGGGTCCATACACAGCCTGGTTTGCAGGTCTGCACCAGCACAGCTTTTGTCAGGCTGTTGTGCACACCTTGCACAGCGTCCTTCTCAAAGCTGGCAAACACTTTCTGTAATGCCACTCCACACAGCACAGCATTCTTTCAACGCCTCTCACACTCTTGTTTCAATGCTTCCAGCATGCCCATTTAAAAATTCTCAGTGGTTTAAAGCTCAAATAAAAAGATTTTGCTTTGGGCTGAAACTTGGTACGAGTGGTAAGAATTCACAACAACCACTTCTGCTTCGTGAAATGCAAAGCAGAGTCAGTAGGACCATCTTCAAACTGCAACCCAAAACAGCAGGGAAGGGGACAACAAGGAGAGGACAGAGGCTGCCCCAATGCACAGGTGAAGTGCAAGAACTGAACTCCCACTCTCACACAGTGAAAAGAAATGGTACATAACAAACACCAGAGTGTGAGCCAGAGTGGCAGAGGAGACTTCCTTCCCTTGAAACCTCGGATTTTGTGGGGCTTCCACTGCTGAGTGCACAACAGGCAAGACAGAAGGGCTGAGGGGTGGGAAATGTGCAGCTACACACACAGTGCACGGTCAACAATGAGTTAATGCTGGAATTCTTCATCACAGTGTGCCTAAAAGGCATCGGCTTTCACAGGGCTGCCAATGAACAAACTCACTAAACACAACAGGACTCAACTCACACACTCCAGGTAACACCTGTGGGCTGCCGAGTAGCACCTTTAACCCAAAATACAGGTATTTCTCCAGAATTTAGCCATGTTTCATTACTGCAGCCTTCAGGTTTACAGTTTTAAATCCTTTTACCATCTAGCCTGTAGCAGGCAGTTATCTAGTGAACATCCACTGTGCATGGAGAACACCTCTTCAGCTTTTAATTCTACCTACACAACTACTATTTGGGAAACAGCACTAATAACTTCAGCTGGTGTCTGATGGCTTGGGCTTTCAGTCTGCAGACTCAAGTCATCGTTAACTCGACCTCTGCATGCACACGCAGAAATTCCTTGGTAACTTACCAAAAATAAAACAATAACTGAAATGACAAGGCTGCCTTTTCCTACCCTAAGGAAAATGTCAACCAAAAGAAAACGTTTTCTCATTCAAGCCCAGCTCCTGAACATGCAGAACCTGTATCAAGCCACAGTTTGGTACTGTGGACAAGGTCAGTTTGCTGAGCCTTTTAGAAATGTGTTAGCTTATTACTGTAAATAAAACTTCACACCACAAGTTGTTTGGTTTCTGATGTTCTCTTTCTCCTTGAGAGTGTTTATCACAGGTTTACAGGGGTCAGGCTCACACATTTGGCTGCTGGACAGGCTGAAAGCAGAAGAGCAAGATATAACAAGCCAAGAGCAGCGGTTCCACATGAAGTGCTCCTTCTCCCTCGCTGCTGTCCCACAGTTGTTGCTGTGGACCTCTTGAGCACAGCCAAGCCCACGGCAAACACACAGAGCTCTGAAAACAACTCCTTCTCAACACTTGTGCCATTCAGACTGCCTGTCTTGTCTCCCAACCATCTCTGTGCCTCGGCTCGAGTCTCACGGTGCCTCTGTGAGCACTCTCAGACTTTCTGGGGCACCTGCTCCTCGCGTACACCTGAGACACAAACAGCCAGTGCTGGGCTGCCGGAGCAAACGCCAGCAGAGCACTCACCCTGCTCTCCTTCTCGGCAGGCTTTGAACACGACAACTCTGCCGTTTAGCTCTTCCTTTCCTCCGAAACTGTCCCGGGCACGGCCAGCATGCCAAGGAAGACATCCCCGCTGCCCAACAGCTGCTCTGCCAAAGCCGAGGTGGAAACCACGCTCCTTTCCTACGTGAGGCTGTACAAACGTCAGCACAGGGAAAGCAGATGGGATGGCGAGGCAAGCCAAGGCAGAAGGGTGTCTTCTGCGGAGGAAGTAAAGTGACCAAGGGTACCCGAACCGGGAGAACACACCGGGGCTTGACAACTCCGCCAGAACGAGAGACACAGCGAGAGCAGCGGGAGCCAGATGGCAGAGGAGAGGCTGGGAGGAGGAGGAGACGGGAGGTGGAAGGCGAGACCAGGCTGAAACAACTATGTTACCAGGACAGGGGTGGCACCGAGCACACCGAAACGCGGCAGAGGAAGGCGCTCTCCCGAGCAGCCAGCCCCACACGGCCGAGCGCGATCCCACAGCACAGCCTCGCACAAAGTTTGTCCGGCGTTCGGCTGTGGGCTCCACAGCGCCGGTTCCACAGCGCCGGTTCAGCCCCGGCCGGCGGGGCAGCCTCCGAGGGAGGGCCCGCCGCCCTCCCGCCCGATCGCCCCGCCGTGCCCCTGTGCTACTCACATCGTCCCACTTGACGAATTTGACGCCTTTCTTGAGGGTTTCGGAGACGCAGACGGGCTTGAGCTGCAGAGCGTGCACGCCTGGCTGTGCCCCGGCCATCTGCACCGCATGGACGCGCTGGCTGTGCCCCGGCGCGGAGGAGCCGCGGCAAGCGGCGCTGCAGGAGGGACGCCGGAAACCCGGCGGAGAGGCCGGCACAGGCGCCGGGAGCGGGCAGGGAGGCGGCTGCCCGGGCGGCGAGGGCGAGACGCTTCACTGGCGCTGGCCCAGGGAGCTGGCGCGGCAGCGGCCGGGGCGAGCCATGCGGCGGCACATCCTCTATATACCGCCGGCCCGCCCGCTCCTCTCACACACACGCACGCACGCAGGGCACGGAGCCGCGGCGCTGCCCGCTCCGCTCGCTCCCTCCCTCCTCCCGCCCCGCCGCTCCTCCTCCCGCCCCGCCAGGCTCGGCCCCCGAGGCTCCCCGCGCCCAGGGCAGCGCCGGCGGCGCCGCGGCGCCACCTCCCGGCACCGGCACCGACCGGCAGGGACACGGCACCGACCGGCAGGGACACGGCACCGACCGGCAGGGACACGGCACCGACCGGGCAGGGACACGGCACCGGCCGGGCAGGGACACGGCACCGGCCGGGCAGGGACACGGCACCGGCCGGGCAGGGACACGGCACCGGCCGGGCAGGGACACGGCACCGGCCGGGCAGGGACACGGCACCGGCCGGGCAGGGACACGGCACCGGCCGGGCAGGGACACGGCACCGGCCGGGCAGGGACACGGCACCGGCCGGGCAGGGACACGGCACCGGCCGGGCAGGGACACGGCACCGGCCGGGCAGGGACACGGCACCGGCCGGGCAGGGACACGGCACCGGCCGGGCAGGGACACGGCACCGGCCGGGCAGGGACACGGCACCGGCCGGGCAGGGACACGGCACCGGCCGGGCAGGGACACGGCACCGGCCGGGCAGGGACACGGCACCGGCCGGGCAGGGACACGGCACCGGCCGGGCAGGGACACGGCACCGGCCGGCAGGGACACGGCACCGGCCGGCAGGGACACCCGGGAGCGGGACAGCACGCGTGAGGCTCCGGCACCGCTCCGCCATGCCCAGCACGGCAGCCAGGGTGAGCGTCCCTGCGACTCGTCTCACCGAGAGATGCCACCCACGGTGACATTCAGCGCTCCTGGCCGCGTTAGAAGGGACCCGTGGAGATCACCCAGCCCAGCATCCCCTCCAAGGCAGGGGCACCTGGGGCAGGTGACACAGGAACGTGTCCAGGTGGGTTTGGGATGTCTCCAGAGAGACCCCACAGCTCCTCTGGGCAGCTGTTCCAGTGCCCCACCACCATCAACATATAACTTCTCCCTCCTGTTGAGTGAAACTTCTTGGCTTTTAGTTTTGACAGAACTGGTTACTTCAGTTATGGCAAAAGCAAGGGACAGCGCTGAGCCCGCACAGCGATGCCAAAAGAGGAACAACTTTTAATTGAAAGAGTGGCACAAACAATTCCCAAAGCTGCGTGCTTTCAATACACAGAAACTGCTTTACCACAGCTTTTTGATCTCGTAAGATGAAGAGGCTTCCTCAGAACAAAGGAATGTGACCTTAATTCAGTTTTAGGTGTACTCAGCTCAGAAGACAAAGATGGAAAAACATCCTCTCACCCAGCAAAATTCTGAATCCAGAGGTCTTAAGGAAAATGTTTTTGAAGAACAAAACACTCCACCAATGACATCTCTGTTAGAGCCCCTGTGCAATCATAAAGCATCAGATGACACAGCACATGAGATTTCCAATTTCTCTGTAGGGGTTTCCAACTGACCCTTGGGATTTAGGGGCAGCAGGCCAAACTTTTGCTATAGACAAAGCAAATTGCACAGAAAAAAAATACATTCAAAGACATTTAGTTTGGAGGAATGATATTTCAAGAGTACTAAGTATTTTTTTCTTCAGTCTGTGTGGAGATATTAGTTCTGGGTTTTTAATTAAAAAGCTACAAAACGGGCATATTGAACTGCTGATTTGCTCTTGCAATAAAGAGTTGCTAAAGTTTTTCCTCTGGGCCTTGTCCAGATTCTTCCCCTTCAGTGAATGGCTTTTGATTGCCTTTAGTGGGAGGTCAATCTGCTCCTTGACCATAGCCCGTGCAGGCAGCAGACACATTTCAAGGCCAATTGACCCACTGGATCTATTTTTTGTTCTTATTAACCTTCCCTGCAAACGTGGGTGTCGCAGCAGTCAGGATGAGAGCCTGCTCTCTCCTGCTGGGCTGTAATTCCCAGCCATTTGCCATGACTTAAAGCAGCAAGAACCAATTCTGCCTTTGGCTGCACTGACGGATGGGGTTGCTCCATGATGGGGGAAAAGGGAGAGATTTCCAGGGCCATTTTCACAACAGCCTTTTCATCTCATTTCATACAGCATACATAAGAATGAAAGTGCTAAAATCCCCAGAAAATAAGAGCAGAGAGTACTGGTGCTACAGCACTTACTCATGATCCTTAAAGCCCTTGCATTCCCAGCAATCTACTGAAATCAGATCTTGGGAAGATGGAAACCTGCCAGGGATGGTGGCATTCCTGTGGCACTTGTCTCAACAAACCCACAAATCCACTTTCACTTGGCCTGGCCTCACAGTCTTTGTCAGGGAAAAGCAAATCACAATTTATGATACCTCAGGATTTATGATGAAGCCAGAGGCTCCCAGCAACCATTGATCTGAAGATGGAAGAAATGGGGCTGTGGGTTAGGATAGGTTCTGGTGCCTGTCATTACAGAGATGAACTTTTGTCTGGAGCAACTCTGTGGTTTTTCAGACTTGAGTATTTTAATCTGATAGTATTTGAAGAGAAAACACCTTTCATAGGGCAGGTATCTAAGGAAGTTTCCATCCAAAGGAAGAAGCGGCGCAAAAGGAAATGGCATTATGCCTGGGCCTTTAAAATAACAGCTCTGGAAAGCACTTATGATTCAGCGTGTGCTGAAATCCTGGGCTCTGTGAAGGCAGTGGGAATTTCAGTTTCAACCCAGATAGCTGGCTCATGTGTTACTGCCACTGCTTCGCTGGCATCTGCTGCAGCAAGGAGCACATCTCTTGGTGCCTAGCACGTACTGCAAACACAAACTCAGAGCCTGTCTCAACCGAGTTCCTTTTCCACAAAGCTTGGGATCAGCAACCTGGAGACCAGCTCCACTCAGCAGGATTGTCACACCCAGAAAGAGTACAATCCTTAAATGATCGGACCAAGCCTCGCAAAAGAAGAGCCAGGCACTTCCTCCAAAGCCTCAGTTAAACATCTAAATGCTTATCTTCTATTCCTTCTTCACTCAGCCTCTTCCAGGTCCAGGAGTGAAGGAAATATGTGGTGTTAGAAAAAACCCACTCAGAAATAGGTTTATTCAAGTGGTTATTCCAAATCATACAAATCAGATGTGATACCTGCTGCTCTCACGTTGCTGCAAGAACTATTTCAGGATACTTCAATTTCTCTAGATGCAAAAATCCCAGCCTAGACAGTCAAGGGATTGCCTTGCATAGATGAGTTGTTAGAATGCAATATACCCATAAAGCATTAATTTTTATGTAAGGGGCTTAGGTACCAATATTTCATTTCCAGGGGAATAACTGAATACACAATGGTTTAGATACACATCTGGATGTGTGTGTAAACAAATCAGGAAAGAAGCAATAACTGATTTAAATAACAGATGGCTTTGACCAAAGTCAGGTCAAATGAAGATGTGCCAAAAACTACACAGAGACTCTGAAGGGATATGAGAAATGCACTAAAACCTAAATTTACTGTTTTCAATTTGGCTTCAGATAAATATATATCAAATTTATTTCACATGCTATCCAGCATTTATTGCTCTAATTCTAGATTTTGAAGAGAATCAGGGGCCTCAGCCTTGCAAATGCTTCACTGCAATGGTGCACTGAGCACACTAAGAGTTAAACATAAGTGTTTGCAGGATTTGGGATTAAAGCTACACTTCTGGTGAAGCCGAGTTGATCATCCTAACTGCATTTTAAATTGGGTCAAATTATACTCTAATTATCAGTGGGAGCAGGATCATTAAGCTCTATGGAACAACTGTGGAAAAGGAATACAGAAAATGTGACCCTCTCTCTGATGGATAAAAATCTACTTGACATCATGCAGACAGCAGAGCTCACACCTGACCAGCGAGCACCACAAGGTGTGGTGGAGCTGCCTTGTGTGCCAAGAAATGCCACCTTCAGGTGCAGAAGTCACTTATTTACTGACAGAGCTCATCTGCTAATTGTCCCGTAGGCTGATGGCCAGAGGCCACTGGAACGTGTTCATGTTTGATCTGCTCCCTTCACAAGATATCAGGAGGGAGCCTGATGACTTTGGTGGCACAGCCACTCAATCAGGTGACTCCTGAAGAGTGCGTGTAAAACTCTGGCACACAAACCACCACCATAGCAACAAAGACAGCCTGGCAACAGCAGCTGCTACACGGAAATTGGAAGGGGAGGGGAATCTTGAACAAGAGTCCATTTCCTGTTGAAATCATCTTGATTTTTCCCTCACATCAGAATCACAAATGTCTTTATAATACTGGAAGAATAAAGATTAATGCACAGCAATTCAGATTATGACACAAACAGTGTATTTGTGTAAATGAGGTGGCTGGGTCACTGCTGCACTCACAGGGACCATATTTTATTTTGGATGGATTCTGACCTGAGGCACAGCTGGCACCTGTGGAACTCCATGTCACCAGGAACAGTCCACAATCCCCCAGAAAACACCCTGTGTGAAAAAGAATGAGCCCTGGATGGTTTGGACAGAGGATGCTGCTAGCAGGATGCCTCACCCCCAAGACCTCTCACCCTGCTCTTTCACTGGGAATGGCCCTGCTTTGAGAGACCCTTCCCTGCTGCTGCTCCCTGCCAGGGGCCCCTCTCCATGTCCCCCAGGGAGCCCTGACACTGCCTGCCTACTTAACCTCTGCTAAAAAACCCTAAACTATTTCCAGAAGAACCCAAAATTGCTACTCTTGCAACAGCTAAAGTGGCATGTTAAAAAAAACTCAGCTAATGCATTCCCTAGGAAGTGTTAATTCACCTTTTAGGGACTGGAATCTGTTCCTGCTTCCCTGTTCAGTTTACAGCATAATACATATTTTTTTACAGATTATTAAAACCAGTCCATAAAACATACAACACATTTAAGAACATTGAAGTTAATTATGAAAGATCTCATGGCCCACCAGGTTTGTTATATCACAGGTGGGGTAAGCTGCCACCGACTTCAAAGCTGTGCATTTGTTTATCCCACTAACATATGCACCTTTGCCTTTTTTTGTTCTCCTCCAGCTCTTTTGTCCCAGCTGCACAGGCAGATTAGAGCCCTCTCAAAAGCAGGCTCTCTCACCTGCTTTAATTTACATCCAAGCTGAGCTGCGAGGTGAACTAAAAGACAAAAATATCAAATGGGCTGCAAAGCAGAAATTGCCTTGAAAATCCCCAGCCCTTTTGTAGAGCAGAAATGGTGTGCTGTGAATGAGGTGGCTGCTGCATGAATGGGACCTCTGTGCTTCCTGCAAGGAGAAGAATGCTGGTTTGTGCTTTTCTTGCAGTGTCTGAAAATTACACAAGTCTCATGGTATCTTTGAGGCACAAAGATGCTTCTATATTACATATATGCCCAGCGTGCACATAATGAGTCAGCATACACTCTCTCTGGACTCCCTTCTGTAATTCCCACACAGCTTTTGCAAGTATTGCTGTGACAGAGCAATATTCAGCTAACAGCTCCCAGCTGTATTTCCCATTACCATGGTGGAGTCATGCCCCATGGGAGCCAATTCATTTCAGCCTAGCTTACAAATTTGGTGCACTTAAAATATATATGTATTAAAACCGGTGGCAGGATGGTTTGTCTTTAGAAAGATGGGAGATTATGAGTCTGTAAAAGTGCTCACAGATCTGGCCTAATCCTCGTTCCTTAAACTCAAAGGAATTCATCTTTGTGGTCCTTCTAGATGGCTTTTGTCCTTTTCATTCCTAAAGGCAAAGAGCTCAGCACACACATACCCTGGATTCTGGAGATCACCTGGGCTTGGGTTAAGTACCCTAAAAATTAAGGGTCTGTATGCCAGCAGGAGTATTTCATTTCCATTAAACATTTAGAGAAAAAAGTTCACAACTCATTCAGATACTAAAAAGTTCAGGAGAAATCCTATGATTAATTTTTTGCATGAGAAACTTGACATATTTTCAATTTTTAGATTTCCCAGTTGCTGTTTTCTCATGATACTCCTAAATTAATACAAAAATATTTTGATGGCATACCTTCTCTTGAAGCAGGCCACTTGAAACTTTATGCCTTTCCCACTAAAACTTCTCTAGGCTCACTTCAGAAATGTTCTTATAATACCTCTCGTGAATCATCAGACTTTCATTACAATTCTGGCTATTTTACAGAACCTGCAGTCGTAAAGGGTGCAATTCCACAACTGACAAAACATTAGTCAGAAAGCAATAGGACACCATTTACGTAGCTGAAAACACTTGCTTTCAGCTATATTTCTGAAACTTGGAGCAATTTTTTTGTGATGTAGGTCTTTAAGCCACATCTCCTGCAGTGAATTGAAAGTCTTAATGGCAAAAAAAAAAAACCAACCTCAATTTCCAGTTACTTTTCAGAGAAGCTGAAAAGTTGTTAATATTGCTAATCTGAATAAAGCTCTGGTCAGTAATAACACAAGTAAAGGAAGAAAGGACTCAGCCTCCTGCAGCTGTCCCAGCCCAACTTCAGTGTCTAACTAAGCACAACAGTGTCCCCCGTGATCACAAAGCTGAAAAAACTGAAATCTGTTATGGCCTATCCAAACTCTGATGCTCTTATTGATATCCACAATAAGCATTTTCCAATGTGTAGTGCATTTTCTTAAAAATAGAGCACCCTCCCCCAGGAATGAAGGGTTTTCTAGGATTTCAGGTGGGAGCTACACAGCCTGAAGTGCAGGTTCAGGAATGGCTCTGCTGATGGTCTGTCACTGTGTGGCAAGGAAAAGCACTCACTACAGCTCTTGGCTGTCTGGGAGGCAATCTGCTCTAACAGGATGCCTGCTGAGCAATCAGAAACATCATTTACCAACCAGGAGACATCCAGACACTGTCAGGGAAAGGGAGGATGTTCAACAGGGGAGAAAAATGCCTTTTGTAAGGCCACATCTTGATATTTGTCAGCAAAACACAGCCAGGAGGGGAGACAGAAACAGCCACTGTCTCTATTCCACAGCACTGCAAGATCTCCACCAAAGTGCTGGTTGCCTTACTCACATTTTGTATCAGATATTCAGCCCCACAATACCCAAAAGTCCTCTTGTTCCAGGAAAAGGGAGAAAAGGACTAATAGGTTAAACTGAAAGCCCCAGCCATACTTTGGTGCAAGTTCAAAAAGGCACTCTGAAAGCAAATAAATTATCTTGCAATTATCTTTTTTCTGAGATTATGCAACAGTTTTGATGAAACAGCTCGTGATGAATTTAAGTTTCAACATTCATTTTCCCAGTAGTCTTGTAAACACATAAAAGGTCAAGACATAATTTCAAATAAGGAAGAGCAAATATTGTAAGGAAACCTTATGTTTCAGAGCAGCCAGCAGCTAAAGAACTTGGAGCAAAACAAAGCTGAGTGAATGTCACAGGCTGTAATAAAAAACACCTCTTGACTTCTCCACACAATGAGATTTGCAGCAGTCACAAGGAATGCTTGGCACAGGTGCTCATTTGAATTAACATTCCCCCACCAGTGTTGCCACAGTGAAATCTCAGATCATCTACCAGCAGATTGCTTATAAACCTCATCTGAATGTAGGTGCCAATTAAAGAAAGTATATTTTTATTTATTTCAGAAAAGACAGAACAATAGAAGTTCTCTTGAAATTTGCTTTACAGTCCCAAGAATGTGTTAAGGGATTTCTACACCAGGGATTCAAGCAGGAGTGCAGCCTCCTTTTGCACACACACATTTTTAGCAGTTTGGAGTGTTTGCTGCAGTCTCAGTGACACAAAGGAAGTGTGCTCAGAGCAAGGATTATCACTGCCCCAAGAGACCATGATCTTACAAGAAGTCTTAGATAAGCTGAGACCCAAGTCCAGATTTCCAAGAAACCTAATCAAGTAGTGTTTCTCTGTTCTCCTTCATGCCTTACAACACTGATAAAACAAAACCAAAAAAAGATGTTTTAGATATGATACAATAGCAAGAATGAACAGAGCAGTGTAGGGAAAAGATCTTATGAGCAGCATTATATAAACACCAATCAAAGAGTAGTGTTCAATAAATATTGGTACCAAGTCTGTCAATAAAATTCTAGTCCTTGATGCCATCTCAAAGCTGGCACAATGGGAGCTATTATTGAAGAAGGATTTAAATTAAAGTACAGCTCTAGTTCAGAAATACACCTAAAATAGAAGGGAAACAGCAATGTGACTTCAGCTTGGCGTTTCAGACAAAGTCACCACAAATTCAATAACGTGAGATCATCACTGCAATGCCAGAGCAGCACAGTCCTGCTTCAAAAATCCAAGTGCCTGATCACACACAGCACCGACCCTCCTTGGCACTTCACTGATTTCCATTCAGCTGTAGGTGCTGATTTCCTTTCGGGATCAGCTCAGGAAAGATGATTTTCACAGACAGAAATGGGACATAGGAGCTCAAAAGACCCTTAACATGGGCCTTTTGACATGCAAATTCATGACTGCATCCATTTTTTCAGGAGATGCAAAATGCTGCCATATGACTGCACTCTCACAAAGGCAGGCTCCCAGTCTGTGCAACAGCCATTCCAGAGCCTTCCCCTGCCACTCTTCATCCCTGAAAAGTTCCTTCTGCCTCACCTAAAAAATGGACATGGCTATTACCTGACCAGGATCTTGCAAGCTGCAATGAATATATAATTGTACCATGGAATATTGCTAAGAAATGCCAGCTTCATTGTAGAAAAATATAAAAACACACCAAGTTCTGGCAGTGGAGACACAGGCATTGGTTTGGGACCAGTTTCCTTCCCTGGTGGAAAACTGTTTCCCTCTAATCTTTTTGTGGAAATAGCCAGGCCCTTCATTTTCATAACAAAGTGAGAAGGTGAGGAACTCCATCCCCAGGTTCCATGCCCTCAGGATCAGCTTGTGGCCTTGTCTCTTCTGTGGGTGAGGTCTCTGCACCCAAGACACCCCTACTTAATTTTTCATCCCCTTCCTGCACTGGGGAAGCCCATCTACACCTCAGCCCATGCCCCAGTACTTGGCCCAAGATCACTTCACTTTGTGCTACAAGTGGTTCAATACCAGATTGTTAACAGAGGGGAATAATTCAAATTATGGTGGGAGTATCAAAAACATTTGGGGCCACCTAGCAAGTCCAAACCAAACTGCAAGGATCCAAGACTAGAGAAATTGCCCAGAGCCCCAGGAGGATAATCCAGCAGTGCTCTAACATCCCATCACTCACCAGCAGGAAATGGCCAACATCCAACATGCCACTGGCATGCCAACCTTCATTTCCTTCCTGAACTGCAATTATACTTTGGAATATATTGGATCTCCACAGGCTTCAGCTGGAAGAGCTATAAAATTCTCACATGGTGGGCAGATCACTGTTCTTCTACGGCACCAGCCTGAGCAGCTTCCTACTCACAGCTCCTGCTCAGATTTGGTCTCTGGGAGGGTGGGCACCAATCTGAGGAGCTTTAGGAAGCACTGGTTTGCAGGCACTGAGTGGCCTGGGCAGCAGAGGTTCAGTGTGACCCATGGCTTGTTTCTGGCAAGGCAGTGGATTCTGCGCTCTCAGCTACTCTTGGCTGTTTGATTCATAAAAATCAGAAAGGGCCTTGAAGACCATCTAGTACCACCAAAGCTAAAAGTGTAATTATCTGACAAATACAGTTTATTCCTCCATTAAAAAAGGCATTTCTAATAAAACTAGGCACTGCTAGTGGCTGAACATTTTTTTTTTAAATCTGCTGTTCTCAGGCACACATCTTTTGCGAGAATTAAACTTTTGGGATAGTATTTTCTCAGCATATTGTATTGTTAGGTATTCAACAAGAACATTGGGTATGGAATTTTCTGAGGTAGGAGGAAAGGAACTGGTAGGCTTTTTCTCCTTTATGTGAATAAACAGGGTTACACGTATGTAATCTATGCACGTACACATTCCTAGTTATATTTAACTAGGAATAGTTAGAGTTATATTTAATTAGGAATGTTATTTGCAGCACAGCATACAAGTATTCCACCTAGACATCTCACTGAACTTTCTTCATTTTCTAAACCAAGCTATTTGCAACATTATCCCCTTCCAAGAGAAGGAACACTTATTTTCCTCACTGCAACACTTAAATCCTCAAGCCCAATTACAGCTGCTTTTGCCAACCTCTTAAAACTCATTTCTGCCATTAAAGAGCCAGCCAGCCAGACTGCAGCACACACCAGGAGGTAAATCAGAGCTGAGAGCAGCTCATGAGGCTGTCAGTGCAGGAAACCACCAGCCACCCCTTCCCAGATGGAACAAAACCCACCAGTTCTTCATCTCCTCCCTCCTGGCTGTCAGGAAGCAGCAATCGACCCTCGGCCATGGCCTTCTCTTCCCTGTGACCTGCACCTTGCCAGGCTCCTCTCCAAGCCACCAGGAGACCATGTTTTCATCTCAGCAATCTTGCATTGGCAAAGTTGTGCCTGCATTCCCAAATAAAGGTGTTCCTGTCTCACCAATCAAGGCAAAGTCTGAGGGAGAGGCTGCCTGTTGAGCTATCAGGGAGATGTATTTGGAGTTACTTGACATGCTGGCAGAAGTGCAGGATTCATGCTTGGGTAGCACCCACCACATGGAACAGCTATTTGAATTTGGCCCTGTTTCTAACAATTTTGCTTCAAGAGGCTTTTCTGCTTAACTTTTTTCCTTACAACATCTCATAGCTTAGAAAAGAGACAGGAGTTCATTTTTGCTGGAATATATAAAGGTGCAATGAAGAGTCTTAACCCCAGTGAAAGACAACATCCTTTCTAAGAGACAGACAGCCACAGCCCTCCTCTAATGGCAGCATTTCTCTGTCTGAGAAAAGGCTATTAGGAAGATACTGCCTTGCAGTGCTATAAAAATGAGTTAAAAGCCATCTTGCTGCTAGGTATTTTATATCTACAGCTACTCAGAAAAAAACCTGTCATCTGAAATTCGAGAGGGGGAAATGTACAACACATCTTCAAAGGGGAAAATGAAAAAGGCAAGGTTGCTTATGCATAATATATAATATCACCAACAGGTTTCACTCTATGAAAATACTGTTTAATATTTAAAGGGCTATTATGTGTCCCCTAATGCCAAATGATGCAAGGTCAGCTGTGCATGAAAAATAATGACATTATCAAAGGGAACTGCATCAGGTGAAGATATTGTGGAAAGGATGGAGTTGTTGTCTTTATGTCTGTGGACATGTTTTCTAACACCCTGATCTTATGTGTTTGGTTGTTGGCAATAAACACAGACCTTCCTGTGCCTTTGCTGAAGGCAGACTTTCAGAAAGGGGTGTTACATGCATAGGGACTGTGCTGTGCTCTGTGGGTTTGTTTTGCTGCAGTATTTATTCCCTGAAGGCTCTCAAGGGCTAACGAGGTTTGACACAGGGGCAAAACAGGGCTGCTTTGTCTGTGCCATGGCATACAAATGAATCTCCCCAGACACACCAAGATCACAAATGCAAGATAACAATTTCATTTCCCATGGCATTACTGCTCATTTTTGATTAGCTCTGCTTCCTTTACCTGGATCACACATTTGAGTCAAAAATCTGTTTCATATTTCAGGTAAGCAGCTTTGTGGGTAAAATCTGGCTGTCTGCAAAACACACTCAAATTGCCCGTTTGCAATTTAAAAGCCAACCATTCTGACACAGCTAAATCCCACATGGAACAAAGAGAAGGAACCAAAGTGCATGTGGAATGCTGCCAGAAGCTCTAAAGGAAACTGTAGTATCTGCACACCTCCATCTGCCCACCATCACATCAGTGAGCAAGAGAAAACTTTATGCTGTTCTGTACCAGTTTAACCCACCACAGCACACAGAAACTGCTTGGATGCCCACAGGTGAAGGAGAGGCTGAATTTGGAAGCTCTGCCCCACAGGCCCTCTAAACCATTCTGGCTGGCTGTGCCCAAACAGCTCTGGTGCACTCCTAAAAACGTATCCAGGTGACACTGCTGCATCAAACCCCAAGAGCTCAGTGTCAGATGTGCCTCATTTCACAACACAGCCAAATACACTGTCCAAGGCAGGGGAGTACTCACCCAGTGAGCACAATTCAGGCTTGCTAGTAACTGTGAAATAGCCCAGCAATAAGGGAATATAGTGCTCTTCAAGCCCTCATGCAATAAAACACCCCATTATTTGTCTAAATTCAGGAGTCTGCTTGTTATAAACGTAACTGCCACAGTTTGTGATCCATTAGTGAACTATTTTATATAAACCACTGTAATAGCTTTGTGATTTACACTCACTATTTAATACTCTTTCCATCAGCAGCATTTTGGCAGTGATTCTTGTTGCAAGTGTTCAGTGGAGAATAATTTCCTTGCAGTCGGTAATTGCCACCTCTCAAACAATTTCAGCCTTTTAGTATCGATTTTATGAGAACTTTATGAGGAGTCACATATGAATATTCATCAGGTATTGTATTACACATATAACTTGTCCAGCACAATAGAGGAGACTAAAAGAAAAAGACCCTTCCTAATTACAGGACACTCCTAAAGTATGAAAGAAATTATTACTGGGGTATTTCAGAAATAAGGCTCCTACACTGGCACCTGCATTCCAGTCAAGCTTATTCTCAAATCAAAGTCTTTGTAGGGTGATTATTTTTAGGTTGGACTTGCAACACATTTGCTTTACTCCAGGTTCAGCCCTGGTTCTTCTCATAAATCACTTCCACCTGCAAGCTTCCTTAAGGACAAAGAAGTCAGAAGCTAATGTAAATGTGGATAACTTGTCAGTCAACAGGCATTTACAGCAGACAAACCTTGCACAGGAGAAGTGTGAAGTAAGAAAAGAGGGACAAGCAGAGCTGTTTCCATGAACAAAACACATTTCCCAACTGTTTAATCAGGATGCACCCCAAGTGCTTCACATGACAAACCCCTGGCACTTGTATTTTGTAAGGTACAAAAAGCAGTGTTTGCAGAGACAGAAGCTGTGCAAAAGGAGCTCCTTCAGGACAGCAGCTTCCACAGTGTGCAGGACTGGGAGATGGTGAGAACAAATGGTAAAGTATGGCTAGGAAATGCCTGCACCTGCCGCCTTCAGAATTTGATAGAGAGGAAAGCAATCAGTGAGAGGATGAGCATTTCCCACGAGTCTTCCTCCTGTAATATATCACATCTTTCACCATTAATTGGCCACTTAGGAGTAAGCCAAGATCCAGCCAAGTGATAGGAACTGGTACAAAGCAACACTAAAGGAGAATCTCCATGGGCTGCAAGGGGAAACAGTGACAGAGGATGAGGAAAGGCAAGTTCTAGCCCATCTTTTACTCATTTATTACATTTAGAAGAACACACACTGAAAGGTATATAATCATTGAAGGGACAATTTCTGTGATAATGTAAGTTCATAGATTTAGGTTAAGGGATAAATTATCTATATTGATGAACATCCTAGTTTAGAACAACATTTGCTAGCTGATACTGCTTTTTGTCATCTTTGTGACATCCTTTCAAAAATGCAGGATACATCTCCCAAGGATCCATGCTCCTATGGAATACTGAGACACCAGTCAGTGGCTAATCCATAGAAGATACCATTCCTGTTTAACTCATTTATCAGAATGATATGGACAACTGGCAAAGAAATGTGAGCCTGATTACAGATATTCCTGTTCCACTATCAAGGTTACAGTTTTATTCCCTACTTTACTTGTTTATGCTTACATGAATAAGCAATGTATTCTAATACACCACTGATTTAACCTTTCTCCTCCTCAAGCAAATAATTTTAATACATAATTACAAGTAAACATTTAATGTTTGCTTAGAGTATAAACAGTTTAAATACCCAGTTAAAATGCTGAATTTTTTTTATATTAGATATTTCTGAATTTATAACACAAAAAGTAGAAATCTGATTTCGTAACCCATTTGTATGCTGTTTGAAGAGACCATTTTCCTCTAGAATTTGTTCACCTGGCATGGTTTAAATAAGCACAAAGCCTGCTGTAATCACTGTAAAACAGCTCAAAGTCATGATCTGCCTGTGTGTAGCTAAGTGGGATTAAGTAAGCACTGATCTGCTTCAGCACATGCCCTGTGCTGGTGATTTGACCAAGACTTTCCCAAGACCTCTGACACTCAGTTCAGGATCCCCTAGGAGGGTCCGTGTCCTCACGAACACTCAGTGCCAAAATATCCACAGGAAAACACAGCCAGGTATTTAACTGCATTGACTGCATGGAGAAATTTAGCTCCGCTTTGCACACTGAGCTTCTCTTGGAAATTGAGCTAAATAAACTACCCAACATCTGATTTACCATCCTACCCACCTCAAACGTGAGAACAAGCAGCTATAATTCAACCTAAATTAGCTTTGAAACACTGAGTTCTAGAATCTTTCTCCCCATTTCCACATTCCACTGGCTGTGTTCTCACTGTGGTACACCAGAGCATCACAAAGCAGGATTTGAACACATCCCAGCATGCAAGCACCCCACGGGGATCACACCTTGAACTGAGTGCTCTGCCCTGCTGGAAGGTGCTCCTGGTGCCCACCACAGAGGATGCTCAGCCAGGGACAGGTGACAAGGCCTTGATGCCACAGGAAAGCTGCTGGCAGTGCCAGATCTAGTTCTGGTCTCTTCTGCACTGCTGCAAGTTTTTTATGCCTTTTTCTGCCTCGCTTCCAGCGGAGCAGTTTGGGACCAGTGTGCTCTGATTCCTTTTGGGGAGCCCAGCCACACAAACACCGATGGAGCTGCTCCTGCCTTGGCAGTGGAGCAGCCAGGCTCTTTGCCACGGGCAGGCTGAGCCAGAACACCTCGTTCCTGCAGCTTTTTGTGACACTGACTTTTGTAAACACACCTGAATTGGTTGAGGCGAGTTACATTGCAGGGTATTATGATTGGTTACTCTAATTTGTATTTTCTTTAAAAAAGCTGCAGACTTTTCCCAGTGACCTGTACAGCTCAGCCTGCTTTGGACTGCTAAGTGCCACCATGCCAAATATCAGGTTTATTAAACCACAGAGTTCTGATGTTTCCTGCATCCATGTGGTGTTGCAATATCCAAGGATCTATTACAAGTTCTGACAGCAGAAAGGGAGCTTTTCTCTCCTCTCTGCAGAATACCTAGTGACAATTTTGAGGTCCTTTTGCATGCAAAGCTGATCATCCAGGAATCTGTCTTCCCTTGCAGCCATGCTTCAGGTCTTTTCCCTCCTCCCACCTTCCTTTTATCTACTGCAGTGAGTGCAGGCCTTGTTCTCAGAGTGCTTGCTCCTCACACAAGTGCCTGAAAAGCAGGGGGAATGCTAAGTGCCATGTGAGATCATCTTGAATAGGATTGAGCCTGAAAGCTCTTCAGAAATTCAGATTTACCCTTGTAGCAAAAGAATATGAAATATGTCAGGCCCAGCTACTCTGGCCACTCACTTATGCTAATGGACTTTGATAGGAACTTCTCTCATCAACAGTTTTTAATGCCTCTTCAGAGTGTTTCAGATTCTTAATAGGCCTAGGCCTAATAGTGTGGGGAACTGAAAGACAGCCAGATGAATTGTGCTTTCACAGTAACATTATCCTGTCATTCTCTCATTGTTCCAACTTGAAATCAGCACCTCAGGTTAGAGTGACCTCAAATGCACATCAGAACCTGAGCCTTTTAGCTTTCATTACAACTGCCTTGATTCTGCCCATGCAATTTACTCTAAAATCTGATCTGCAAGAAAACAGGAATCAGACTTGAATGGGAATAGGAGCAGCCATGTTGACTAGAACAAATAGCATTTAATGAAGAAAAGCCATTCACCCAATGTCCTCCCAGAGCAAAGCAGTGACTGTCTCAATCAAACACTGAAACAGGTCCCAATACAGTTGGTTTGTGCTGCCCCAATTTTCCAAAGATACATTGACTTAAAAGCAAAATACAGACTGTGAAAGCCTTCTCTTTCCTCACACAATTTTACGGATGAAAAGAATCAGAGCAGTCACAAATGATACAACATTTACCAGCATTTACAAACAAGTAGAAACAAAGTGACAAAGAATACAATCCCACTGGCATGTGCAATCCTACAGTGAAACCACACAAAGAGGAAAAAGACAAACTTTCACACCCATGCCAGTCCTGAGCCTACAGCAGGGCATTTTGGAGAAGTGAGCTAAGCAAGAAGCTCCAGAGGGTTTTCAGAGAGGGCTGCTGGTGCTGAGCACAAGAAAAAACCATCAAGGATCCTCATCTAAAGCTGCTCTTTCTCCCTTTGGTAGTACAGCACTACAAGCTTGTTCAGTAAATCCATAATTGCTATTTTCCCAGGAAAGAGAAGAGAAGAGAAACTGGCTTTAGAAGAGTTGCATTCCAAGAGTCATAGGTAATTAGCAAACAGAAAACTGTCAGAAGACTTTGGCAAGCCCAGGCAATAATGACTCATAACAACAACTTTTTTAGCCAAGGAACTTTCTATACCTCTCTCATCTCTCTCTTACTTTGTGCAGCCTCCAACTTTCCACTGGCACATGCAGCTCATGGTTTCACGTGTTTGGAGTCCACAAGTCAATCAAAAAGGGGTAAATCACTTAAAAACCAAACTCTCACTCTCCTGGCAGCATGGGTCCTTGCCAAGCAGGATGTTCTCAGTGCAAGATTTAATGACAGGATGCATCCATTTCAAGTTTACTTGCTCACCTCTAGCATCATATTAACATCCAGGGAGTCAAGCCCTCCAATCATGCAGAATATTCTTGCATTCATCTAACCCACTCATTTTAAGAACTCCTTTTTTGAGATAAAGGAAATCCTATAGAATGGATCACATTACAAGAGGTGAATAGCTTGAGGTTAAATTCTGATTTTGGTATCAAATTTCAAAAAACTGGCTTCTTGTAGCTACATTTCACACCTGCAGCAGTTGTACTCTGCAGACATGCAAGGGTTAATTGGTTATAATTCCCCTTGAACAATGTAAAACTGCCACGTAAGTGCTAAATGCCATAATCTACTCCAATAATGAATTGGCATAATTCCTAGACTTGATTACAACTAGTCCAAAAACTATGCATAATGCATATCATGCACAGAAAGGTCCATCATCCATTACCTATGGCCCTGAGCAGCCTGGAGAACTGATACCACCCTGAGTAACCCTCTCAGTATTTTGCTCTCTCAATGGCCCAGAATTAATAGATTGTAAAATATGTATCTTTGTTCTCCCCTACCTTTGCTTACCTTAGCATGGTAATAAAAGTTGTTTCTTTAATATATGAATTATGCATTATATCTGAGCATGAACTGTGAAAAGCTCACATGCAGCAAGACTAAATTGGGTTTCATTCAGCTTGGACAAAGCGCAAAAAGAGTTAATAATAGGAGTAATAATGCTGTTCAGATTATATAAATTTTGCTTCAATACTGTGTAGCAACTCACAGCTTGGGAACCTTACAGGAATTAACAAGTTACCACAAGATTGGGCATTATCCCCACACTTTCAAGGAGCAAAAAGAAAGGATGAAGTGAATTAAACTGCCCAGGATCAAATAAAGGGTCAGACTGAGTTAGACACACACTCAGCTCAATTTGCTGGTTACCAGTCACACCTCCAGCTCTTATCAAAAGGATTTCCTGTCTGATACAGCTATTGTTGTATCTTGTTATTTGTCAAGAATTAACATCCCCACAACAGTCACATGGAGAGACAGCTCTGAAGGAAGCAGCTATTAATATTTAAAATTCAGACAACTCAGTGGAAGAGCAGCAAACAAGACAAAACACACCCAGAATGAATTTGCAACAGGAACACAAATATTTGTGGGAAGAAGTCTCTAGCAGTAAGTCTCTCCCTGGACTATCAAGGCCAATAAAAAAACTCTGGAAGAAAGGAAGCATAGCTTTGGAAGCTCTGCTTGTATTTCTCCTGCATGATAACACAAGAAAATCTGGTGCCTCAATCATGCACAGTAACTTGTGTTTATGATTGCAGACAATAAGGGCTCTGGCTGCTGGGAGGGACTCTGTTTCTAAATTCAGACCATCAACATCTGTGGAGCCACATGGGAGCAATATTTCCTCTACCAACTTAAATTTCTCTTCTTGGGCAGCTATCACTGGCAGGAAACTTTGGGGGTAGATTTTCTTGATTTTGCCTCAGCTCTGGATTACTTCCCATGAGTTCTCTAGGACCCTCATTCACACCACTAGTGAACAACAGCACAGAGCCACAGAAGGCTCCTGTTAAATTTTTTAGCCAAGGAACTTTCTATAACTCTCATCTCTTACTTTGTGCAGCCTCCAACTTTCCACTGGCACATGCAGCTCATGGTTTCACATGTTTGGAGTGACTTTTTTTTAAATAAAAGGCAGTGACAAATACACCTCATGAATTCCAGGCATTCTGAGTGCTGGAAAGGAAGAGCAGGACACAGGAATCCTCCTCCCATCCTTACTTTCCACACCCCACACACACCTGCCCTTTGCTGTCCTGTCAGGAGAACTGGGCTGGAAAGGAACCCGAGCACCTCCTAAATTGCCCTGCTCCCCTCAGTTTGTATCTGTAGGTGAGAGCTGCTACATGCTCAGCCTCAGAGTGGCAGATTTTAAGAGCAGGAATTATTTAGGCTTATCTTCCTTGAGCTTTTTCCTCTTGCCAAATTTCAGCTGGGCTGGTGCTCCTTGCAGGGTGTCCTGGGTCTGCAGCAAACACCTCCCCAGCCTGACTGCTGTGCTCAGAGGGGAATGCTCATCCCACGTGTCACCCCAAGTGTCACCCCAAGTGCCAGGACAGACAGGAGCAGCACCTCTCCCAGCTGCTGCTGGCAAGGCACTGAGCTGGGCACTGCTGGTGCCACAAAGGCAATTAATCCTTCATGGCTATTTGCTCCTTGGCTTCTCTGAGGATTCCCAAAGAAGTCAGGCAATGCCAGCTACACATCTCCTTTGAGATGTGCCCCTTGTCAGCTATGAGAATGGCTTTGAGCCTCACTATTTTCAGGGAACACTATCAAATAATACTTTAATTTGCTTATAGCTTGCATCTCAGCTCAGATGAGAGCTAAGAGGAGCAGCTGAGTCACTCAGATTGCCCTGATCCCTGCATCAGAACTGTTTGTAAATCCCAGCTTAACAGGCATCTGGTGAAAACTTGGCAGACAACTTTGCCCAGTGGAAAAAAAAAAAAATCTATTTATTCCTTGAAACATTGGCAGTCTCTAGACAGCTGACCAATGAATACTAAGCTGCTTTCCCCAAATATGCAATTTGTTGGCAGTCTCCAAAGGGTTAAGGGCTAGATTTAATTGCTAATAAAATTGAATAAAATATCCTCAAAGGAATTCATGGGAATTGTTTCAGGCTCCAAACTCAGCGAAACCAGTTTTTAATTAAGCCATATTTAACAAATAACATCTAAAACAACTGTGCTGCTTTCTTAAGGCTTACTAAGGAAACGCTGAGTCTCAAAATATTTTTTGCAGACTTGCTGACTGCAACATAGAGGAGTCTGGACAGTAGAATACAGCACTGATTTTAACAAGAGCAACCTTGCTGTGAAAGGTTTGCAGCCAATGAGAATATCTGACTATTTTCTAGCACTCTGAGCTGATCTCTACGCAGCAATGCAGGAGGCTCTTCCTTGCACACAGACTTTCTAATTGGTACATTTTCCAATCCAGCAGGGAGAGGCTTTGGAGCACGTAGATGTGGGGCTGTGTTCTGTTTGTGCAGTGCCTGGCAGAGTGCAGCTGCAGTGCACAAACAGGGCCAGCGGGTATTGCAGAACACGAACCCGAGTGATTTACCTACATTTCACACGTCCTCATGTCACAAAGCAGATGCTTCTCCTGCCACGTGCCAAGGGTTGCATGCAATCTCCTCCTGACTCAGCGTGTGAGAGGCAGCAGAGACCTCACTGACAAACCATATGGCACTCGTGTTTAGAAAGCTGTGTACTTTGAGGTGTACTGCCTGAGAACAGGCTTGTCAAACAATTGTGTGGTCTGCAAACACTGAAGAGTCATCATATGGTGGGAAGTGTGGCTGAAGTGCAGCCAGGCTCCAGCTCCCTTCCTGGCAGCAGCACAGCCCCACTGCAATGAGCCATTCAGCCTGTCCCACACCTGGGTCACAGCCAGCTGTGCCACCTCCAGCCCATCCTCATCCTGTCCCCTGCTCACAGGCACTGCTGTCAGTGTCACCTGGGTCACAGCCAGCTGTGCCACCTCCAGCCCATCCTCATCCTCTGCCCTGCTCCCAGGCACTGCTGTCAGTGTCACCTGGGTCACAGCCAGCTGTGCCAGCTCCAAGCCATCCTCATCCTGTCCCTGCTCCCAGGCACTGCTGTCAGTGTCACCTGGGTCACAGCCAGCTGTGCCACCTCCAAGCCATCCTCATCCTGTCCCCTGCTCACAGGCACTGCTGTCAGTGTCACCTGGGTCACAGCCAGCTGTGCCACCTCCAAGCCATCCTCATCCTGTCCCTGCTCACAGGCACTGCTGTCAGTGTCACCTGGGTCACAGCCAGCTGTGCCACCTCCAAGCCATCCTCATCCTGTCCCTGCTCACAGGCACTGCTGTCAGTGTCACCTGGGTCACAGCCAGCTGTGCCAGCTCCAGCCCATCCTCATCCTCTGCCCTGCTCCCAGGCACTGCTGTCAGTGTCACCTGGGTCACAGCCAGCTGTGCCACCTCCAAGCCATCCTCATCCTGTCCCCTGCTCACAGGCACTGCTGTCAGTGTCACCTGGGTCACAGCCAGCTGTGCCAGCTCCAGCCCATCCTCATCCTCTGCCCTGCTCACAGGCACTGCTGTCAGTGTCACCTGGGTCACAGCCAGCTGTGCCACCTCCAGCCCATCCTCATCCTGTCCCCTGCTCACAGGCACTGCTGCCAGTGTCACCTGGGTCACAGCCAGCTGTGCCAGCTGCAGCCCATCCTCATCCTGTCCCCTGCTCACAGGCACTGCTGTCAGCCATGAGGCACTGCCACTCTGAGCTCCCCTCCAGCCTCGCTGTCCCTGACAATCCCTGAAGGAAACAGGATTGTCATCCTGGAAGCCAACGTGCTGCCCAGGCCATGTGAGCTATCAACTGGGCAGCTAATTAATGCATTTAGCTGCACTAATGAACCAAGCAGCTCATTAGTGCAACGACAGCAATGATTTGTGTACAGTAAATACTAGCAAAGCAAAGTTCTGCAGCCCTGTTCTAACTGGATTAATGACTGCCCTGCACAATGGACAAGGATCTAACTCAAGGGAATCCCAGGGATCTTATTGCTCTTTATTTTCTGCCTACTTACACACGTCCTTGATCTCAGGACCTAGAGCATCTCCCTCCCCCTGAGCTTCCAAAGGCTGATCAGCTCTGAATAAGGCCAGGAGCTGCCTCAACAGCTCTGCCAGGTTACCCTGGGGAGGGGTTCCCCCTTCCTGCCCTCAGCTCCCTGCTAAGCGAGGCTCTCACCCCATCCCCTGCCTGGGGGGTGTCTCAGCTGTGTCCCACAGCCATGCCCATCCCTGCCCGTGGAGCCCCTGACCCAAACCCTGATCCACAGACTGACATCCCAGCCGACCATGGCCTGTCCCCAGAGGGACCTGATGTCCCCAGAGGCAGTGGGACAGGGTCTGGCTGACAAGGAATGCCCAGAGCTGCAGCTCCTGGTTCTCCAGCCAGCCATCAGCCCACACTGCACCTTGATATTCAGATTTAATAACTGCATGACAACTTGCATATATACACATTTCCTAAATGTCTCAGAAAATAATCTCTAAGTAAGAAAACTAAAAAGTATCCAATACAGACATGCATAGTTACCCAAGGGATGAGGGTATGTACCTCTTAATTGGGTTTTTAAACTTCAATAATCAAATAGTAGCTCAATTGCTACTCTTAGCATATCCAACTGGAGAATTAAAATTGATTTCCTATCACAACAAACCCATGGAGGCTGGGTTTGTTTCCAGCTGAAACCTATTGTGACTTGCAGTCAAAACATGACATCCACTCTTATCAACTACCTGAACTGCAGGCAGGAACATTTCTATTCTAAGGAAAGTCATCTTTCCATCAGCTTCAGCTGTGTGGGCAAGGCACTCTCAAATAGGTGCTCTTGCTGGTCCTACAGGGTCACAGCAGAGTTCTTCAGAATGAACAGCACTATAATGGGGCCATTTCTACTTGCCTTTCTAACAGTTTTTCAAAACACATTCTGCACAAGAGAAGTCAAGCAGTTCTTTACTCAGTGCCAATAGTAATTTTTCTCCTGCTCCCACATTTAGGCAGTTTGCTTGCAACCTTTCCAAATGATTTCTGCTCCAGGAAGAACAGTGGATATTCAGGGCTCTTTTATCACAGAAGAGCTGGGAAAGCACAATTAAAAGGAGGGGTGAACAGCAGAGTAGCACAGAAGCTGCAGCCTTTGTAATGGTGTCTAAGGGACTGCCTGCACTGCTGAAATGCACTCCAGTTCACTTTGGGAGCAGAGTGCTCATTCCACACCTGAACAGTCAATACCCTCCCAGCCCAGCTGCTCTGCATGCATTGCCTCTGCTCACACAGTGCAGGATTTCATGGCAAGCACCTCACAGCAGCCAGTGGGGCTTTTCCAACCCTCCACCTCCTGACAGCAATTGATGCACTCCAGAGGGGCCAGGTTACCCCAGCACTGCTCCCTGCTGCTTCTGCCTACACAGGGAGCCCTGCCTGGGTCCCTGGCAGTGCCTGCCTAAGCCACTCATCAGCCTGTGCCCCTTCCAGACACTGCAGCCTTTCCAGATTGGACAATTTTATCAGTGGCCAGCCCTGTTTTATAGCCCTGATCCTCCTGCAATCACAGAGGATCTGTCACTGGATCACATCCATGTGATTTTAGCTTCACCCCCACTGAAACTCAGGGAAAGGTCTTGATGAGCTCCAGCAAGTGCTGAATGTTCTGTCACCTCCTATCTGAGCACCCCAAGGTGAGAGCTGTGCTGGGAAAATCACCGTGGATGCCAGAAGAGGAATGCAAATTCCTCCGTTCCTGGGCCATCCCAGCACCATCCACACAGAAACTGGGAAGGTCCTGGATGCAACATCTAGGGGTGTGCCAGGTGCAAAGCATATAATAGATATATGCTGTAATAATACATATAAATACATGTGTATATATATGTATTATTACACCCTATATAATTTATATTATATGTATTACTACACCCTGTATCATATCTATTCTATGTATTACTACAGCCTACATCACCTCTATTACATATAATCACAGTGCAATATATAAGCACCATGTAAAAGCCAGTCTGTCCTGCTAGAAATAAGCCCAGAAGATTCACATCAACACCTTGAAATCCACCAGGCAGCAGCCATGTGATGACTGTCCAAGCACTACCAGGTGTAGAAGAAAAACTCCAGAGTGACATAACAAATGAAAAAAAAATTGGGGCCTCAACACAGACAGAACCAGCAAAACTTTTGTCAGTATTGCACTAAAGCCTCATTAAAAAGGGAAGAAAAAATGGTTTTCATTTCATTATCAGACCTAATATTAGTGTGAGCACCTTCAAAGTGAATATCTTGGAGGAAAAAATCATGAAGAGTATTTCTCAGTACACACCAGAAGCTGTAGGTACAACTTCAGTTCGGAGATTTCAATTTCATCAGTTGGGAAATTTTTCAATTCCAAATGGGAGTTGTTAAACTAAAGTTTAGATAACCATTAATTCAAATACTGCAGATTCATCATCTGTATTTTATCTAACTTGTCTTCAGAGCAGTCCATGAATAATGCCATGCTAGGGTGGCTTCATACAGGTTTTTCACAGGATAGATTGTTCTAGAACACTTGTTCTCCCCCTCACAAAGACATGTGTAAGACAAGCAATTTTACAAAACATTTCTAAAGGGTGATCTTTCTGCTTTTCAAAAACTTTGAGATCTTAAATCAGATGAAAATTAATTGCATGCAAATACTTAACAACTCCAAGATTCAGCTCACCTCCTTGCATACAGCTGCAGCTGATTTTGGTCCCCTCCAAGGTAGTCAGGAAATTACTTTGAGATCTGCTGCTAATACTTCAGTTGGGATTTTAGGATTTGAGGCTGAGCAGTAAATACATCTTTGAAGCTTGATGTACCAGGCATGAAGGCTTGAATCTCCAAGTGATTAACTTCATCCACTAAAACAGCACTGAGCCTTCACACTGAGCCCTTCAACTTGTGGAATGGAAAAACCAAAATAGGATCAAATACTTGACACAGGGAAATAATTGGTAATACACTGACAGCACAGAAATTTGAGGCCATGCACCTCTGTAACTCACAATAGAGGATTCTGTGAGCTGGGCTAATTAATAAATATCAATAAATAATTGTGTCCTGAGAGTGAAGGCTCAGAAAAGCCAAACTAAAATATGTCTCAGCCTAGGGACAGGTGTGTTGGAAAACCTCTTGGTGGTGGTTCAGCTGACACAGCCTCACAATAGCAACTGCACTGTCATTCAGCAGTTCTGAGCTTCCAAGAGGAAATTGTAAGGGAAGAGGGCAGCAAAGAGGATAAGAAGGATTAATTTAAAATGTACATTTTATCTTTTTACTCAGCAAACCAGTGTTCAAACAATAACATCTATACTTAAGAGATAAAGGTGAAGCTGCAGAGAAATCCATTAGTACAGTGAGTGCTTCCAATTTTAGCAGTGACAGGCAGAGCCCTTCCATACAGAGGTTAGCTAAACAGTTATTTTAAGGACTCCCTGTCCTTAGTGGAAAATTAATAGAGCAAGTGTCAAAAGCCTTTCACGATCTCAAAAATTAGAGCAGTCTATCTCCACTGGGTATCTGTCCTGCATAGAGAGCCTTCACCTACTGAAATGTAGAGAGGGGAGTTTATTCAGCACCTGGAAATTAGCACAGCTGTCCTGGAATCATCACAGCCACACATCCCTGTCACACATTGCACTGAGGAGTGCACTGCCTGCCTCCAGCACCATTGCTCTGCTCAGCCCCCGACATTCCCAGCAGCAGAAAATGAGAAATGCAGCCTCTTAGAGCATCGCCACACACTTGGGAAGTCTCCCTTGCTGGAGAGGGCACAGGCAGCCCCAGAATCTGCAGAACAAACACTGTGCACATTTGCCAAATTTTAACTTGAAAGCAACCTCCCAAAACTGAAGTTCTTCACTCTGTGGGGACTGAATTTTTGCTACTCTTTTTGGGGGAATCAGGTGTATTTGAAGGTAAAACCAGGCTTACAACATGCATGGCTCACAGAAACACTTAATGCTTCCTTCTACGTCTCATTTGACTCCTGCAAGAAGATGAAACAACTTGTCTGGATATTTCTTAGGGAATCATTTTTTTCATCATCTCCACAATAATCTATGGTTTTGGTATGCTAATAGCAAACTAGTGTTGGCATAATTAATTTAGCTGTTGTTGTTGAAAGTGTATTGCACCAGAAAAGGACAATTCCTATATCATAAATGTCTGGATATTCATGCCCAAATGCCACCATTACATACAGCTGCACTTGAAACCTCCTTTTGGTTTGATTATGGGAGCAATTTACTCCTAAAACAACAAAATCTGCAAAACCCCCACTTCTAAAAAGCAAGCCTCAAGAAATTTGTTTGAAAGTTAACCTTGAAACCATTTTTACAATTAATTTGAATTAAATTTCTATTTAGCAGCTAAAACCATTTCCTCTAAATAACATCATGCCAAATGTGATCTCTATTCCCTTTTCTAGTGGCAGAGAACTCATGATTATAAAATGAGAGATCCAAAGGCTGCAGTGCACTGCAAAATGGATCCTGAGGGAAAATAACTTACTGTGGATATGGAAACAATCTACTTTTTCTTTTCCTCCCCCCACAGAACAGCAGTAGCTCTGCATCCAGGGGATGCTCTGCATTTTCACTCCTAAATTCAAGAACCCAGGGTGGATGAGCACATGATGCTCCTCGATACTGAGGAACAGCACATACATTCTTTGGGATCCTAAAATAATCTCCCAAGGGAACACTGTGGTTCTTCTTTGAGGCTCAAGACTACATGAATGCCAAATAAAGTTTCCATGTAGTGACTAACCCAGGAGCTATCCATCATATAATATAATAATAATTCCCTTTGTTGTTTTCTTGGCCTGCTTGAACCACTTACTGCCCTTTGGGTTTGCTGCGTGCCCATCAGCAGGAGCAGGTTTTCCTGCTGGGAAGCTCCCACTAAAGACACCTTTCAGTGGCCTCTCTTCCTGCATGCACACAGAGCTGCCTTTCAACCTGCATTCTCTAAACATTTAGGGCCAAAGCTGAACTACATTTCTGTGTAGCCATGAGCAGGTGAGATACAAGAATTCATTGAATTCTTGCATTGTTCTCTAATTGGTCTTTTTTCCCCTAATTAATCTTCTCTAATTAACCTTGTGTTATTCTCCAATTCAAAGAATTAGAATTCTTTGAGCATTCTAGTGCTCATAGAATTCTAATTGTTATTCATACTTATAGGATCAACATCCTCCTATTTTGAGGGATGACAGCCCTTCAACTCCAGCTACAGAGGCCTAAGCAGTTACAAAGTCCATACTATCACAGAAACATGCAACACTGAATAGTGTCACTGTCCAGAAGTAACAGAGCTGCTGTGACTCATGAGCCAGGAGAAAACCCACCAGAAGGGAAATACTCCAAGGCAAAGCCAGATCTTGAACTGAAACCTTTCATGGAGACTTTTGGCAGAAATGCCAGTTTCTGAACAAGCACTGAATGCCTGAAACATGATAACCATTAGCCTAAAACACCAATACAAGAGAAAGTTCCACTACACACCTTTGATTATGTAAAAGACCAGGGAGAGATGACTTTGAGGCCCTTTGATGACCATTCATAGCGGAAATAACATCATCTAGGGATGAAATGCTTTTATCAAATCTCAGCTTCCCTTGTGAAGATAGGCCTAATTTACTGACCTTCAAAGCACTAATTTCAATCATTATAGCTGGGCCTGTACATTTTCTATAAAGGAATCTTTAAACTTTAAGGAGTCCATCCTTACCATCTCTGCTTGAACCAAAAAAAAAAAACCAAGAAAACTCCCTTTTGAGCACCACTCTGAAATTTTTAAAGCTTTGAACTTGTAATCAATTAGGCCTACAAAAGAAAAACATTATGGAATTATTACAATCTTAGCAGACTGCAGTTCAACTTAATATTCACAGTTTAAAACACTGGCAGTGCTATGGCCAATTTAGCAGAGCTGCAACTATGACCCACAGTTTGCCAGGGATATCCAAAATATTAAAATCCTTGGAAACTCATACTAATGTAGCAATTGCTGAGAACGTAAACTGGTGTTTGTGGATGCACAAACAGAAGGCAGGAATAAAAGCCTCCAGAATCTATTTCCATTTTAAAACCACAATTCTGAGTCTGATCTGACCCTTATCCCTCCTGCCTGCATTATCCTCATGCTCCACTCCTGGCTCCTCTTTCTCTCTGGTTCCTGAGATTTGTAGAACATGTGAAATTCATTCTCCTATTACTCCCATGTAAATCTTCAAAAGTAACAAAAATCCAAATAATTAAATAAAATATACTCTCATGTGCACAGGGTTTTGTTTTTCCTACACCATTTGAGTCCTTTTCTCCTTTTCCTAAAAAAACATGGCAGTCTTGGCAGAACAGAATTGGGATCAAATCCCTTAATTAAAAACAAGCATTTATTCACTTCAGTTTGGTATATAATACTTGGATATTCCCATTCAAGGAACTGCTTTGTGCACATCAATATGTTCACGGTTAAAATACAGCTTCCTAAGTTCCACCACCCTTCTGAAGATAACATAATCCATTAAAAAGAACTATTGTTTCACCAACAAGGCCTCTGACAGGACAGATTGGCATTGCTGGCTTTCATTTCTCCTTGGATGTTCAGAGGCAACATCCCTCTTTCCAATTTTTATTCATTTTTAAGTACTTATCCACAGTGTGTAATGCAGGCACTTGTTTTCATCAGCAAATCAAGCAGAACTGATAGAACACGCAAAAAGCAGGCTAAAAGGGAAGAATTGGCATTTTTCAGCACTCCTTTCATTTCAACATCTGCACACAGGATTTCACTGGAGTGGATATTTCTCTTTTCTCCCATGAGCTCAGCATACCAGCATGACTATCAGTCCCAGATTGCTCATCTCAGAACACACCACAAAGGGAACTGGCGACTATTTGTCTTTAGTAACAATGAGAATTGGATGACTTGGAGCAATCTGGGATGAATTGTGCCAACCATTTGCAGGAGAGAAGCAGTAAAAACTCACAGCTTCTTCCAAAGAGTTTCTTGTTTTCAGAAAACGTGGGGTCTAACAACATCATTCTGGAAATGTGCTATTACATTTACCCAAAAGCTGATCACAGTTTTTGGAGAAAACTGCTTTTAAGAAATGATGAACTTCCACAGGATGCTTTGAGCATTTGGATGTCAATAAAATAAAACAGAAGAAAATAGTTTTTCAAGTGTTGAAATAAAGTTACTCTGAGCTGAAGATTTTTAAAATAATTTCCCACAGAGGTATTTCAAGAACAACAAGAACTGAATTATTATGGTGCCCACAGAATCACAACTAATGAAAGAACTTAATCTGTATCTACCTTAAAAAGGCTAAGTGGCCATATCACTGCTAATTAATACTCTTTCCTAATGAAAAAAGAATCAAGTACACAGTAAAACCCTCAGGAGTGTAGAAATGTTCTCTTATCTTTTAGAGGAGGCTTTTTATCAGTGCTCCTCCACCCATTTACAGACAGAGGTGAAGGTGAGGGGAATTGTTCAGTGCCAGAAGGGACCAGAGCCCTTTCTCCTCGTGCAGCCCCATCCACCCTGCTGCACACCTGAGGCAATGGCAACTCAAGGCAAGCAGCTCTGCAATTGGAATCTCAGCAGAAACAGGCTAATTTTACCCGTTCTCTCCTTCTAAATACGCACATGTGCTGCATTGTACGATCTGACATTCAAAGCTGACTAAATTATACAGTGATCTTAAGATATTTTCAGTAACACTTATTTTACAGCTGGAACGTGCCTGACAAGTAGCCTGCAGAAACTTTACAGCTCTGAACTTATTAAAAAATACTGGAGACTTATTGAATGTCTCCTTCATTTTTGTGTCCTTGTGTAACAGACTCAAAGTCAACAGTGCTCGATTTAAAAATAAAATTCAGAATCCAGACTCACCCAGGAAAACATCTGATTTCCAGTGCTCAGCCTGATTACCTTTGTAAACCTGGCAAGGAGCCTAATTCTCATGGGTTTTAAGGAGAGGCAGGATACAAAGTGGCAGGTATTCACAGTTTAAATTTTAAAACCACAGTTTATTCCCACAGGAGCTTTCTGGATGCTCATTCACTCTTGGGCCAGAGGGTAGAAGAGCAATTTGAAGGTCTGGCTGTTCCTATTCTCTCCATGCCCCTGGCTGGGTCACCTCAAAGGAAAGAAACAGGCAGGAATGTGTTTTCCATGCTCCCAGGCACACCATGGAAGGAACTGGTGGCAGAGTGTGACACAAGCATTTTCACTCCTGCCAAAAAATGCACAATAATTCAAACCTCAACCTGTCACCATGCCTTACACAATTTCTACGTCCTTTTTTTAGCATTTTTTCCCTTCAATTTACTGCAACAAAAGTAATGTGTTAAGAAGTAGTGTTTTGACAAGAAAAGTCAAGACAAGACCAAGGAACTGCTCCCTTTAAAGTAATTATCAAAGTCCAAATTCATTTTAGCAAGGAAATCTGATCTTTACCCTGGTAATTAATGGAGATGATTCCAGAAAGAGAGCTCATTTTTCATACAGTACAATGACAGATCTTGTTTCCATAAATGAGGTGAACAGGCTGGTGCTGCCAAGTTTCAGCCAACATAGATTGTTCAACAACCAGGGCCTCCAAGAAGTAATTTTATTTCCCATGTTTATGTACAGCTGAATTTTCTCTTGGGCAGAGAACAGACTGACTGTCAAAAGCTGTCACTTCCAAAATCCAGACTCAGCACATTTTGTTACATTTGATTTATTCCCCCTGTTTTCAAAACTTCCTAAAAATGCTGCTGAAGATGCAGGCAGATAATTTAGTTTGAGATTTTAATAGTTTCACTTTTAGTCAGTTTTGTCATTTATAACACACACAAAGTGCACAAAGTGACAAGATGATTACTTCTTAGAGGCAGCAAAAGAAATTCTAAATATGCATTGGAGCAACAGCCACCCAAGAGCCCAGTACTGAGCTCAGATACAACCCAAGATGAACACAGCAGGTCAGTGACACTATTTAGTTTTAGTAAGGTTCTTACATTCCTTGTGGTTGAAGTTGAACTGCAATTCAAGACCTACAAGGAATTGTCCCCTAACCTCCTCAAAACACATGTGCCTAAAAAAGAAGCAAAAAAGTGTCCAGTCCATATGAAAATTTAAGTGTCATGCATGCAGTGCTACTGAGCCCGTTGCTTTGATGGCACTAAAAATGGGAATGTTAGAGAGCAGCCCACTGCAGTCAGTGGAGCTCTGTCAAGGTGAAGTGCCTCTGAACAGAGTTCATCAAGCACTCGGCGTGACAGATCACTCCAGTTTACACCTGTCCTACAGAAACTGTCTCTGGCCTGGGAAAGTCCCATTAAAGGGAATTGCAGAAGTGATTTCTGCCATAAGGAACTGGGGGAGAGAGGGAGAGCAGGGCAAAGACATCAGTCAAGCACCCAACAAGGATATCACTGGGTTGTACACTTATCAAGCGACTTAAAATAAGGTTCACCACCACACACATTACTTACTAAAGCAAAGTCAAGGCAGAAAATATCACAATGCTCAAAAAAACTCAAGTCAAATCCCTGAATGCTTAGAATGATACTGTATTTTCTGGAACTGATGGATCTTGAAAAATGTTTCACTCCATATTAGGAGTTTTATCCCTGAAGGAGAGTACACTTAAATCTGTTTAATGCACTTTCATGTGGGCATCCTGGTCTTACGTGTTTAATTGTTTCATGTTAAGCTTTCTGAGTAAATCTTAAAACACTTGGGGCCATGTTTGATGAGCCGTTATAAATTTCTCTTCATATTTCCCTTCTACATTCCTTCTAGAGTCTCTTCCCTGTACTACTCCTAAAGAAAAGCAGAGTGCAAACTGTACCCAGCAAGCCAGGTCAGGGTGATAAGCAGCACGAATAGTGAAAGGAACAACCCAGACAATTCCCAGTCCTTGCCTCAGCCATGCAGAGGTGGAAGGATGGATGTAAAAAGGCTCTCTGGGCAACTTGGCCTTGAGAGGCTGCCTCAACTCCAGCAGTATCCCCAAACCACAATATGATTTGGAGTGGTGCCTGAATTTCAGCATCCTGCCTCCAGCCTATGATCCTTCCTTTTACAGTGAGGCAATTTCCATGGGGAGTCTTCCCTTCTCATCCCAGTTCCAGGCTTTAAGTTCCCCCCCTCCCACTTCTGCTCTGCCAACATGGAAGAGGCAGAGCAGAAAAGCAGTGAACTCATTTCAAGCCTGTGCACTCCGTTTATGCTGGCACCCTGCAATTTCAAGAGCAAAGCAAGTTGAGAAAGGCATCTTTACTTTGTACACAGTCACATAAGGATGTTCTCTCAGACTGACTACCCTCCCTGGAAGCCTGGGCACTTAGACATTCCTGGAAAAAGTGAGCGTTGGATGCTGCCTTTCTGTTCTGGTGGTGTTTTGCCCTCCTTCTACATTGATAGAAATATTTCAATAGCATTTGCCCATACAGCTCTCAGTGCCTTCCATTAAGTGCAGAAATGGAAGTGTCGAGACAACTTATTACTGTTTATCTATTTATCCTTGAAGCACTCTGTGCCTCTATTTGTCTCTCATTACAAGCTAAGGAAATGCATGAGTCGCCTGGTATCTGTACTTTGCAGAGAACTGAATCTCTAAGGATACACCCTAAAGTGTTACAAATAAACAGGATGCTGCACACATTGAAAAAACAATGCCAGGCATCACCTTAGCATCAGAAAACAGCTGAAGGAAAACAAAAGGGGTCTCTGGAAATATGGATATGGCTGAATAGATATTTAGAAGCAACAATGAAAGGAGAAAGTGCCAGCCACTCTGCTTGCTGCTGTGGACCTGCCCCAGGTTCAACACACAGCTGCACATTTGGGAACAAAGCCTTGGGAAGAGTAGGACAAGCAAGTCCTCAAAAGCCTGCAGTCCTGCTGAAGAGGAAGCACAAGCAATGCTCACATATAAGCTCACACCTCACAAGAGAGCTCACCTTCCCCCCAGGGCCAGGGACACACCATCACTGCAGGTTTGCAAACTGCAGCTGGACAGGGGCTTGAGGGTCTTTTCTCTCCCCCCTTTGCCATGACAGGCTGGACCACAGGATATTTTGAGGCCCTTGCCAACTTCATCTCTCCTATGACTCAGTGACTAAAATAGTCCCTTCACTTTTTGTGAAGCAGTACTTTTCCACAGTGGCTTAAGGCTTGATTTGTCACCAAGACATTTCAATGCTAGTGTTGCTTTCCCTTTTTTTTTTTGAAGAAAAATTGAGAAAGCCTTCAGAGTTTCACAGACTTCAACAAAATTGCTGTTCAGGCTCTGTGGCAGCAGCAAGGAAACCAAGATCAGCCTGGAAATAGTATCATTACCAGGGGGCTGATATCCTAAGGGAGGCAAAACCCACTTAGCAGGAGGCTCTATCTTAAATTTGCCATCCTGTAATCAGCTGTTGACAAACTGTTAATTGACTGGAGCTCAGCATCCACCAACACAAGCAAGTGTTGAGGAGGACATGGGCTGTCTAAGTGGATGCATTCCCAATCTGTCACCACGTTTGCAAAGGATAAGTACACAACTGGTTCATCACACAAATGGAAATCACACCTGCTCCAAGCTGTCATTAACATAATACACTGCCAGCTAACTGGGAGTGGGGTAGGAAATACACGGAGTTTACTTCCACTTCATGAAACATTGGCCCAGGCTTCCACCACAGTCAGTGGAGCAGCACTTGGTCTATAAAATACTAAAACAGAGGAAGAAAAAAAAAGAGTTACCTAGTTCTTTATAATGCTAGATCTAGGAGGCCACAGGTCCTAAGCAAAAGCAGAAGCTACTTTTGTAATACAAAGCACAATCAAGTTCTGGAACCACCTGCTAAAGGATCCAAGAACCGTGAATAAGTCCAAAGTCACATAAATAAATTCACACAAGTCCATTGCTGATAATTAAAGATAAATGCTCCAGAAACCCCATTGGTGCCAAGAGTTTCCAACACTACAAACAGCCCTAACTTGTACTCTTTCCACAGGAAATTGTTATTAACCTGTGTTGAGAGAAGACTCTTAGTTTGACACAAATTTATCTGATCCAGCCTTCCAATTCTTATACTGAAGTTTAGTCAGATGAGAAAGAAGGGCCTGGACAGACAGTCCTAACAGGGAACTAAGAGAAATTCCACAAACTCACTTAAGCTCAGCAACTTTTTTTCTTTTAACTCCATTAATGCAGGGGGAGTTGGCACAGGGTATTTGCTATAATTTTTAATTAGCACAGCAATAATATTAGCATTCCTCACTAGGGTATGCTGATAGACAGGTGTTTTCAAAGGCAGTCACCTGCACAAGGCCCTAGTGATGTGTACAGCTTTAGTGACCAGTAGAAACAAAGGTAAAATATTGGGAAAATCCCTCAGCTTATGTTTAGTGTCATACATCTTGTCAAGTACCTCTGAACACAAATTTAATCACCAGAGTGTTTCCAACCAGCCTCCTGCTGCTGTCAGAGAAATCATTCCAAGTGAAAAACAGAGCAAAATTCCTATTAGCAAACAGCAATATAACATTTGTCCTCATGTGAGGACTGGCCCATTGGAAATGGAAGGGCAGTAGGTATTTGCTGTGTCCAAATGAATAAAGCACCAAAATGAAATGCAGAAAACACAACTGAGTTGTTAGAACAGCCTGGTGAAGGAAGCACATTTAACTCTGCTCTACTCAGATAAGCTTGAAGGCCTTGGGCTACATCAGTATCACTACCTTCAGTGAGGTATTCGGGACAGCAATATATTTGGGGTGTGCACACAGTATTTTGTATAAAAAAAGTCTACACAGACCTTTTTAAGTCTCCTAAAACCAGATGCTGCAAAAGAAACTGTTTGATTTCCCCATTATCTTCATCAAACCCCTCACAATGACACACTCCCCTGGATGCTCTGAGACACCAACAACTGAAGTGAGACTGCAAAGTAGCAGGACATATTGCAAACTGCTCCAAAACAGCAAGAGGCACTGGGAAAGATGATAGCTCTCAGTCAGATAGAAAGGAAATTTCTGATCTGAAGAAATATTTTTACTGGGCAGTTATCCATATAAACTAGAGTTCCACACTCCCATTGTTTTCTCATGCCTCATGAAACCTCAGAAGTCCAAACATCCTCTTACATCTTCCCTCCTTCCAGCTTGGATTTTAACAAGCCATCTTTTCATTTCCTCAGAACAAAAGCAGGTTGACAGCTAAAGCTGTGAAAGCAGCGCAGCAATCTCATTAAATATGCCAGGTTTGCTATGCTACCCTGCAGAAAAACACCAAGTGATGCTAATTAGAATCCAAACAGAAGCAGCTGGGTGAATCTGACGAGCCCTAAAACTGCAACACTTCTAAAAGCTTTAACTGCATCTGGCCTAGGTGCACCAATACATCCACATTCCCTATCTGATTTCTCCAGGAAGCTGCTGATAATAATTCACAGAAATCAGATACTCTGAAATGGCTGTTTGAGCTGAATATGACACCTGCATTCGTGCTCTCAGAACAAACACACAAAAAGCTCTGGCTATTGACAGCATTAAACAGCTCCTTTCTCAGCTCCCTTCTGCTGAGGAGCCAGCAGTAATCTCCATGGCCCTGCAGGCTGAGGAATGGCTCTTCCAGAAGATGAGTTTGGCATCCAGTAATCTGCTGCCCTGGACAGCCTATTCTGAAGTACAGAAGCAAATCCCACTCTCTAATCCTGCTGGTTTCAGTGACAGGAGCCTGTGACAAGCACACAGCCCAGTGCAACATGATGGAGCAGTTTCCATCTGAGAAGCTTTCTGCCCTTGCTTAGGCCAATTAAGCCAAAAAAAACCCAACCAAACAACTCAGTGCAGAAAAACTGCAAGCTGCCCATATCTAGAGATCTTAAAGCAAGTGTAGACACTTCCCAGTATTACTAAAGCAGCAGAAAAATGAATTTAACTTTCAAAGTTTCCACTCTCACCTCCCAGAGTTCCACTCCAGCCTTTGTCTACCCATCTTCTCATATGAGATGGCAGCAAAAGTTTGAGCAGGGCTGGGGACCCCAGCACACAGCTAACCACAACAACATCCCACAGGAGCTGAACCAGGCACAAATAACAACATTTATCACTTACCTCAAACACAGCAAGGATGAACCAGGCCCAGGGGACACCCAGCCAGGAAATAAAACAGCAGGATGAGCACTAAGGGCACAACTAGAGACTAACACTACTTGGGCTTGAGCTTAAATGGGGCCCCAGGACCTGTGGGAAGGGTGTGGGTGGGGGCCCAGGTGAAGCTGATCAGGACCAATTAAATTGATTGTGCTCTGCTGCAGCTGCTTCTTGTTAAGCCTCTCTGCAGCACATTTTTTTCCCCCAAAGAAGGTTCTAGTTCTTACTTTGCTGGGAAACAAGCAGGTGGTTAAAAAGTTACCTGTGCTTTGACTAGAGACTCTTAAAAAACAGGAATGCAATGTTAAAATAGCAGATTGATGCTGCAGTAGCACCAAGGGAAGGGTTATACTTTTATTAGAGTCCCCCACTTTTTTTTTTTTTTTTTAATATGCTTGTGTTACGGGATAGTTCAGAGCCCCAAAGGATGTTCTGGGCATAAAATCCACAGTTCTTCTTAGGCAGAAGAAGTAACCAGTACCTGTTACCAGCAAAAATGTTGTAATTTTCTGGCCTTTTGTTCACAGCTCAGATTTTACTGGGAAATACTGAACCACAAGCAACAGCAAATGCTGGGCAGACAGGAAGACTAAAAAACTGTCTGTTACATTTCCAAATGACAGCCCTCTGTTTTAGAGAATGACAGCAGAGCTGGTTTCTTAGGGTGTGGTGGGACTTGCCTGACTCCCTGCACATTCTCAGGGCTTTTTTTCCCCTTTCTGCAACAGAAATCACATTGTTGCATTTCAGAAACTTGGACAGTTCATCAATTTAAAAATATCTCTTACTGTTCTCTAAACTGCAACAGAGTATTCTTTTTCTTCTACCACAATGAGGCATTTAATTCAGCCTCTTCCCAAACGTGAGAAAGGAGGACCAGGAGTGCTGTCAGGAGCTGTGATTTAGCAGGACATGTTCCTCGTGTATGGATCTGTGTTTAAATCAAAAAATAAACTGTAAATTTATAGTCACACCCTAACAGTTTGCCAAAAGTACAATTCCCTGTGAAGCCAAGTCAGGAAGTAATCTTCCCCTGTCTTTGTGGCCAAGGCTCTGCCAGTGTTACAAGTCAGCTCAGCCACTGAACGTGGCTTGCTTCAGGTTTACACTCCTGGTGGTTTGCTTTCACAAATTAATCTCCAGAACAGAAGCAAAACACCTCCCTGTGGAATTGGAGACATAAAGAGAGAATGCCATCATTGTCTTATGCGTTGCCATTTTTTCCTAGTCATTTATCACGGAAAAAGTCACAGAAATGGGACAACAAAATGTAAAATATCAGCTTAAAGAATATCCATCACTTGTAGTACAGGGCTCTCCTGGAATAAGCCATACAATGTCACGTGCTTATATCCATTAGAGTGTTACCACACATAATCCATACTAGAACTGGTTTGCATTGTCCACTTGTGGAGCTGAGCAGTACTTAGGAGGAGAAGGATGGCAAATGAGCCTCTGAGCAGCCCCCAACTGCAACATATTCCATATAAAGCCTGCTATTTCTAGATATCTGCTAATGCATTCTTTGGCAAAAGGGTAGCTCTGACAGACTTTTAAAGCAGCCCATATCATCAGCCCACACTTGAGATAAATGTGCTCCCTCTACAGTTTTCCTTTTCTTTCTAAAGGAAAATGTCTTGACTTTGTGCCTGAGACCCTTGTGTTCTAGGGCTGGATCACAAGTGCTCTGCTCAGGATCCACCCCCCAGATCAAAATCAACAATTTCCCTTGTGGGGATCACCTTCATTATCAAACCATGTGTCTGAAAGTTGCAATAGATTTAAATATTTATGGGCACTCTGGAGGTCTCATTTAATTAGGGGTTGTTTGTATATGTGAAGATTTCTGTGGCCTTGGCAAACAAAAGACCAGAATTTCAGCCTCCTGGAAGTTTGAGTAGCCTCTTCTTGTTTTTTTTTTTTTTGCAGACAATCTGCATTTTAAAAGACTTCTGCTTCCATGTGGCTCAGCACCAAGATCCAATTTCCCCACCGAACAATCCGCAGCCTGGTCTAGCAGTGACTCCTCAAGCAGGACTCCTGCCAAGTCCAACAGCTCTGCAGGAACAGGCACTGCCACAGCAGGGACACAGTCACTGTCCTGCTACCTGAGAGACAGTGCCAGCCCAGGTGACAAACTGCCCAAAGGCTGCTGTGACAGTGGTTGGGCCTCTGGCACCTGCCATCCCCAGCAGCACAGAGCCCTGGGAATGCTCTGTCCCACATGGAGCCTGGCCTGCGAGCAGCTGAGCGGCCCCTTTTCCGTGCTCAGCAGCAGCAGAGGGGACTCAGAGATGCACCCTTGGCCAGGATTATTAATCTGCACAACACCCCTTCTTGCAGCAGAGCTATTTCTGTGAGCACTTAAATTGCTGTGGCATGGAAGCAATCTTTACATTCCATTTTGTAGGAAATAAAATCGCCTTTGTTCAGCTGGCTCATCTGTCACCTGGATTTTTGGTTATGAAAAAGTTGGTTTTTTTTCTGGACCAATAATTTTGAACTCCACCTGGTTTACACTGCAGTATAGAAAACTTTTTGGATTGACTCCAATTTTCATTCAACTAACTTATCATAAAATCACACCACTGATTTTCAACTCTAACTGAAAGTGGTCTTGTTCCTGAAATTCCAGGAACAATTTGAGATCATTGTCCCAAGATTAAATGGCCTGAAATCTCTATTGGACACTACTGATGAAAGATAAGTGCTGAGTTAAACTCAGATCATATTGCATGTAATTCTTCTTTCAAATAACTTCTTTTCAAGGGAGTCTCTGGGAAAGGGAGGAGAAGGAGAATTACGGTGGCAAAGCTATGGCACAATCCAGTTACATAATTGCATTTCTTACATTCAGAGGAGATTTCAATACGTTTCTGTGGACAGGTAGGTGTTTCCAGGCCTGGCAAAGTCCTGTGCAGTTGTTACCTTGTTTAAATGGTTGCCAGGGAAAAAGAAAAACAGAGGCTGGGCATTCCTTGCCCTTGGTCCACATCATGCACTGGTAAGTGGGAAAGGAACAGGAGATCTGGTTAAACAGGAGGTCAAGGATAAGGATTTAATACCTGTTTTGAAATACGGGGAAATGAACATTACTTTCCAAAATTTGAAAATTATTAGAGAAGACTGATCCCACATGAACCTCAGAAGACTGGAATCAATACCAAGACAGAATATCCCTTAATTGTTCAGAAGGGGGGCAGAAATATTATTTTTCACTGCTTTTAGGTGAAGACATTTTCTTCTGGTGGGAGAGAATGCTACAAACTCTGAAAAGTGGATATAGCAATACATTGGACAATATTGTTTCATGTATATCCTGCTGCTTTCATCAGAAGCTGCTTAATTCAGCCCAGATTCAGATTAGTAAAAAAGGATATTTGCAGAGGTTGGGATTTTTGGAAGCTTTGCTTGAGAGCTACATGCAGTGGCATCTAGATTTATGGCTCTGCTGCCCTTTGTCTCTGAGATGCTTATCCAAAACTGACTGCAAGCAAGAATTTGGCTCATGACACAACAGCTCTCATTTTCCCACACTTGCCATCTTGTCAGGTGAGCTTTTATTCTTTCTGCAGGAAGTTTTGATGTATTGCAGCCTTTAAGATCACAGCATCTGTTCTGTGTGTTACAGAGAGCACAGCAGCTCCTCTGCCACAGCACAGCTCTGGGCTTGGCCTGGGTTTCCATCTGCTTCGCTGCTGAGCTCCTGCAGCAGTCAGAGCAGCCAAAAATGAGTTTGGCACTGCTGGAGTGGGACTGTGGCACTGCCTGCAATGGAAACAGCCCTTGCTGTGGTCACAGGACCCAGGGCAGCTTTGGGGTACACAATTCTTGTGCAGTCCCTGCTGGGGGCAGCTGGAGGTCTGCAGGTCTGCCTGACTAACACAGCTTGATTCACTTCTTTAACACAACGTGTGGCTGCCAGACAGGGGTGAAAAAGGTTATTGTTGAAACAAGAAGTCACTGGTGGTAAAAGCTATGTCTAAATAACACCCATGGCATATCCAACAAGCCTTAGTTGTATGATTAAGGCCTGAATTTTGGATTCCTGTATTGTGTAAGGAAGAATAACTCTTCTTCCTTTGATAGAATGATTCCTGATTTAATTTGGGAGCACAATCATAATTACTCTGTCAATGACAGGTTATACTGTAATTTCTGTCCTGGTGCATGCATGCCCTTCTCACAACTGACAGAAAACCAGAGCAAAACCACAACCAGTAACAGGTACAGGGGCAGAATTTGGCCACAGCTGTTGGCACTAGATTTACTGCCTGATGAGCCTAGCCAGCCTGAGCATGCATCATCACCTAATAAAAACCTAATAATACCTTTCCATCTAACTCAGCCACATACATCAGGCTTTGGAGGGGTCAAGCCTAAAAAGAGAATTGTGCTGCTGTCTTGAAGGTATTTTTAAGAGAAAAAATATATGGCAAGCAACAATTCCTTACACACCAGTTCTCTCTCTTTTCCACTTGGGAAAAAAAAGGTAAGAAAAATCAAAGCAATAGAAATTCACGTTTGATATGAGATCTGTCCAGATCCCATGCACTCAAACTTGTAAGCTTGCTCTCCTATCTCTTGCAAGATCTTTTAAACCCTGCAAAGGCTTGACAGGCAGAAAATGAACAGATTCACAATTCCTTACACACCAGTTCTCTCTCTTTTCCACTTTGGAAAAAAAAAAAGGTAAGAAAAATCAAAGCAATAGAAATCCACGTTTGATATGAGATCTGTCCAGATCCCATGCACTCAAACTTGCAAGCTTGCTCTCCTATCTCTTGCAAGCTCTTTCAAACTCTGCAAAGGCTTGACAGGCAGAGAATGAACAGATGCACAGCAGAGGTGGGAGATGATCCTGTGGGAGGTCCCTCCTGCCTTGTGCCAGGAGAAGGGTGCGGAGGCGTGCCTGCATGCCGGGGTGCTGTGCGGGGAGAGGGAGCCCCAGCACGCACCTCTCTGCAGGGCTGGGGGTTACGTGAGGCTTGGCAGTGCCTGCCTCCCTCCCCTGGGCACCCTGGGACAGAGGGAAGGTGCCAGCAGTGCAGGGAGGCAGCGCAGCACAGGCTCACTCTCTGTGTGCCAGCTGCCCTGCTGAGCAGCCAGCTCTGCAGGGGCAGCGAGCAGGCTGCTCCTCCTGCTCCCACGGGGGCATTGCTGCTTCCAGGACAAGCTCTGCTGTTACCCCTGGAGCTCGGGGGCTCCTCTGGCTGCAGGGAGTACACCGAGCTCTGTGGTACTCTGCTGTTTCACTTTGCATGACAAGCTCCCCCTCTGGGCATGCAGGCAAGGTGAAAAAGCAAATTTTTCAATGTTATTTAATACTACAAAAGCAATAAGAGCCACTCAGGAGGGTAGGGAAGAACTGCTGGTGCACATCAACTTACCTGCGTAAGAAGCATAAAAGTGAGAGGTGATTTCTTTTGATAATAAGATATATTTTTCAATGCTGAATAACCTTGATAACTTGTCTCCAAATCTTGGCAGGACTAATTCTTCACATTTCTGGAGAACAGCAAAGCTCAAAGTTAGAGATGTTCAACTGGATGGATTCTGGGGACAGTACCCTGTAAATGTGATTTCCTCCTCTCATTGCATACCTACCTTTGGTGAGCAGTCATTAGATTGACATTAACTTGATCAATATGAACAATAAAGCTCTTCATGTATATAATTTTAATATTCCAATGAATTCTTTACTCTGATTTTTGAAGCACAGATATGAACATTCCTTGTCTAAAGTCAAAGTTTGTCTAAAAGCTTTTGTTCATTTTTATTGGATATCAAAGGCAGAGCCCTGACAGTGCTGTGTATTTATTGATTTATCTGTTCTAAACCAAACCATTCTCCTTAAATATAACAAGCTTTATTGTTAATAAATCCATGGTAGAAAATGCATTGAATATGTGTTTTTTGGCCACATCTTGTTTACTCTCTACTACATTCTTTAATTATAAAACTCTTTTAGCATTCACATAGGGAAAAGTATATTGCAACTGTTATTTGTGTTGTTTTGTTAGACATGTGTACAAATTAAAATTGGAAATATCAACATTGCTGTTGTCTGTCTGATGATAACCTCTTGTTTTCTAGTTTCACAACCAAGCCATCAAGAACAAATTCCAAAAGTTTAGGAGAGTAGTTCTGGAAATCCAGTAGAGAGCTGGAAAAAATTACGTAGCTGGTGATATCAAGTGTATTTTAGGAAAATGAGTGTTGCAGTAATTTATTCTGCTCTAGGCAGTGTCATGAATCCATCATGGCACACAGTGAGAGAAAACATGTCAAGAATGCTGGAATACCTTTCCTTACCACAAGACACCCACACAAACTAATAATAGGACAACATTCAGTAAAGTAGAAAATCAACCTAGTAGAAACCAAGTTAAGAAAAGTTGGGAAAGAATTTTCAAACTTCATCCTCTGCGCCACACACCTAAAATTTCTAAAGTTTTAAACTCCCTCCATTTTCCACTAGAAAACCATGGTATGAGAGGAGGCAAATTTTAGTTCAGTGAACACAGAGACACAGAAGTCTGAGTGGGAAGGGACCTTTTAAAAGCCACCTAGTTCAGCCTCCCTATACAGAAAATAGTGGCAAAACACAAAGCCCTGTGTTCCTCACACAGCTCAAGAGAAACAGTGAAATTACTGATGGGGAAGTCTAGGAAACAATGCTTTTTGGTGGTGTCCTCTGTGCAGGACAAGGGCGGTTACTCAGATAAATTATCATTCCAGCACAGAAACATTTGTGAGCTGAGTGTCACAGAGCAAGAGAAAGTCAGCTTGGCATCTTTCCCTCCATGCAGCTTCACTTGTTCTTTCCATACTGTACTTCAACCTTCCATTTTATAATCAAGATTAAAACAAACAAACATGGACTGGAATTTTTTTAAAATCAAATTCTGTCCAAAACTTACCTGGGGTTCATGGCCACACTGCAATCAACAGCTGTGGAAACCTGAAGGGACAGGTTGATTCCTGCAGCTTTTCTGTAAGAGCAGTGGGAGTTTGGAAGCTGGAAAACTCCAGCTCTGTGCAGAGCCAACAGAGCACCACACACCCAGGGTAAGGGCTGGAGCAGTGCAGGTGAACAGAAGCCCACTGAAGCTAAAGGAGAGTAAATTGTGTAAGGAACAGAGTAACTGAAGTCATCACAGCAGCAAGGGAAGGTCTGGCCCAGACCCTTCTTTTCTCTGGCTGGCTCTCCTTGCTTTCTCTTTCCATCCAGTTCTAATGGATGCTCCTAATCAGGCTCAAACGAGGTGTGCCATCCCCACCTTGGCAAGCCTGACCTCCTTCACAGGGATTAGCAGCTCCATGACATCTCCCCTGATCTAGGAACACTCTGTTCTCTTTCAGGAATGAAACCAAACCAACTCTGCCTCCTCAGTGCTGGATGCGGCCAGAAATTACTGAGAAATTAGTTACAAAGTGAGTTTTTCTCTCCTTGTTCTTTGGAATTCACAGGAACGCTCCCATTTATTTGGAGCCATCATTTTACATGTTGTTCCTTCTCAGCCCCTTCATTTGCATGCTTTTTAATGACACAGCTATAATTATTCACCACCCTGTACCACCACCAAATAAAATGTTCCTCAGCCTTCCCTTCTGCACCACCACTTCTTTGTCACTTAAAGTCTCCTAATTTGGCTCCACCAGATCTCAGCCCTCTCTCTGCTGTGGCCAATCCCTTTTTCTTCTTTCCCTAGAGAATATATAGAAAGAGGAGAATGTTTCCCTCAACTTTCCCATGTTCTTATTAGCAGCAGCAAAGAAAAAAAGTCCTTTCTGTATTATCTTCTCACAAAGGAACATCAGCCAAGTGTGTGTCTTCTCAATTAATTTCTACTGCTGTATTTTTACTTCCTTTTCACTACATATCCCAGGTCTAAACATTGCTAAACCATCCAATTTTACACTATCCATTTAGGAAGGGCAATGATAAATTAGAGAAAGGTTGTTTGTTTGTTTTCTTTTACAAATCATGAAACGATTAGAAAAATTGTAACACAGAGACTCTGAGTTCGTGCACCACATGGAAAATATTACAGAAATCATGTTCTGAGAGGCTTTTACTTATTTAATCCTCAGCTGGCATTAATTGCAGTGGCAAGATGGCTCAGAAAATTAAGGAATCTCTGCAGGGGTGGGAAGCTGTCAGCAAAACTCTTCTTTGGTAAGGGCAGGTACTGTTGGAATACCTGGTGAGGAGAGTCATTGGGAGAGGCCTCATTGCTCCTGAGAAGTAACAAGAGAAAATAAATCTGTCATGGTTCCATTTCTGCATGTCAGAGTGGTGCTAGGGGCATCTTCTGCTTCTGTCACCAAATATTAACCCTGAGTCTGCTTCAGGGACAACAAAGGCCAGAGCAACACTTGGGCTTTAAGGAATGGTGTGATCCAGCCCAGAATCCTGTGGGAAAATACGGGAGTGATGTAAAGGAGCCTCTTTAAATAAATTGGTAAAGTGCAACAAAATTCACAGGTGATAAATGCTACTGTTTCCCCTGCTGAGGGAAAAAAGTGTGAATGTTTTACCGACAGGACTTATCAGCCTTGTGTTGCAGTGACTGCTGGAAAACTGTTCAGCACGAGTTTCTTCCATGCCAAGATAATCTCCAGCCAAAGATTTTCACAACAGACAGGAAGGCAGCCTAGACCTGCACAGTGATCTCTTAGGGTGTTTTTTTTTTTGTTTGGTTTTTTTTGTTTGTTTGATTTTTTGTTTTGTTTTTTTTTTTTTTTTTGTTTGTTTGTTTGTTTTTTCCTGGTCAATTTACCAGGCTAACTAAAGAAGTCGATTCTCTTAATTTCCCTTAATTAAGAGCGCAATCATCCCACTCAAGGGCAAGGTTCAGAGGGACCTGGACAGGCCAAAAGGATGGGGCTGACAGGACTCTCACTGCAGTCAAGGAAAACACAGCCTCATGTGTCTGGGACGGGGTGAAGAGTGCACCAAGAAGTTTCACCTCAACAGGAGGAAGAAATTAATTCTTTATGTTCAGGTCGAGGTAGGGCTGCCATGGAGTACCGCTGTCGGAAGGGACTCCGCACCGCCGGGAGGTGCTCCTGTCACCTGCTGTGGGTGACCCCCCTTGGCAGGGGTTTGACCGAGCCCCGGCCAGCCCTGGGGCTCCGTGAGCCCGCCACAGCCCCCGGCAGCGGGCAGCCCTCGCTTTAAGGCGATGGTGCCTCACAGCACCCCGCTGAAGCCATTGCGCTGTCCAGCCAGCTCCCGCCGCACGGCGCCGGCGGCAAGAAAGCTCAGGAGACCCGGCCGAGCGCACGCTGCGGCCGGAGCAGGCGCCCCGAGGCCCCGTTCGAGCGCCTCCTCACGCCGGGGACCGCTCGGGGACCGCGGGGAGCTGCTCCGGGCCGCTGCCGCCGTGAGGGGCGGGCGGCGCCGGCCGCGCCCGGGCCGGGAGGAGCCGCCCCTGCCCCGCGCAGGCGCCGCCCCCGCGGCCGCCGCGGCCCCGACTTCCTGAGGGCCGGCGGGCGGGCCCAAGATGGCGCCGGGCCGCTGGCGCCAGGGGCGGCGGCTGCTCCGCGCTCTGCTGCTCGTGGCGCTGCTGGGTCCCGCCGCCTGCTTTTCTTCCTCCTTCTACAGCCCCGGCGAGCCGCGGAGCAGCGTGCGAGTGCTGTGCGGCTCCAACTGGAGCCTGGTGTTGCAGGGCCAGTGGATGTTGGAGTTGTGAGTAGCGGCCGCTCTCCCGCCCGCCTCGGAGGCAGCGCGGCCGGGGCGCGAGGGGGGCTCCCCGCGGGCCGGGCCGCTCACTCCAGCGCCGCTGTGGGGAGAAGCGGCCCTTCCCGCCCTGGCGAGGGCCGTGCGGCTTCCCCAGCCCGGGGACGGCGAGAGGGAGGCGGTGCCCGGTGCCGCCGCAGCCGGCGGCGCTCCCGGCTCCGCAGCCACGGCCGCACCGAGCCCCGCCGGCTCCCGCCTGTGGGGGCACACGGTGCCCGAGGTTAAACCGGTCACTCCAGGCAGAGGGGAATGAGGGACGTGGAGGTGTCGGAGCGAGCCCAGAGCAGGCCGCCGAGTTGATCCGGGGAATGGAGCATCTCTCCTTTGAGAAAGGTTGAGAGAATTGGGGTTGTTCACCCTGGAAAAGAAAAGGCTTTGGGTAACGTAACTGGGGTCTGCCAGTACCTGAAGGGAGTTTACAGGGAAGATGGGGAAAGACTGTTCACAAGAGCGTGTCATGACAGACCGAAGGAGAGTGCCTTCAGACCGACAGGTAGTTGGGTTAAATTGGATATTGGGGAAGGAATTCTTTACTTGGGGATGGTGAGGCCTGGCACAGGTTGCTCGCAGAAGCTGTGGATGCTCCTGGATCCCTGGAAGTGTTCGAGGCCAGGTTGAACGGGGCTTGGAGCAGCCTGGGGCAGTGGAAGGTGTCCCTGCCGGAGGAAGGTGCCCTGCCCATGGCACGGGCTTGGCACAGGATAGCCCTCAAGGTCCCCTTCCAGCCCCAGCCATTCCGTGCTCCTGTGAAACTTCTCTCCCTCAGGTGCCCAAGATTAAAAGAGTCACTCTGGGAATAATGTCCAGCACTGCCCCTTGCCCTGCTCCCCCACCAGTGGCTGGCGCTGGATTCTGTGTGAGCTCCAAGAGGACTGAGTTCTGAATTCCACAGGGAACATTGAGCAGGAGTAGGCTTCCAGAGCAGGATTGCATAATGTCCCAGCCTTGACTTGAGCTCGGAGCTCTCATTCAAGGGAGATGCATCAGATTTCATTAACTTCTGACTGGCTGCACCGGAGCAGTGGCTTTGCCTGGGGCATGACACAGTTCTTGAAATGCACGTGACTTTATTTTTGGTGGAGCCTCGCTCACCTGCATGTATCTAGTTTGAGGGAGTTTTTTTTTTAAGACAGCAATGAATAAAAAAGTAGTTTAAGTAGGCAGTGCAGCCACGTGGTACCTGTGGGCCGTGCAGCTATAAAATAGAATTTTATTGTGGCATGTGTGCTACTCTGCTCAAGTGCCTGAGTTTAAAACAGTTTGAACATCTGAACTTGTGCTTCCTCCTAAATACTTAACTAGCTGCTTAAAGTTTCGGCTTGCCCTTGACTTTGTTTTATCTCCAGTCTCTTCTTAGCGAGATGGATCACCTCTCTTGGGGCTTTAGTGCTCAGGATCGTGCTGGAGCCTGGTGTTAATCAGTGAAAGGTGGTAACGATCTTGAAACACCTGACAGGGACCCAGGGATGCCAGCTGTTGTGGCTGAGGATTCACAATGGGTTTTGTGTCTCTTCATTTTTCGGTATCTAAAAGGTGGAGGAAAAAGTAAATTTGTTTTAAATTGAAGTTTTTTCACTTAGTCCAATGTGGAAGCAAGTGTATGAAAGTTATTGTTTTGTACACAGGTTGGTGAGCTTTAAGGAGGAAGGCTATTTATGGTGACTCCAAGTTTTTATTTCTAAAAGAAAATATTTCAATAACTAGTGTTGCGTGCCTCCGAAGAAGAAAAAAGAGAGGAACTGACTGAAACCACAAGTGGTTGGGGTAGCAAACAATTAGAGTCCTTTGGAAGCCTTTACTCCAATTGAAAAATTGGGTTTTGGTTCGGAGTGAGAGGTTGCTGAGCACAGCAATGGTGCAGGGTTAGCTTTGGCATGGTACATGTTGCTGCATTGCTTGAATTGGACTAATTAATTTTATTTGGTGTTTGATGTGTGAGAGATCCTCGGGCCTCCACGCTATTTCCTGTGGTTCATTACTGGTGCTTTCTGCTTTTCTCCCGAGGAGGAACCTTTGTCTTTAGTGAGGATACAAACTCAATGCTGCCGGTGTGGAATTAGTGGGAGTTTGAGCTCTGGCACTGATTTTTTTTTTTTATGTTTTCCGGGCAGAATCCAGTCCGGGTTTTTTCCCCTCTGTGCTTTCTGGGTGAAATCTGATCCTGGTTTCCCTCCATCCCTGCTCTGGGGCTTCATCGTCAAAAAATCTGTAAGAGAAAGGAGAAAATTCAGTTTTATTTTGGGAGTGGAGCTGGGGCAGGCAGATCTTACAGCCAGTGAGTTTTTCCACGGGCAGCAGCTGTGTCCCTCTTGCCTAAATATTCCTTGCTGGGCTCGTGGCAGAAACTCCTGGTGAATCCTCAGCGGTTTCAGTGGGAGAACAGTGGCTCATCTGATTCTTGCAGCAGTTTCTGTTCTGTTGGATTTTGGCTTCTGCTGGTTTTTATCTGGTTCAGAGTGAGTGATCCAGAGTCCTGTGTGTCAGTCCATGCATTCCCTCCGAGCTGGCTCGGGCTGGCTGGCAGCACTGCAGTGATGTCCATTAGAGCCTCATTTGTTTGGAGAGCCTCCTATTTATTTATAACACCTTTGTTTTCCGAGCAGTACCTTTTTTACTGCAAATGTTATTATAGCATCTTCATGAAAAAAAAAATTTTTCATCAGCTGCTCTTTTGAAGCCTCCTGCCGTGGTAGGAACAGGTACAGCTGCTGTGTAATGTCAGTTTTTCTATTTGGGAAAGTGGAAAATCACTGTGTAATTCCACTTTTTTGTTGTTCCCAGGTGCATAAATAGAGAAACTTAAGTTTCAAATTACTTGTGTGGCATCTGTAGCAGAAATAGGATTTTTTTTCCTTCATTCCCCCTAGCTGAGGTGTGTGTACTCACCTGACTTTTTGTAAATATGTCGTTATTCATAGCTGGAAAAACTGCAGGCCCTGGAAGCGCTGCTGCATTTTATTGATAAGTGTTTTGGAGAAGATTCTGTATCTGCCAGACATGGCACTGTTTTTTGGATATTGTTGCTATCACAGCACACAGGTCTGGGCTGGAGTGCTGGGAGTGTGATGCTGGAATGAGCTGTGTTTAAAAGTTCCCCTGTTTCCTTATCTCTGTTCTGTAGCTGTGAGATAATGATTCATTAATATGATGAGTTTTCTTTTTGTCTTAATATTGTGTCTGTCTGGAACACACAAAAGTAATTTCTGGTCTGCTTACTTAAAAGTGCATTTTGCATTTGTAAACTAAACTTGTTCCAAACTTGATTTATCTGAATTTAACATCCTCTTCTTTTTGAGGTAAATTAAAACAAGCAGATAAAAAAAGCCAACCCATCGATGAACTTGTTGTCTTCGAGGCTCTGGTTACAAAAGAAACCATTTGTGCTCTTGGTGCATCTGCAGTGCTTTATGTGCTTGTTCCCATGTCGGGTGTTAAATGTTTTGGTTCCCCTTTGTTTCAGCACAGGCTTACTGCTGTGTGTACCTGAAAAAGAATGGCTTCTTTGTCCGTTTTAGTACAGCCAGGTGAAAATCAGGAGACCAGTTAGCAGTCATGTCTGTAAGGCTTATTATTCTTATAGTGCAGGCCCACAGTTTTTATTTTCTCATTGTCACTTACCATTAAACATTGCCCTGCTGTCTCCGTGGCTGGCTGGTTGCGAGGGTTCAGCCCTCCCACCCGCACCTTTCTTCTGTAGCTTCAAGGGAGTGTGCTAAAAGTGAAATTGAATGTTTGGTTTAATCAGTTGCCTTTAAATGCTTTGTGTAAATAAAATCTCAAATGATTTAAAGTGGTAAACTATTTAACAATTACTGTCAGTTAAAGAATTCAGCAAGATTGAGACTTTTCTGTCATTTAAGGGTGTCTAGTCGCTTTTTTCTTGTTAGTGTCCAGGCTTTTCTTTGTCCTATTCTTAAAAATACCCAGCAACCCAAAACCCAATAAAAGCCAAAAAGCAAGGGGAATGAAAATCAAGTTATCAAAACTCTGTTTTGGTTTTGAAGCCTCTGCAGCTCTGCTGGCTGAGTTCAGAGGAAGTGACCAAACATTTCATTTAATAACTGAACACACAGCTGAGTGCTGTGCAGGGCATTGGCTGAACAAAAACTGCAAAAATGAGATACTGAAATATACTTGGTAGCAGAAACAAAGCAGGTGCAGAAGGGGACATAAATATATGCAGAACGATGGAACTTAATCTGCTGAAGATCTAGAATAATTCACCTAATTTCTCATTGATTGATTTGCTTTCTATTTTAAAATAATTTCTCCTTCTTTAAAAAAAAAAACAAAAGCCATGTGTAGTTTGGAGGGGTTTGGCACTGGGCAGGAAGCTCCTTGACAGCTTCCAGGGCTGTGCTGTGGTCATACATATCTGGGTAAATGACAGGGACCAACTCCTGTATCTTTGGCTGCCACCTGCTCACTTGGAAAGTCTTTAAAAACACACAGTTGATCGGGAGCTTTTCTTTTGCTGGCATTACAAAGCTGCCTGTCGTGCCCCAAGACCTAGCTGTGTTTAGAATTGCCTTTTTTTTCCTTTGATTTTGTATGCTCCTGAGATCTGTAGCAATAAGGTGAAACTATTTAACACAATAAAAATAAGAATTTAATTTGCTGCTGCTTTTACCATTCTGTTGGGTACTGTCCCAACATTTTTGCTCTAATTTTAATAGCATTGCCAATATGAACTCCATCAAGCAGCTTGGTTTAAGCAGGTTTTGCTCTTTTCTGTTCAGCAAATCCTCTCATGCCTGTATCCATGAGCTGCTTTTCCTTTTTCCTGGATTCGTGCAATTGGTGGAATTGCCGTTAGTGCAGAGTGTGGAATGGTGCTCAGGGTTGCATCTGTTATTGTTGGTAATGGTGGTGAGGAGGCAGATAAAGAGTCAGTGAAATGTGCTTGAAACGGTGGATTCAGTGGCCAGGCAGGTGCGGCAGAGGGAGAAGGGGCTGGGGGCTGCATCAGTGCATCTCAGCAAGGTCTGTGTGTTCACTGATCGCTGGGGTGGTGGAGCTCACCGGCACCTTTGCTCGAACTGCTTTTCACTTCACTGGGCTTTTTGTGCTGCCTCACTGAAGTTGTTGCTATTTGAAAGCCAAAGCTTCTTCTTTTGTGCTTTAGATCAGAGATAAATAGAACTCAAAAGAAAAGCCTGAGAGCTTCAAGTTTTGTTTTTCAATTGCTTTCCTTATGCTCTCTGCAAAAAGCTTTAGGTATTGTAAATGGAGTAGGAGCAGGAGAAAACACCTGGATGCTTGGAAATAGTGATTTTAGTCCACTGAGGTTAAGGGTTGCTGCAGTGATAGATGTTTGCTGCCTTTTTTATGGCAGGCTGACCGTGTGTGAGAGCATTTCAGCTTTAAGCTCTGCTATGGAAGAGGTCTGGAAGCTTCAGGAATGAGGTGTGTGTTGAGGAATGTGCCATACCTTGCAGGGAATAGTTTGGCAGTGTGTCACTTCTAGCTATGCTAGAGACCAGCAAATTGCCTTTTAATGTGTAACAGGCTACTGAAAGCTTTCTTCCCTTAACAGAGTTCCCAGGTCTTGATGTAAATTCCAGAAGGCTTTGATTTTTGACTGGGAGAGGCCTGTTTTCTTGTCACACCTTTTGCACTGCACCCTGTGCCCTGCAGGTTAATAGGGCTACCCCCTTGTGCACAGGGAGGAGGAATGGGAGTGACAGCCCGGAATTTGGTGGTGTTGACAAAATGCTAATTGCTTCCTGGCCTGCCTGGGGTATGGCAGAAGAAACTTGGTGACATCTGCTTTTGCCAGGGACCCGCTCTTGCATTTTGTGCCTTGAAAAGTAACAAAGTCTGGTTCCACAGCAGACACGAGGGTCTGTTTCCCTGCTCCTACATTATATTTTTTTTCTATGAATTTAAGAATGGTAGTTGTACCATAACTTCTGTGGAAATACAAATCAGCCACAGTTGTAAAGGATTCATTAGAAGACCCTGTTGAAATCAAGTACTTCCCTCAGTCCTTCAGGGTGCAGAAAGTTTTTTGAAACTTTTGATAAAGATGTTGTAAGTGTGAGGTATTTTACTGTTCAGTACCTTACCTCCCCTTACACTTACTCTTTCAGGATTTTAAAACTGAGAAAGAGACACAATAAAGCTTTGGTCATGTAATGTATTTGTTATATCCTGGGGACAATCGTGAATTCCTTGATGCTGCCCAACAATTGCAGACATGAAAGCTTCAGGAAAGTGAGGCTGTTGAGGTAAACAGCATTGGTAACTCTTGCAGAAATCTGATGTTTATTGCAAGTTCTCTCTTGGACGTGTGGGGACAGGCTGTTTCCTGGCTGGCAAGAGTTGGATGTGTAATTTCAGGAACGTAAAGCAAATATTTTGATCCTGATTGTCTGTGCCAGTGTTCAGCTGGAGTGGCTGGATCTTGCAGCATTATATGGAACTATTGCCATCCCCTGTCCAATATTGATACTAAAAATTAGCCAACAACCACAGCTTTTTGTGAAGTTCACTGTTACATCCTGTCACTGCTGAACTGTGACATGGGTAGATTTTCATGCTGCTTTGAACTAAAGGAAATATTTTCAATCGTATGAGTGTTAGTTGTGTATTGAATGTTCCACTTCATTCAGGAGAAATGCTCATGCATGTCAAATGTAAATATAAATTTTGATGGGGTCGAAATTTCTATTCTAAAATCAGATTAAACAGGCTAAAGGATGTATTCATTTTGAAAATCTCATGGTGTGAATTTGAGACGTCTAGAGAAGCTGGATTTAGAAAACAGGCAGACTTCTCTTTCACTTTAGATCAACACCAGCTGCATTATCTGATGGATGTTTGCAGGTTCTTATTTATCAGTCAAGCTTCTCTAATGAAATAATCCTGTTTGTGAAGTACAGTATCTGTCAGACTGTTATTAAAAGCTCTCTCTGGGCCAGCAGCACAATGGAGAACATTGCTGTGTGTGAGACTTGTTTCCAGCATCTTTTGGAAGGATACTGAGGGGCTGTCTCTTGGCAGGATAAGATTGATGCCCTTTTTGCAGATGCTTTCACACAGGATGATGTTGATTTAAAAAGACAAGATACAGGCTTTCACAGTTAGACTCATAAGTTTCTACTACAATTAAATAAAACAGGTATTTTTAATTTGTGTCCTTTAAACTGCCAAGTGACAAGATTCCTTTTTTTAAATACAGGAGCTTAAAAACCACCACAAAGCACTCAGAGTACATTTAATTCCACCTCTTCTGTGAGAGATGACCTGTTCTACATTGAGCTTGATTCATATGAAACATCCGGGGGTGGCAGGGGATGTCTCTGCCTGCAGCCAGTAGGGAAGGAAGCATTCCTGCTGACAGCCAGAGAACAGGCATTGCCAGTCCCTGGCTCACACAGCAGTGGTGGCAGACAGACCAAAGGAGTGGAGAACCCTGTGAGGGTTCCCAGGGATGGCTTTGTGCTAAGGATCTTGGACTCTGCCCAGGAGGGAATGTGTTTCTATGGTTTGCAGTGGATAGGGCATCTGTGGAGCCCTGTGACAAGGAGAGTGTCCCCAGACTCACACTGCTTTTGCTGCCAGAAACCTCCATCCCTGCCCTGGTCAATCAAATTAAACCCCACAAAGGTCTCTCCTCATGAGTAAAAGGCTCAGCTGTGCATGTGGAATTGCCCCAGCTCAGTCTGTACCTCCCAGTCCTGGTTCCCTTCGGTGTGTCTGACAGAGCCTGGCAAGCTGCACAAGTTTCATGCAGACTTGGCCAACCAAGTTAGGCTGAAATACAGAAAGGTGGAAAAAAGGGATTTTATCATCAATTTTATCTGATGTTATCCTTTATATTAGCTGCTCTGTTTCCAGATTGATTATTACCAAGAGGTGCAAAATTGGTTTAATTCTTCTGATTGAGAGTGTAGAAAATTCAGCACTTGAAAAGAGCAGTCCTATTATTCTGAAATGAATCCTGGGTAACAACAAGATGATAAGTATGAGCAGCAGGAATTTGATGTGTGCTCTTTTTAAGTCTCTCATGACTGCTAGCATAAAGGGCACGTTGTGATGTATGGAGTAGTGGGTTAAGGCAAATGTAATTTCAGGAAGTTCTGAGGTGTGGGAAATCAATACAAAATGCTGTGATGAAGGATGCTGCTTCAGAGGACAGCCTGGCTTCAGTAATTCAGATAGCTGACATGCAAATGTATTTTATTTCCCATGTAAATAGAATAAATCACAAGTGGTGAGGAGTTGGGATATGAATTTCTCAAATCTGTGATTTGTTTTGTTCTAATAACGTGGGGAGGAACATAGGGATTGATAAAAAAACTTTGATTGTCTTATTCAGTAGACTAGATTAAGAAAAACTGTAGGTTTTTTGCTGTGTGAGTGGCATGTTTGTACATTCTCTGTACAATAACTCAATTTGCATGTCTTTAAGTGTAAGAGCATTAAAATCCTCCCCTGCCTCCCCCTGCAGTTATGCTCCTTGGTGTCCAGCCTGCCAGCAGATCGAGGCCACCTGGGAGAGCTTTGCCAGGGAGAGCGAGCGGCTCGGCATCGCTGTTGGGAAGGTGGATGTCACTCAGGAGCCAGGTACAGCATGGAACAGTGGCTTTCAGTAACAGGAATTGTTCAATACAACTGCCATTCACTCTTTATTTGGGCTTCAAAGTCAAAATGATGTTCTCCACACTTTGTTTCTCCGTACAGTCCGTATTTCTGAAGTTCATAAACTCAATTTGAAGGATTAAAGAATTGGGGGGGTGATTTGGCTTAATGCTGACTTACAAGAGGCTTATTCTCTATTTTAATCCTCTTCACTGGAAGCTGTTGCCTGTCTCATTCCTCCAACCTGTCTGCAGAAGATTCCAGCTCTGTAGCCTCCCGTTAGGAGAATTTCAGGGTGTGGTAGAGCAAGCCTGCTTTAATGAAAGTTGCTAATTGTTTCCAGCATGTTGCTGGTTTATTGACTGCTTTAATTCTGGCAGTGCTTTATATTACAGATGTTATTGCTGTTTCCTGTTGGTGATGCTCATATGCAAACATGTTTATAAAAACACTTCCCTAACTATTCACAGAAGCACGAGTGCAATCTAATTTATTCCTCTGGTGACTCCCTTCAAAGTTTTCAATGTGTCTTTGTACAAGCAGTATTAATATTGTATAAACCTCTGCATCTCCTGGGAATGCTTCATGCTTGTTTGGCCTTTGAGGGGATAAATGATTTTATCAGCAGTATCAAAAGACTGATAGATGTGATGTTATTAGAAAAAAAAGACCAGACTTCACTTATTTTTTTTTGGTTTTGCTTTATAAAGTGTGTGAAAAATGCATTTATTAGTTGAATACATGCTGAACAGATTTACTGTATCAAAACTCTTGTCTCAGAATCAGCAATCTAAGTAGACAAGAAAATGCCAGCTGTTCTAGACCCTGTGTAGGTTCATGTCATGTTAAAAGTTCACAAGTATGCAAAAATCTGGTATCAAAAAGCTGCATATACTAATCATTATATAGTGCAATGAACAGATGAGTTTTAATATTATCTTGTTTAAATAGATGTAAACTTAATACTTGAATTGCTGAGAGTCCTGACCCCTAAGCATGGGTTTCTTCTGAGTCAAAGGCCTGACCAAAATGATGAATTTGTACCAAAGCTCATGCAATAAACCTACAGCATCCAGCTCAGCACTGGGAGCTGCAGGCATTTCTATAAGTAAGGAGTGCACAAACTGGAAAACAACATTTATTACCTATTTGACCTTTGGTGCTGATGTAGTTTGGAAGATTGGAGTTTCTATGGAGCTCTCCAAAGTTACTGAAGTATTTTCACTGTGGGCTTTGCATCAGCCTTTCCGTTGTGTTTAAGTGCTCTGTCTCCTTTCTTGCTTGCACAGTGGTTCTTTAATTAGTCTTAGTTATGTAACCCCTTCATTGAATTGAAAGTAGTCAAAATGTGTTAAATTAGGGGAAAACCACGAGATGAGTGCAGAGTTACATAAAATTGCACTTCCCAAACCGGCAGGAGAAAGTGGCCATTCATGGTGCTTAATTGCAGAGATGCCTGAAGAATGAATCCACCAGAGTCTTAATGGCTCCACAGCAGATTTCAGTCCCTTGATGTTCCAGCCCTCAAGTGCTTCCTCTTGCCTCATCTTCTCCATTGGAACATTCAGTGTGGGACAAATAGTGGCGATGCTTCTGGACCCTTAAATTCTGCATATTTGTGGTGCCTTTTTTAACCTCCTGATCACAACGTTTACCTGTGAATTACAACAAGGCTGCTTAGATCTTCTGTGTCGTCTTTGAGTAGTTGTTGGCTGAAAGCAGCTGGAGTTTTAGATGACATCTCCATTCTTTGTACACTTTTGGAGGTGTGCATACCTCTGAAATACATCAGATCAAAGGGTTTTTAAATTTTTTATTAACTGCTGATTTCATAGTGGGTGTCAGTTTCTGATTTGCAGACAGACAGATGCTTAACTGTAGCCAATTCACGATTGTATTGAACAGGCACCAAAACAGTTTAATGTGTTCTTAAATTTTGTAGCTGACTCACATCTGCTTTTACCAATCTAGGGAGGTGCCTTAGATAACCAGCAAACCTCCACCAAAAATACTGGGGGAGCTTAGAGGTATTTCATGACTTTTAGATTTCAGAGTTGTTCTGAGGTGTTCACTCCAGGATAGGCTGCAGGTGAGAGGTTTGAGCTGTTTTATTTCCTTTGCCTGAGTGCCATTTGTAAGAACTTCAAAAAGCCTGTCAGTGTTCCCATGACTTTCTCTGCTCTTGAGCTAATTATGTTCTTTGTGACTCTCCACCCACTTTTCCTTGTGCAGCTGTGCTGTCTACTTTGTTAATTCTGCTGTTACACTTGTGGGTTTGTTTGTTTTATATCTCCCTGTGCTGGCACAACTTTTAGGTGCTTCAGAAAGTTTTTCATCCCCCTGCCTCTCATAGCAATAAAGGCAGAGAGCAAAGAAGCTCTCCTTTCTGGACCTTTAAAGATCATTTGCTTTACATGTCTTCAAACAAAATACCAAACAACAAAAAAAGCCATAACCCTTTTTTGCCTATTCCGTAGAGGAATTCACACTGAGGAAAACATTACCAGTGAAACTTTTACAAATACCTGGCTTATTTCAGCGTGGCTCATCTTTGTCTCTAAAGGCAGAAACCCTCTTGTTCCAATACTTTTCCCTAGAGCTGTTTGCTTTATTGAAGGCTGCATAAGGCCTTCATTTCCCCAAAGATTTTCACAAAATTTTATAAAAGGCAAAGATAAATAACCATACTCTTTACACTGGTACTTGATATGAATTGCAGTTGCTGCCTATAGGAATTCAGCCTTTTCTAATGGATTCTGAGTGCTTCTAATGCTGGGCTGGTCCAGAATTTCAGCTGTGTGCAGATACTGGGATGACAAATCCATTGATGAGGAAGATCACCTCTCAGTAAACATTCTTCAAGCTAAACATTTTTCCTTCATTTATAACCAATATTTAGTATCTGTTACTGTTTGTAACATCTCTGAAGACAAACTGTTAACCTGCAATTACAAAACACTGGTGAAAGCTGTGCAGCCTGCTCTAAAATACAGATATGTTGGTATTTATAGATAAATCAGAATGCTGAGAAATTTCAGTGTTACTGAACTGTTTGTGTTGTTTTCTTCCCTTTCTAGGCTTGAGTGGTCGTTTCTTTGTCACAACACTTCCTACAATTTACCAGTAAGTGTGTCATACTGGAAACTGCAGCTGTTGACTCCTGCTTGTCACTTGATTTAATCTGTAACTGAAAAGCAGGGGAAATTGAAGGAATAGTGACTTTCAATTTCAGCTCAGGTTACTGTAGCTGTGATTGCATGATGAATTCCTTACGTGAAGCTTTTCTTTAGTTTAAGTGACTTTACTAAGTTTCCCTGTTATCCATGCTATTAAAGTGGAGCAGAGAAGACATTTGCTGTATCTCCTCTCCAATAAGGTGATGCCATCCTTAAAATATTGAACCCTTCATTAAGTCAGAGTATTAGGAGTTGTGCAGATACAAATGCAAAGCACTTTTAATTCTGAATTATTTGTTTATAATACTGTATACTTATGTATTTAGAAACAGTTTGATTGTTAGCCTCAAGTGCTTTGAGTATTTGCTGTAGTGCCAGTGAATAGTTAAGAAAAATAGCAGCTTTATAGATGGCAAAACCCCATGCTGTTTAAAAACAGATTTTGCATCGTGCATTACAGTTCCCAAACCCCCAGCTCTGAGCAAGTGAAACCTGTGAGGTGTGTGTGGTTTTGGTTGGGTTTTTCCCCCAGGTTTGGGGCTGTCTGTGCTGACAGGGGTTTGTTTTGCAGTGCCAACGATGGAGTGTTCCGCAGATACCGCGGCTCCCGGACCCTGGAAGATCTTCAAGGCTACATCTTAGAGAGGAAGTGGGAAGCTGTGGAGCCTGTAGCAGGATGGAAGTCTCCATCTTCTATAATGTAACCCTTGGTTTTTGTTAACAAGAGCAGTGTTCTATATCTCATTGTTCAGTGGGGGTCCTGTGTTGACAGTTTAAAGACAAAAGGCCTTTATTCCTTAGACTTGCAGGCTTTGCAGAAGCCATCAGTATTGACAGCCTGATTCCCAGCTTCTCACCTATAAAGGCAGCTTATTTGCTGCATTTCTTTTGTTTGTGCCTGCTAGGGCTTGTTTATGTCTTCTTTGAAAAGAGATTAAAAGAAAAAAAATACAGCCAGTGAGCATTAGGTAAAGTAGCATTTTCAATATCTGTTGAGTCCTGGATTCATGCATCTGTTTATGTAAATTATTGCTTCATGACTGCTGGCTACTGGGCAGCCTTTAGCTTTAAAGATTTCTTGTTTATTTCTTTACAAGAGAGACTTTTGTCTCTCTTTGGAATAGCAAACAGTATAGTGCTTACAGGATATTTAAGAATTTGTTTTTAGAGAGAGATTTGCTTAGAAATGCTGTAGAAAGCTTGCATGGCACAAAGGATGAACCAAAGGCATGAGTGGCCTGCAGTTCATTCTGGCTGAAGCCCTTATGTACAAATCCACATCAAAGACCCAGAGAGGGTCCTTATTTTTCATGTGAGAAGGAAGAAGAGCTGTAGGATATTTAGGAATGGGGAGAGGAGCCACAGGGCTGCTGTGAGCCTGTGCTTCCATTTCCTTGTTTTCCAGGATGCATGGCATGGCAGGGCTGTTTCACTTCTCAGGATGGATCAGGGTGAGTAACTGTACAGCGTTTTCCATACTCCTTTTTATGCTTGAAATAATCATATGTTTAAAAGTCAATACATAACTAAATATTTTTGTTATCCTTTATGGGAGTTGCATTGTGTATTGCAGGGCAATACAGAGAAGGGAGGGCAAGGGGATTTTTAAGTAATAATTTCTGTGTCTGGGGCTCAAACTGGCAACACCACTTGTGTAGGAACATGATGAATTTGGATAATAGAGTCATTATCAGAAGTAAAGGAGAAATGCTTAGCTACACTCAAGTGTGCTTTAAAGTATTAAAGCATATTTTACTTTAAAATATTTCAAGATGCTTTCATTTGGGAACTTTCCAAGTTAATCCATGGCATCCAAATACTGAGAATTTTCAGATTCTGGTTAGGAAACATCCTCTTAAAACCTTTGAGTGTCAGTGAGATTGAATTTGATTGCAGCAAAATATGTTCCTATTGTAACATGTGCTTCAGAAAAGAAATGTAGTTGAGAGCTGGAACAAGTTTGTACCACTTCTACAAAGCACCAAACTAACACAGAACCAAACAGAGCTCTGAGTTGTGTATCTTTGATTCTTTCACTGGGTAATATTTACTTTTTGTAGGCTTCTGACATTTCTCTTCCATGGTTGCTCTGAAATGGTGTTGTTTCTCTATAGTCTCCTTCCTGAAAGATTAACTAACCTGGGAAGAAACCTCTAATTTGTGTTCCACTTCGATGAATATTTCAGGTGTACATTTCCTCACTCTTCCTGCTCTGCTGTCTTTGCTTGGGCCTTAATAAATATCAAAAGATGTTCTGACATTTAAAAAGAAGACTCTGGAATTTTCGTATTTAAACTCCTGTAAATGTTGTTTGTGGTTTGTTTTGAAAGAGATTTAATGTCATAATTGACTTCCTACCAGCTCACTGACTCCATGTGCTGCTTGACTCAGACAATTGAATTTGTGGGTTTGAGGAACAGATCAAAGTTTGAAAGAAATCTTAGCACTATATTTGGGTTATTATATTTGAATTTAGAAGTGAAATAATTTATTTAGTGTATGCTTAGAGTGTGTGGCTCCTTTTAAGAGCTAAAAAGCTTAAGGAAGAGCTGAAGGGCTTAATTTTAGTTGATGAACAGATGCCACCTAAGGATGAAGGATGTTGTGATACTTTCCTGCAAGCTGCAAGGCTCCTCATCCTTCCATCTGCAGCAAAGGTTGTGTGGCATCTGTAATGCTGAGTGTCTTAGCAGAAGGAATTGTGCATCCTCTGCTTAAAAAGCCTTTTAATGGGAACAAATTAGTAAAAACCCCCAAGATTTAATGGTGCCAAAAGGGGAAGACTTCAGTATAAATATTGCTAAATGAAAGGTCTTAATCAGACAGCAGTTCATGTGATGGTGTTGGCAGTAGAAGTCCTAAGTGGGTTTAGGTATGAAATTATTAAATATCTTGCTCTAATTTCCAGCAAATTCATAACTACCTCACGGGCACTCTTGGAGTTCATGTTTGGATTTCCTATGCCATCTTCATCTTGGCCACCTTGCTGATTGGCCTGCTCCTGGGTTTGGTAAGAGAACATTACTTTTTTTCTCAGTTAGCTAGAACTCTTGCTTTGCGTTATCTTGTGAAAAAAATAAAACCAACTTTGCTCATAAGATATACCTATATATTTAATATATCTTGCTTTAGTTATATATTACTGAATACTAATATCTCTTCCCTGTGACATCCAGAATGTGTGAGAGTGGGTTAGAGCTGTGCCAGGGAGGTTTAGACAGGAAGCAGAGGGTGGTTAAACACTGCACAAGGCTCCCAGAGAGGTGGTCAGTGCCCTCAATACAAATCAGGTCACCTTCTTATGAAGTCTGTTCAAATTCTTAGGAAATGCTTCAGTTTAGATTTGTTCAGTCCATCCACTAAAAGGAGTGATTCTTGTATTGGCCTTTTTGTATCTAAGACTTTTCCACTTAAGGATGGAATGTGAGTGGTCAGAGTTGATAAAGACTCCAAATTTTGAGAACACAGGTTTTGTAGGGAGTTTTATTAACCACAGAGGAGTTGGTTTTGTGGGAGTCAGCAATGTAAGGGTTCTGCCACACTGTTACTCAAAATCAAAGGATGAAAATATTTTCTAAGGCTTTGGAGATTTGGGGGTTTAGGTTTTTTCAGATTAGTTGTCTGTTCCACAAGCACATTCTGCAACTGCAAGGACAGTTCAAACAGTTCTGCTGGTACCTGGTTTAGCCTGCTGCTAAGTCACTATTCCTTGCAGGAGGTGTAAAAGTTGTTTCTGGGATGTGGATGTCTGCCCTGCAGCCCAAATATTAGTGAAATAAAGAAAAATTTTGTCAGTGTATTTCCCAGGAGTTCTGGGAAGTGATTTCAATGCAGTTGAAATTTGGATTTAGGCAAAACCATATTTTTATACTTGATGTGCATAAAGAATTGTTGTATACAAGCAAATATTTTTGATTATTCAATTTCAACAGCTGCATTTTTCCTAGATGGTAGATTTTCAACAAATTAAAGCAAAAGTTAGTTAGCTTCACTAGGAGCAAGTGAATATCATGTTTTAAAAGAAACTCTCCTTACTCCTTCCCAAAAAAAAACCCCAACTAAAAAAGCTGAAAAAATGTGAAGTTAATCTCTCAGCTCTTTCCAAAAAGCTTTTTGATGATTGAAATATATTTCTTTCACATGGTGTCAGCTCTGTCTTTTTCTTTGCACTGTTCTTGGCATGTGACAGTGAGGCACAAATGGCTTCCTTGCATTTTGAGTTCTGCCCTGGGCTGGTCAAATTGTGAACACAAAAGGTGGAGCACACATCTGTATTGGGGAGCCAGGGATAGGAATGGAATAACATCCTAAAATACAGGAAACCTTGACCAAGATTTTTTCATAAATTTTCAGAAAGTAAAAATTCCCAACTGTGCTTTGAGCTGTTCTTCAGCTGTGAGCAGTGTCAGTACTGAATAAATTTAGGAAAGTAGGAGGCAGAAGATGGGTAGTAGAAGGCAGGGACTGCTGGTTAGTACACACTGAGAGTGCACTTTTTTCCATGTTTTTATTTAGCTCTTATCTCTAAGCAAGATAATACAATTTTTTAAATTTGATTGTGTATATCTGTCTAAAAAGAATGAGTGCCGGGACTTTTGCAATTGCTAATAAATGTTGGTTTTATTATTGCTAATAAATGCCTTTTTCCTTTCCACAGGTCCTGGTTTTGATTTCAGATTGCCTCTGCCCAGCCAAGTCAAAACACAGTGCTGAAACACCTGGTAAGAACTGTTTAAGAGGCTGAGAAGCTGTAGAATTTGTAGGAGGGCAATACACTGTTCAGATTTTAGGTGTGAGCCAATAATCCAGGAGCCAAGTAAAATTGGTTTGTCTTTGCTTTGTAACTCAGTGGAATAGAATGAAAGTCTCTCTGTGCCTGCCATGCAAGGAAAATAAACAGAAATGGAGGAGAAATCTACTGAAGGTTTAAGGAAATAAGTGAAAAATAAGTAAAAGTTTTCAGTGACAGAACCACAGACTGGTTCAGGTCGGAAGGGACTTTAAGAATCAGCTGGTTCCCATCCCAGCTGGAGTAATAACCGTAATCCATGCTAATGTTAATCCATGCTAATGTCAAGTAAAATTAGTTTGTCTTTGCTTTGTAACTCAGTGGAATAAAATGAAAGTCTCTGTGCCTGCCATGCAAGGAAAATAAACAGAAATGGAGGAGAAATCTACTGAAGGTTTAAGGAAATAAGTGAAAAATTAGTAAAAGTTTTTAGTCACAGAACGGTTCAGGTCGGAAGGGACTTTAAGAATCACCCGGTTCCAGTCCCAGCTGGAGTAGTAACCGTGATCCATGCTGAAGCTGATCAGTATTTCAGAGCGTGCCCCTGCGCCTTGGGGCCCTGCCGTGCGGGTCGGTCTAACCGCGGTCTGTGCTTTGTTTAGAAGAAGCCATCCCCGCGGAGAGCGCGGAGAGCGCGGCGCTGGAGGAGCCGCGGCAGGCGGCGCGGCTCTCCGCGGACCAGCCCGCCGGCGCCGAGGACCTCTCCGACGGGGAGGATGCAGCCAACTCCAGCGCTGAGGAGTCGGAGGAGGATTTAGCACTTGGAAAAGAATCAGGGGGAGAAGAAGGGGAAGACTCAAGCGAGCAGCCTTTAGCCGAGTCAGAGACTGAAAGCACAGTGAGGCAGCGCAAGAGTCAGGGGGCTGAGAAGGAGCTATAGTGTTCCCAGTGGTGTCTCTTGCACACTTGGACCAAAGAAGTGTCAGACCCCTCCCGGGTCTGAAGCTGGAGCTTACACTTGATTTGTCGTTGGTGTTTACGCAAAGCTCTGCTCTGCCAGCAGGCTCCTCTTTTTTTAAGCTTAGTACTTGCTTACTTTCTTTGATAAGCACATTTGCTGTGTGTTGTGTGACCTTAGCCGTGACAATCAGAATCAGTGTCTTATCTGTTCCGTGTCCTCAGAGAAAATGGGGGTGTCAGCCTCAGCCACCAGCTCCGAAATGATCATTGTGTGTGTGTCCCTCTAAGGACTGACCTGAGCAAGATCAGGGCTTTTAACTCCAGGGTAGCTTGGCAGGACTGTGACTTTTCTGTCTGAATGTTGATTGTTCCCAAATGCCACAGAAGCACAGAGACAATTCACTAGTGAAAGGAGGCACCTTACTGGTCTTCTATCAGAAATGTTGTGTACCATGGGTTTGTTTTTATCACTTTCAGCTGAAGCACCTTTCTCTTCCATTCCTATTTGTGTTTGTTTTGGAAGTTGATCCTGCAGCTCACCCCCAGATGTGTCAGTTTTTGCTGATCTAGAGGCTGTGCAGCTTGAGTTATTTGACCCAAGGAGTTGGAGTAATTAAAAACCTCAGGCAGAAAGAGAGTGGCAGCTAAATGTTTAAAATGTGTTGGGACTTTTAGAAGGTTTAAAGGAAAGTATTTTGGTTGGGGGGAAATTTTGCCAAAGCACAACTACTTTTTTTTTTTTTCTTTTGGTAGTTTGTTCCCATCAGGAGGTTGTAGCAGGAAGTACTCACTTTGGAGTCAGTAAGTTGTGTTTATCTTGCCAGTGCAGGTTTGTCATGTGCAGTGCAGTCCTGCCATTTCCAACTCAGAATGCTTTTGGCAGAACTCAGGCTGCTTTAGTGATGCTGTCTGAAGAGGCACTTTGGGTTTTACCTTTGATCACTTTTCTACTTTTGCAATCACCACGCTGGGAAGGAGAGGGGGCACAGGTGGGTAGTGGTGAGGAGCTTTGGGTTTTGCTGCTTCTGTCAGAACAAATGTGCACATGTTGAACTGTGTAAAGTGAAATTGGCTCATCAGGTAGACAGCATTAGATGTGGTTAGATTGGGTCATTAAACATATCAGTGTATCACTCCTTCGGGTTGATATGTGAGTCTTTTTTGGTGAGGAGTACCCTCCATGAGATCCTGTATGTTCCTGCTTTGTTGATGTATGACCATGAACGTAAGATATGTCCTGATCTTGATATTATTTTAAAATATATATATATATATTGCATAAATCTTGCTAACATGCATGAGTTTCATCTTGTTCTTCAAGAACAAAGAGTAGTCAGAGATGAGATCATCTCCTACTAGAAGCTGCAAGTGCAAAATGCTGGTTTCCTTTGAGACTGAGATTAATAGGGCCAATTTGTGTTGAAAGCTGTTTTGTTGTTGTTGTTTTTTAATGCTTATAAAAAACATAATTGCCAAGAAACCTCAACTTTCCCATCTATGTCCTGTCCCATATGTTTTCAAACTGTATGGTGGAAACTCTGCATTTGTCTGGTAGAGCTCCTCAAAGAAGAAAATTACACTGCATATCTGAATTTGAAATTTCTAAGGGAGTACTCCCAGTCTGGAGTATGAGTTCTGTATATTGGACACCTCTAAATGTGCTTTCACATAGGTGGAAACGTGGACTTGATGCTATCTGTGCATTGCACTATCTTGAGAACAGCTTGTGCTGTTTGGGTGCTGTCCCATGTGGCTGAGCAGGTGTAGAGCTCACTCAGCAGAGGTGAGGCACACAGCAGCCTCCTAAAAGCTACACTTCTGTCTGCAAAAACCAAGAAAACTTTGTGGCACTGCAGTGTGAGGAGAAGAGCTGTGCACCTCGAGGACAAAAAGGTGTTCCCACAAGAGTTGTGTTTCCCTGTGGATTTCACAAGCAAACCAAGCCCCAATGGCACTTTGTCCTAAAAGGCACGTGGTCTGTGAGATGCAGGAGCCCCTTGGTGTGGGGTGTGTGAATTCTCTGCTCACATTTCCTCTGTCGTGGCACATCACAGTTGGGTTTGGATTATTAAAACCCAGGAGGTGAAGTGTTTCCCATCGTGCCAGATGAGTAGGGATTAACTAAGCAGGCAGCAGGTGACAGCAGCTTAGATCTGTCTGGTGAATCTAGAAATGATGAGCTTGGTCAAGCTGCTGAGGGTTCTTGAGCATAGGATGGGTGTTGTTCCTGTGTTTTCATGAATAAAGTAGGGAATATTAATGCTGACTGGGTTTGACCCTCTCTGATGTGTGTTGGTGTATCTTATGGCAAAGATCACTGAGCTGTGGTTAGGGCTTTGCTCAGAAAAGGTGATACTGTGCAACCATTGATCTCTCCAACTTCATTTTATGTTTGTAGGAAAATTACTGTAGTGTGATACTGGAGATAGTCAGTTTTGACTAATATTGATCTGGGAAACAGCAGGCAGCAAACACTGTAAATGCTAAATTTTTGTTTAACAGAAAAACTACTAGCTGTGCAGTAGAAGTGTCATGTTAATATACCTTCCAGGATCAGGTATTTTCCACTAAAAGCATTTTAATTGAATCATGTGAGTAGTGCTAATTAGACTGTGACAATAGTTTTAAACTTGGTGTGTTTCCAAAAAGTCAGGATCAACCTTTTGTGCAATTGGGTGTACTGTTCTCTCTGTTCTGTTAGGATTAATCATGAAGAAATGGAATTTGTTCTTGCAACCTCAGTATAGACAAAAGAGCCTTGGAGAAGCTGCTGTTGGCACTGTTCAAAATGTTTTGATGAAGGACAGGGCCTTAAGGCTTGTGAACTAAAGCTGTGTGTCACAATTAATTTAAAAGTGTTGAGAAGCAATTTAAATATCAATTGGGCTGCATGCCACTGGAATGGGAATGCTTAACAGCAAGTCATGGAAGAAATCTGGTAGGTTCCTTTTTCAAGAGGCTGGAAATCCATCCAGCATTCCAAACCTCCTGTCCTTGGGATCTGTGTGAAACTTGTATGTGTGTCTTGGAATGCTCTGTATTTACTGCCCCCGTGGGGGTGGCACGTGTTATGTGGGTTTTCTTCTTGGAAATGTTACACAGGGTTGTCTGTTACACGAAAGTGTTGCAAATTTATACTTAGGCGTATTTTTACTGAAATGCCACATAAAATTTTGTATTTATGACCTGCTTGGAGTCATTTTCATTTCCTCAGTGCAGAGCTTGCTCATCTGTGTCGTTAACAAAAGGTTGGGTTTGTTTGGTTTTTTTTTAATAATGCTGATCTTGAAATAATCATAGAGGTGAAGATTCCTTAAATTCTTTAAAAGGAACCTGGACATTAGTGAATTGTTTCCTTTTGGAGGGTTTCCCTGGAGGAACCCAGGGCTCTCAAAGGTTCAGAATGGAGCTGGGCAGAACAGCATAACTGAACCTTTAAAGGCTTCACCTCCACCTGAGGTAGTTCCTTCCCCTCCCTGAGAAATCCCCTAACTCTGCCAAAGCTGTGCTGACTCCCTCTGGGATTTGGAGGCCAGAAGGAAATGTACAGACCCAAAGGAGCCATCCTGAGGCTGTGGTTCACATTCCACAGTGTGCAGGCTGCAGGGGCAGCTGTGCAGAGGGAGAAGGGACTGCCAGGAACCATCCCTGTGACCTCCTCGGGCAGTGTGAGCAGCTGCTGGGTCTGGCACCTGGATTTGTTCTGCTCAGGTGAGTTACCTGAGAATGGATCAGCTGCAGGTCCCTGAGAAGGGACTGCCAGGAACCATCCCTGTGACCTCCTTGGGCAGTGTGAGCAGCTGCTGGGTCTGGCACCTGGACTTGTTCTGCTCAGGTGAGTTACCTGAGAATGGATCAGCTGCAGGGCCTGGGCCGTTTGCCACTCACTTTGCTTTTCTTCTTTCCCACTGTGTTCATTTCTGGATGCAAAGTGGGAGTTGGAATGGTATCAAATGAAGCCTTGGGAGCATTTTGTTTGCTGCCTCATCAGCTGCTTCTTGTTCTCTTCTGTGACGTGAGAATATGAAATTTTCTCCATGAAAACATCACGTGGCATACTACAGGCAAAATTGGATCAAGTTTTGATCAGGTTCAAGCAATCAGACAAATCCAAGCTCTGGTTTTGTAGAGGAAATACTGACGAGAACTAAAGTGGTAGAAAAGCTGATTTCTCCATCTGGAACTGGACCAGTGGTAAGTCCCAGCTCTGGGAGTGCAGCTGCCCAGTAGTGTGTGCTGTCATTCCCTTCTGCTGGGGAGCAAGATGTGTTTCACTTCAATAAGTACTGTGGTGATGACTTACTTTAACCAAACATCTTCATTGCTCTCCCATTAGGAAAAACACCTAAAACTCTCTGCTTTTACTTTCACTTCATCTTTCCTGAGGAGAAAGGAAAGCTCCATATTTAAACATACAGGGAACAAATGGGGATGTAGTTATCCTAACATTTTCATTTAAATTTCCATTTTACATGGAAAGGCTGTTTTTTATGGCTCATTAGAATTACTTGGAGCCTGCTGGTACCTCAGACTTTTACATCTGTTGATCTGGATTGCAGGGGAGTGTGGGAGCTGAGCCTGCACACCACGGATTTTCCTGGCACAGGCTGGGCCTGTGCCTCACGTGCTTGCAGAGGATGCAGGAAGAGCAGTGGCCGTTCCAAGTGTCAGTCACACATCAGGAAATGACAAGATCACCTTGATGAAGGACACTTTTTATGTCTTTGTTGCTGTGGTTGTGGGGACAAGAGTAACACTGGGACCTTCTTTGTAAATGTGCCCTGGATTGGTTTCATTGCGCTCAGAACCACCCAGCTCCTCCCAGGAGAACCGGTCCCCTGCTCAGTGCTCCACTCCTCTGCCATCCCAGCAGGCTCCAGAATTCCCAGCTCACTTCCCAAAACAGACACCCAGGGCCTGTTCCAGCCACCTGCTGCGTGGCCAAGGAGCTGTCCTCATCCCTGCAGCATCCCTTGGCTTGGTCTCCCACAGTGGAGTTGCCAGATTCTGCTGGGGTAAAAACTCCACAAATATTTTCTGTTGGTTCTCCTGGCTGGCTTGGAGGGGACAAAACGAATTGGTTCAGCTTTGACTGATGTGAGATGCTGTCCAAAAACCCTCTAGAAAACGAGTGTTTTATGACTTCATTTGGAGAAATTGTTTGTGGGGAACTCAGAAGCCAGAATAACTGTTTTACTTACGTAAGGTACTTGATAAAACAGCTTTGCACAACAGTCTTGAGAAATGGTTTGTACACTAAAATATTTGAATTCTATGCTGCAGTTAACTTCTCCAGTTAATCTTTACTGCAGTTAACTGAAGTGAGAAGGTCCCAGCTGGGTCATCTTTCCCCTGCAGAGGTTTTTGTGTGCTGACAGGAGACTGTTGATGTTGTCTCTCTGATCCTGCAGGAGGACACAGGCCCAGGCTGGAATGCTGTGCAGAAGTCTCCCTTTCTAGCAAGTCACATCATCAGGACAAGCATGTTGTGGTTTTGCTCTCAAGTCTTCAATTCTTTTTGGCTTTTGCAAGCAGTGCTTTCTAAGCCACAAGTTGTGAAGGTTCAGTAACCCTCTGTGGGGTTTTTCCTCCAGAATTTGTGACTGACCTTTCTGAACCACAGTGAAAAGTTTGCTCTGCAGAGCCTGGTTCAGCTGAGCTCCAGGTGTGACCCCATTCTCTGTTTGTAGCTCCTGCCAGAGGAACAGGGGAGAAGCAGGAGATGTGGAGGGGATGTTCACACTACCCTGACCCTGCTGGGTTTTTTGACATGGACTGTGGCAGTGAGGTTTGTGTGGTTGCTCGGGCAAGCTCCTGGCTGTTCAGCCAAGATGCCATTCCTTGGCTCCAGGGTTAAAGGTCAGACAGCCAATGCCTCATTAAGCAGCCAGGCCAAGTCTCCAGAGAAATTCATTAAAATGAGGAGCCAGTTACTTGGAGGGAAGCTGTGTGGGTTGGTGTCAGATGTGCTGGCATTAAATTTCACGTTTTCCTTAGTTTTGGTTCCCTTGTGCTGGTACTGGCACCTTCCACCTCAGCCCAGCTCAGCAGCTGGCCAGCATGGCAAGTGGTGGATCCTGCTGGAGGCTCCAGTTCCAGCTGGACCCCTGAGCTCTGTGGAGCATCCCAAGGTGTGTTGGCTGGACTGCAGCAGGAATTCAGTGGTCCCAGAGGGGCTTTGGGGTGTGACTGGCACATGTGGGAGGATCCATAAAGGATGGCACCTGAGAAACTTCACACAGGGGAGGGAAGAGGAGTTCTCAGCCTGAGTGGTGAATAATGACAAAGTAAATCACCAATATCCTCTGAATGTGGCAGAGAAGCATCTAAGTGGAAAAATAAATATCAGGGTGGAAAGAGTTTTGAAGAGTACAGACATTATGGAAATGGGGAGAGAGGAACAGTGGTGCCACACTATTGTTGCCTCCAGAAATTTTTGCAACTTCCCAACATAAAAACCTTTTGAGTTCATTAAGGTTGAGTTCAACTGCACATATTAGAATGTTCAGCTATCATGCAGCACTTGCTTCTCATGCTCCAGGATAAATACCTGTTTTTAGCACAGATGATGCAAACTTTAAATAAATGCAAGCAGACGTGTCCCCAGTTTTTTGCTGCAAGTGCAGTGAAATGCCAAGGTTAAAGCAGTTTGCATTTGAATTGTTTCTGACACTGATATGTGACAAATGCCTCGTGGTGTAATTGTGTGTAAATTGATATTAATGTGCAGTCTGCAGCTGAGAAAATGAATATATACACATGATATAGTCTTAATTTCTCTGTCAAACAATTACTGTAAACCCGTTTCAAACTCTGCATGTGTCTTAAAATGTAAAACAAGGAGAAATCAAGAAATGTTAACCAAGTCTGTTACACTTTGGATGAGCGTGTGTCTTTGATAAGATGATTTTACTTCCAGCCAGTGAGTGCATCTGACTCCTTAGGAATAACGAGAGCCCTCTGGGTTACGGAGATGGAATTACCTGGAAATCAGGAGCCGTTTGCCCAAGGATGTCTGGCAGCTGGGTCTCTGCAACTGGCCTTGGAATCCAGGATTCTGGTGGGAATAACTGCAATCTCACCTGTGTTAGGTGTTACCCTAAATGTGCAGGCTGAGACCTGCTTTTAGAAATCATCTAAATCATGGTTTTGCTTGTTGGGTGTGAGCACACTCTTTCTGCTTTCAGTCTCGTGGATATTTTGGGTGACAGAGGGGAATGTACATTCCTGTTACTGGAATCTTAATATTTCTTTCCTTGCTTACTCATTTTCTTCTCTTTTACCTTATTTTATTCTGTTATGTTTTAGGTTGGCCTTGACCACATGAACCAAAAGATGGTGCTGAAGTCCAATATGACACAAGAAGTTGGTGTATTTATTTATTTTTTTGTGGGGGGAGAATGTAGACAAGTTGACTCCTGATGAGGTCCCATATTAATGATTTACAGGCAAAACTCCAGAGTTTAAAAGAGAGGGAATAAACTAACCCAGAGACATCTGCAGACATGTCTGGGAAGCCAGTGTGCATTGCAGATTTTGAGGAGCATGCTAAAACCTTCCTGCCCAAGTCCGTGTACGATTATTACCGATCTGGGGCGGATGACCAGGAAACCCTGGCAGATAATGTCGCAGCCTTTTCCAGGTAGGAGGATGATTGAAGGCTGGGGTGGGAGGCAGGGGGTGTAAGTTCTGCTTTATTGGTAGATGTGGGGCAATTTTAGATTTTTCCCTGTGAACAAAACTCAATTTCTCTGCAATGTCTTTCTATTTTAGCAAAAAGACTCTCAGCTGATTTTTCAGGACAACTCTCTCCCCTTCCACTCCTCCACCTAACAATTTCTGTCAAAAAGCAGTCCCTAAAATCCATTAGCACCTTTTTAGTTTTGCCTGCATTTGGGATCTTTTGTTAGCAGAAATTCTCTCCAGAGTCTTTCAGCTGCAGTATTTAATCCGCCAATGAAACTGTCATTTCTACATCTTGGGTTACAGTGCCCGCAAGGGGTTCTTGGGGTGGAGTTGTGCTTTTTAGGTCCTTAGTCAGTTTTGCCTTTTCCTTAGTTCTCCCAAACCGAATTAGTGCTGTGGCCTTCCCAGGTGAGAGCTGCAGGAAGGAGTTGCATTTCCCAGCTCTGGGGCGAGCTGGGGAAGCCAGGGCTCATCCTGGCTGGCCCAGCTGTGCTCAGGGGTTTCTGCAGGAGGTCAGCCCCTCACCAGGAGAGACTGTAAATGCTGGGAACTGTTCTTATCCAGTTTTGACTTGGACTGATCCCCTGAAGTGTTGTGAAAGCCTGGGCTCGGGTCAGCCTTAGCCTCAGAAGCACAAGGTCAGCACAAAGTCAGGGGGCACGTGCTGTGGGATTTGGTGGAAGTGTCACAAATGGCATCACATCAGTTGGCTCCCTCCTCCCCAATGTCCCTGAGCAGGGCAGAGGGAAGGAGGCAGCTGGAGGCTGCTTCCCTCAGCCCAGCTGAGCCCAGTCAAGCTGCTCAAACAGCTGCTGACATCTCCTTCCTTCTGGGCTGTGTTGGTGCAGACGTTTAACCCCCTGCACTTGTCTCTGCTTTGTCTTTAGTTCCTCTGAGCCTGACAAACCAAACCATGATTGTCCTGGTTTATCCTTGCTCTTTCTCCCTCCCTGCTTTGCTTTCCTGCAGTCCTGCTCACTGCTCCAGTTGCTTTTCCATAGGCTGTGGACCATTCAGCTGGAAATCTGATGCAAGTTGAAGGTTGTAGAAGACTCTGTGATAATTCATTTAGCAGGATCTCAGAGGTCAGAACCTTAATTTTGAGGTCATACATAGAAAAGCTTTATGATGTCAAGAGAAGACAACTCACCTTCACTGCTTATTCCAGACCTCCCAGCTCCATGCAGAAGCTGCCATCACAGAAATTCCCCTGCTCAAACACAAGCCACAAGATTGCCCTGAGGAGTGAACAGGAGCAGGAGGGGATGCAGTAGCACTCACCTGATTTTTATTGCACCTTTTTAATGCTTCCAGATGCTCTAATGCTACTTGCACTCATAAAAGCTAAATGAGACATTAAGGGAAGGACACTCCAAGGAAGCACTTGCAGGCAATAAACTGCAGGAGCAGTGAACATTTGACTTGTAACTGCTGGAGCTGATTGTGATGAGGTGGGATCTAAAGCTGCCAGGGGCAGGCCAACAAAGAGCTGGGCACATCCCTTGCTGTGCTGGCATCAGCAGGGCAGGGAGATAAGGGCAGCTCTGCTCTGGAGCTGTTCCTGCCACAGGGATGGATTCCTCTGATAAGAGACCTCCTTACATTGAGCTGTTTGCCTGTGGGCTGCAGGCTTACCTCATCTTTCCTGAATCTTCTATCAGATTTTCAAGAAAACCCTTCAGTTTTAGGTGTTCAAACTGTGGTGTTTGCAGGCAGCCCGGGACTGAAGGAGATGTTCATTAGCAATGCCTGAGACATTAAAAGAATTCAGTGACATTTGGTGTGGCTGAAAATCCCTCAGTGCTGGGGCTCCTCAGCAGAGTGAGGATGAAGGGGCTGGGAGGTGTTTGTGTCTTTGCTCTCCCTCCCTTGGTATTTATCTGACATAAGATCCCATTTTCTCAGCACGTGGGATGCTGCCATGAACAGTCCTTAGGCCATGTTTGCAATGGCTTCCTGGGAATACATCTCTAAAAGGTAGCACCTGCTGTAAAGACTGCAATAATTTGGTTTGTAAGACCTATTTGACACAAAGAACTTTGAAAAACCCTTCTTTTTCCCTTGGATGCTGTTGGGAGAAGCATGAGGCAGCACTGCTCACTCTGACCCTCACACAGTCCTGGTGTTCCTGCCTCTTCCTGACTGCAGCTTGGGTAAATATAAAGTCAGATGGACTTTACACCCCCGAGGCACAAAGATCACCAAGTCAGATAATTTTGTGGAAGATAGGAGTATGTTCAGCTTAGTTTGCCATTGATTTCCCCTGTCAGAGGCTTAGTTGCAGGGTTCAGTCAGATTTAGAAAGTTTGCAGATTAAATAATCTTTATAAATTTAAATGGAAGAGAAAGCACAAAACTGAACCAGAAGCAGGAATGGCTAACCTGTGCCTTTATGGTGCAGGATTATTCAGGTGAGGTGTGAGGGTGGAAAACCAGTGCTGGGCTCATCTGTGAGTTCTTTATAATTTTTTTGGCAAACAAATGGTTTCATTTCCAGAGAAATAATAGATGATCTTATTAAGGACTAGTATTACTATTGTCATCAGGGAAGATCCCTAATGGGTGGTTGTGTTGCTGGATCCTGCAGTATCTTTGGAACACTCCATGCAATTTTTGGAGCTGCACAATTCATACTCATTGGATTATAAAATGAAAGTCTTGGCCTTTTGACCTTGAGGTGCTTTGTGTAATCAGATAGCAGAGTACAAACTGCCTCCACAAGGGCAGTGTTTGAGGTGAGTTTGACACCAGGTGCAGCACCTCTCCCCCAGCTGCCAGCCCTTCTGGGACTGAGGGAAGAGCCAGCGCTCGGGTGTTGACATCAGGGTGTTCCTGCTGAGCCCAGACAAGTATTTCTTATCCCTAGTTCCCAAATGGCCCTGGCAGAAGTGAGGCAGTAAGGCCAGCAGGATGATTTGGGATGGCAGAGCATATGTCATTGCCTGTGGTGCCTGCCTGCCTTCTCCTTGGCTTTGCTCTGCGTCCTGGAATGCTGAGTGCCCTCCCAGGCCTGTCTGGAGCTGAAATCCCCTCTCGAGCTGTCTCTGAAGTGCAGGGCCTGAATGGAGAGGAGATTTTTGTGACAAGGTCGGGCTGCCTTTAGCTCGATGGCATCCAGGAAATCAGTCTGGAGCCTCCCCTCTCAGCAGGAGGATGTGGAGCAGGCTCCTGCTTCTCCACCCTGCCATGGAATTCCTGGAGGCCTTGGGAGAAGCTGCCTTGTTCTGTCCTGTGCAGGAACAGCAGCTGCTGCTTCAGCAGTGCCAGCATCAATGCAGAGTTTCTGCAAACATGCTGTTGCCTTATAGCAATTAAAGGCATTGAAATGGCCACAGAAGTAATTTAAACACTGGTTAGAAAAGCAAGGCTGATTGTGGGACTGGGTCAGACAAGTCTGGGAAGTTCAGGGGAGAAAAGAAAAGGAATGCTTGGAATAATAATTTAATTGTGTTGTTGTGATGTCTTTCACCTCAGATTCCCAGTGCACCACAAAAAGAGTGTGGATGGCAAAACATGCAGGGAGGGAAGAGAACTTTCCCCAAGGAAAAGCAGCTGTTGCTTGGCCTGGCACAGCACCAGCCCCTGAAGGGAAGTGGAGCTGTAGGAGACAGAAGGGCAGCAAACTGGGTTGGGTTTAGGATGGAGGCTTGGCCTGAGCAGTGTGTCTTTTCCCAAATGTGCTTCTTGCCCTGCAGCACGAGGGGATTTGGGGCAACTCGGGAGAGGAACAAGAGGAGCTGCTTGAAAATATGGTGCAGTTTGAAAATGTCAGTGCTTTCCCCAGCTGAAAGCAGCCAGTGCTTCCCTCTTACCCCACTGCAAGGTAATTTAGAAACAAAATTTTTTGAGCATGGAGAAAAAAGGAAAGGACACAAAAGATTAATCCCCCTTCCTTCCCTTTAATCCTTCCTTCAAAACAGCTTTTAGCTGAAGCTGCCTAAATCAGGAGCCCTCACTGCTTTCCCAACTGCAGCACCTCCTGCTTCCAGCTGGGAAGAAGGATGCACTCACTCTCAGTTGCTGATTGCAGCACACGACTGTGGACTTGGCTGGAAAAAGATGTGGGTGATGAGGAGATGGTGAATTAAAAAAAAATCCAAGTTTTTTTCCAAAATATACAGGAAATGTTTCACTGAAGGACTTGGAGGAAGCAGGTGCTGTGTGCAGCCGAATGACTGCGTGCCCTGGTGGTGGGGAAATGCTGCCTGTGAGGTTTCCTTGCTGCTGTGGAGGGCATTTCCCTGTCCAGACAACGCCTGGCTTCAAGTGCCTGTCAAGCTCAGAGCTGGAAACAGCCGAGTTGCCAAAGCAAGAGCAGGTTTTACTGAAGGATGATGATACCCAGGTAGTGAAGCTGCTTGGTGTTTTTGTGGGAGCGCTCAGTTCTGGGTCAGGAGCACTGACTGGGTGCTGGGTGAGAGGATGTGAGCTGATCAGGGCTCTCTGCTCAGGACTGCATCACTTTTCTTGCATGCACTGCTGGGATTTTGGCTCCTCCTGTTTCTCTTCCCAGCCAAAAGCACCACAGGGATGTTTTACCTCGGGGCTGACCCTCACAGGCCGGCTGTGAGATGGCAGTGGCAGGAACCAATCTGAGAAACCAGGAGCCCGGGGAAGAGGGAGATGCTTCACATCCTTCATGCTTTGGGGTTTGACTATAAATCAGCAAGGTTTTTTGGTTTTTGGGGATTTTGGTTTTCTTTCTTTGCTGGGAGAAGATACCTCAGGGCAGAGTGGAAGCCTTCGGAATGAGGATTAGGAAAAAAAGGGGGAGAAAGAAGTCCTGTTTTCTTTGTCCCACCCTCACCCATCCTCCCCTGAAAAATAACAAACTGCTACAATGGCATGAAAACAAGTGTGAGGAGATGTTCCTGCCGTGTGTGTCTTGGCTCTGAGCAGCACAGCTGACTTGCACAGCCACACATCTCCTTCCAAGCATCATAACTGTCCTTCTCCTCCCTGGGGAGCACTGCCTGCAGAGCTGGCACGGCCCCAGGCCTTCAGAAAGGTGGGTCTTGTCCTGGCTCTGCCCCAGGCTTTTGGGGAAAATGTCTCTTGATCTTTCTATAAAACAGATTTTGTCTTTTTTTCCCCTGAATTTTCATGTTAATGCTCAAGCTCACCTCTACTCCCTGTCGGAGAGCAGCAGTGGCTCTGGTTCTCTCTGCTGGTAATTATAATGTTATCAGTCTCGAGCATTCCGGTACTGAGCAGTTGCTCAAGTTCAGCTGTATTAGACCACATATTTTTAATTCTTCTCTGTAATTGCAGTCCAGGAGCCATGGGAGCCCTTTTGGAGGGAGGGAGGGAGGCCTCGGTGAGAGGTCGGTGTTTGCAGGGAGGCTTTGGCTGAGCCCACCGGAGGCAGCCCCAGGAGTTGCACCCCCTCTTGTGGCTTCTAGTGGTGGCAGTGCTGTGACAGACCTGGACAAGTCCCACGGCACAGGAATCCCCAGGAATGCAGCCCTCCTCATAAAACTCTGGATGTTATGGTGTCTAGTTGATCCCGTAATAGGGATCATGGTCTTCTGATGCTGTTTTCCTGTGTGGGACCATAAAAAGGTAAATTTCTGTGTGCAGACACGTGGTGTCCAGCCTGGCTGCAGCAAACTGTAATTTCAGGTTAAGTGTGGTTCTTTTGCTCTGGTTTGGAAAAGGGAGTTCCCAGCCTGCAGGCCAGGCTTGTGTTACCAATAACCCCGTGTCTGTTGGTTCCCTAGTCCATGGAAGGGATAACTGAGGCTGGCTGATGACTTCTTCCATTTGCCCACAGTGTCTGGCACCCAGTTCTGCCCCGAGGCTTTCGGGGGGCTGAGACTCACCACCAACCTCATTCCTTTAGAGCTCCTCTCTTTCCTTTCAAACAATACCAGCCAGAAGTGCTCAAGGGGTCTTTGCCTCTTTCAGCTCGCTGCTCTTTGGTCCCTGCAGGGGTTGTGCTGCAGCTCTGCGTGGCACAGTGGGGTTCTGTCCCTGAGAGCCGTGCCCTCCCCGTGCTGCAGCCCTTTGCGACCCGGTGTGTTTGTGTGTGCCAGGTGGAAGCTGTACCCGCGGGTGCTCAGGGACGTGTCGGCGATGGACCTGTCCACCCGTGTGCTGGGGCAGAGCGTCGCCGTGCCCGTGTGCGTGGCCGCCACCGCCATGCAGCGCATGGCTCACCCGCACGGAGAGACGGCCACCGCCCGAGGTGAGCGGGGAGGGACGGCCGGGTGGTTCGTGCCTTTCTTTTTCACTGCTTCACTCCTCTGAGTGTGGTCTCCCTCTCCATGAAACAGTGCGGGGGGAAATGAAGGATATTTCATTTGGGGAGTAATTTGTTGTATGTAAAATTAACATCTATCTACCTATCCATACATTCTACGTAGCTATAAACATTGTCACAGCAACATTCTTCCTATTAGAGAATTGACTCTAGAACTTCATCCAACTTCTAGAGGCCTTTGTTTGCCTGGCAGAAATCCTGGCTTGGAAGAGAGCTCTTTGAGAGCATCGCAGGGAGGCAGTGAGATAAGGGCCCCTCCAGGCTAGAAGCTGCACAAAGATGTTGCCAGCACAGAGGCTGCAGCTCAAAAGGGTATTAACCAGAATTCAGATGGGGAACTGTCGCCTGCTGCTTTAACTCCAGCTGCAGAAAGCACCAAATCTGAATAAGAGGTGTGGGCTGTGCATTTCAGTGCCCCCGTGCTGAAAGGAAAAGGGTACAAAACCTAAATAGGCGATATTTAAAAGAGAAACAATGCTGTGCGTGGCTGGGTTGTTCACAGACAGCGTCGCCATGGCCGGTGCAGCAGCCCCTGGTGTGCAGCGAGTCCCGCAGCGGGAGCTGCTCTCGGTTCCCATGGCTGAGCTGTGCTGCCCAGCTCCAGCGCTAGCACAGAGAACACACCTGTCCATCGTACAGCACGGCTGGGGCCGCCTTTCCCCTCCCTCCCCAGAGCTCTGTCAGCTGCTCTCCCCGTTTGAGTGCCGGCCCTCTCCACGCGATGGCACTCCAGCACCTCGGATGCCTTGGGAAGGGCCCGGTGCTGTCCCAGCCTTGGCAGCTCCCGCGGATCGCTGCTGGGCCAGCTCGTGCCGGGGGAAACTCTGAAACATTTAGTGCAGACGTTAATGCAATGGTGGGAGCGAGATGTGCAACACAAAATTCAGGATGGTTCTTAGCTAAGATTCCCACTGATGCTGCAGCCTGGCACATTTTAAGGCATAAATCCTCAACGGCATGCAAAAATAAGGCTGGTACCACATTTGCAAACCTTAATACATGATCATTGCCTTTAATGTTCCTGGGTTTTCAAGCTGGCACAGCTCGGTGTACTGGCACCAGTTGCAATGTGTGGTCCAGTAAACTTGTCCATTGGAGCTGGTGAATTTTCATTGCTTTCAAAGGAATAAAATCACACCCTCTGTATTGCATTGGCATTTGGGGGAGAAAAAAAAAGGCTTTGGTTTTGTGCTGTTAGAGGAGGAGAGGGGCACTCAGTGCCAAGCTCTTGGTTTGACCTTATAAGATGACAGGAATTAGGTGTAAAGTACACATTTGGTTTAAGGGTTCTCTTACACTTGGGACACTCGGGGTCAGGGGGTTTGCCACATCCAACTTCTGTTCCAGAGGTAGCACAGAGTTTAAGTGAGCAAACTGTTGGTTTAATTCTGCTTCAGCTGCACTGGTTTGCACAGCCAAGGAAGTCTGTGGCTTCTGCAAAGCCTGGCGTGCTCCATAAGCCTGGCTTTTCTTGGCTCAGGTGTGCAGGAAGGGCTCTTTGGGGTGGTGCCTCTGCCATGATCCTTGGGAGGCACAGCATGGCCTGGGTGCTGCCCCTTCCCAGCCAGTGCCCTGGGAGCAGAGCAGCCCCCAGGGCAGCCTCCCTGTGTGCCACGAGTGTGCCTTGAGCCCCGAGGGCTAATCCTGGCTCACAGCAGAGCAGGCTGGTGAGGAGAGCTCCTTCCCGGAGCTCCCGGGGCTTGGAGAACAGCGCTCGAGGAATTGTCCTGCTGGGAGCTGCTCTGCTCTCCCGGCAGCTTTGTCCCTGTGCTGAAGGGTGAATGTCCCCTCTGGGGACAAGGGCGTCACGGTGTCCCTTGGAACTCCCTGCCCTCACAGCTTCTTGCTCTGGGGCTTGGTAGGGTTTGGGGGCTGCTGCTTCCCCAGGAATGCTGTCCCACAGCAGCCAAGCTGGTGGAGAGGGGTGTGCACCTTCCCAGAACAGGGCAGGGTCCCTCAGCTCACCTGAAACAGCCCTTCATGGGCAGTTCTTTTGTGTGAGCAAAGAATCTTTTCTAGGAAAAACACCCAGTTGTCATTTGAGAGTTGCTGGTGGCAGGCCAGCCAGCACAATGGAAGTTATTCCAAAGGTTAGGTGAGCCCACTCTGAGCAGCATAAACTGCACTCATGGTCAAACCTTGCACAGCCTCAAACCCAGGTGTTGGATTTACGTGCATTCCTGTTAGCTAGACTTGAAAATAATAGATGAATATTTAAAAATGTCTCTGCAGGCTGTAATAAGGTTGCTCCTCAGTTTTCTCTGACATTTGTCTGAGTCCTTCCTTACAGAGAAAGCTCTCTTGTCCTTGAAACAATTTCATGCACCTTGGCAGTTGTCCCAGTTTTTCTAGGTCTTCCTTCAAGTATATTCCCTGGCATTTTAGTTGTAGTTCATCAGTGTATGTGGCAATTTTCCAAAGAATGGATTTTCTGTTCAGTAGAGACTGAAAAATTGGGAGGAAAATTGTTTTGGATTAACTGAAATGTTTCATTTGATCCAAGGCATAATGTTTTATTTCATTTTCCTACTGGCTAATGCTTTTAGCTATAGTTCTGTTTTGAAACAAAAGTGTCAGCTCAGGAGAAAACATTTCCATTTTGAAAAGATCAACACATGACATTTTGACTTAGGTGTTTTTTTCTATCCTTCCCACTCCAATTTCAACCTCTTTGACTAAAAATATTTGCCAAATTCGATGAATAATCTTAGCCACTAAAGAGCAAAAGGTTGTTCTCTAAACACTTTTCAATAGAACCCTTCTGATTCTGTGGGATCTTTTTCCCTTGCTTGTCCATCAGCAGTCACTGTTCCCCCATGCCAAGGCATTCGTTTGCCACCCTGACTTCATGCTGTGCTTGCAAACCAGCATGATCCCCTTGTCAACAGGACCCACCTCGAGCACACTGACTCAGAACCCTGTGCACCATCCAGCTGCTCAGCAAGAAATAGCTGAGGTTTTTTGCAGCCTTAATTGATTATGAACAGATCCATCGCATTTTTAATTGAGATTTGTGTTTATATTCCTGCTTATCCCATATTGCCTTTAATGGGTAGTTTAAACTCCTGTTTTCACCTCACAGCAGCATTGCAGTGCCTGCCTTCTCCATGAATGGCTGACAACCAGGCTGAGAACCCGCCTGTGCTCTTGGCCAGCTCTTTGGGGAGCTGTCACTGACAGTTGCTCAGGCTGCAGTTTTTGTGTTTGCCCTGTGCAGCTGCACTCAGAGCCCTGTCCAGGCTGTGCTGACACAGGGAGGGTTTCACCATCACCTGCGACGGGACTGCACCCTTTGCTCTGCCAAATGGAGCACAGGAGTGCTGCCTGCAAAGCTGTCCTATTCCCCCTGTTTTAGCAGAGTTTCTGGCAGCTCTGACATTCCCATGGAGAGGCACCAACACCTTTGTTCCTTTGGCTCCTGACAGGTTGCTACTGTGCTTTTTCTCTCTGTGGAGCTGAGCACTGAGATTTGGGTTTCTTCTGCCCATCAGACATGGCTGTGTCTGGAAGGAGGGACTTGGCCATTTGTTATGTTTTGTGCTCAGCCACAAAAGCAGTGGGACTTTGTACCCACCTGTTACCTATGTGGTGATGGAAAGATGAGGTTAATTTTGAGATATGAAAATTAATGTCACTCCAGAGTCGTGGAGAGGACAATATTCACATGGGACAGCGTGGCCTGGGCTGACCTGGCCTGGATTCCCCTGGAGAGCAGCAGGCTGGGGGACTCAGTGCTGCAAGTGTGCCCAGGCAGCCTGGCATGGCAGGCAGATCCCAGATCCCTTTTGGCCACGTGTCCCTTTCCCTGCAGCCCTCTTGTACAGCTGACAAAACACGTTGTGTCACGAGGGGATGGCAGGCATGGCTCTCACGCAGGGTTTGGTAGGGGCTGAGGGAGCAGAGGCTGACAGGGATCTCTCAGCCAAGTGTGGTTTGTCAAGAGAGCTACGTGGAGTTCTTTAAACAACTCTGTTTCTTGGGAGATGCAGCTCCAAGAACACGGCTGCTGCTCCTGGGAAATACCACTGTGCCAAAAGGACATGGTGTTGATCCCAAGGAATGTCCTCTGGCCCTTAGCTTGGGCACAGTGGATTCTCTGGATTCAGGGAAAAACGCCTGCAGTGGGGCAGTTTGACTGCTGGGCTTCGGAGATGCCCCTAAAAGGGAAATGATGGGAATTTGCCCAGCTAGAGGAAAAAAGCAGTTCCCATTCCCATACAAGGTAACCCCGACAAAATCTGCAAGCCTGAGCTGGGCTCCTCTCCAGTGCCCTCCCTGAAGTATTCTTCCTCTGAGCTGCCCACGGGGACAAATCCTGTACCCTTCCCAAACCATGTAAGGAACGATGGGGACAGGATGCTCTGAGGCTTCAGGGTGAAAAAAGAGCTAAAAAAAGGTCACTGCTCTGTTCCCCACTGGAGCTCCCAAGTGCACCCTGTCCCATTTGTTGCCATGTAAAACACTTCACTTGGGTTCCCCAGGAGTGAATGGCTTCCAAGTGCCAGAGGGCAGGTTTGGGTTAGGGATGAGGAAGAGATTCTTTAGGTTCTGTGGTGCCATGGACTTCCCCAGCTCCTGTGTGTGCCCTCTGCTGTGCTCTCTGTGCTGTCACAGAGCCCAGCAGGAGCCTGCAGGGTCTGCAAGGGTCAATATGTCCTTTGGGCAATGCTCAGGATTAAAAGAAGACCTGGAAAAAAAGAAAAAACATAAAAAACAAGTAACTAAAAGCAAGCATGCAATGGCATGAGGAAAGGCTGGTTTACAAAAACATCTCCTGCTTAAACTCTGGCAAATGTCACTTATTGCAGCAAGAGCATCCTGTGGGAATATGGCTGTAGTAGGACTGATTTGAAATAATAAATTATTTGCAGCACCCCAAAAGTGAAGTGAAAAATACAGTTGTTAGAGGAAATGAATTGCTTCTGTTTTCTTCAACTGCAGCTAAATTTGTGAGAAGTTGGAGTGTATTTTTAGAGAAACCTAATTTGAGGTAAAAAAAAAAAACCCAACCCAACCTGGCAGCACTTCAGGCCTCTGTATCTCATGGTTTTAGAAGTCTAGAAAATTGTCAAAATAAGCTTTAAAATTATCCAGATCAAGGACAAATCGACCAAAACTGGAACTGGAAGCTTCTAAAACCCTGAAAATTTTTTGTCTGTGAACTTTGGATTTGCCTGGGAGATCTAAACTGCGTGTGTTGAGCTGGTGCTTCACCAGAGAGCTGTGAACTTTAAGGAGAGACGAGGGGAATTTTGTGAGCATGCTTGCATGAAAATGCCATAACCCCGTTTGGGATGCCTGAACTCTCATTGAACCAAACTGCTTAAACCTGATCTTAAATAAGAGAAAAGCACTATCTTCTCTGTTGCTACATGTACAGCTAAGTTGAAAGGATATGGTGGTATCCCATGATTTATATCTTCTCTTCACCAAAAATGTTTTATTGTGTAGTTTCTAACTAAATCTTTGCTTTAGCAATAGAGGTAGATGTGGGAATAAAAGGCAAAAATGGAAATAAATGGATACCTAAAGGCAGATTGAACCATAACATTTACATTTCTCCCTTATCTGATGTGAGGGTTTTGCAATTCCTACATCAGCATTCCTGATGTAGAGGGAACTGTGTCCAGCAGTTTAAAGGAGAGCAACGGGATGGTTACGAACCGGAGAGTTTGGGTGATTGCTGCTGTATTTCCAGTGAGGGAAAACTGGCTGGTGGCCCTGGGAGGGTGTAACCAATTTGTTTGAATAAGCTGTTCATAAGTTTCCACTCCAAGAGGCTTGTAATCCTTATTTAATAAAATGTTGTCATAAAGACCACTTTTTAATTCCTCCATGGGCTGGGGATGACGTCTTGAAACAGAGGTCCATTTACATTAAAAATATGCGTACTGTGGTAGACCAAGGAAAACAAGGCTCTCTAGAATATTTCTGAGTTCTACAGAGTGTTTTTCCTTTATTTTACAATAAGTGACAGATCACTCCAAAAAGAATAAGTGATAATTCCATGAGAACACATCTGTATGAGGTTAGTATTAGGTGCGGAGGGCGATTTTTGGGGAGGCAACACGGCAACATCCAAAACTCTGGAAGCTTTCAATGCATTTACTCGAATGCTGCTGCTTATATCCTCTCTCTGTGTTCCCGCAGCCTGCCAGGCCGTGGGGACAGGGATGATGCTGAGCTCCTGGGCCACGTCGTCCATGGAGGAGGTGGCGGCGGCGGCGCCGGGCGGCCTGCGCTGGCTGCAGCTCTACGCCTACCGGCAGCGGCGGGTGACGGCCGCGCTGGTGCGGCGCGCCGAGGCGGCCGGCTACCGCGGCATCTTCCTCACCGTGGACACGCCCTACCTCGGCCGCCGCCGCGCCGACGTGCGCAACCGCTTCCAGCTGCCCCCGCACCTCAGGTACCTGCGCTGGGGACAGGGCCAGCGCCGCCGCGGCTGCCGAGGGAGAGGGTGGCGCTGGGGACGGCTGCTTTGGGGCAGAGCGAAGCGTGCCTGGCTCTCTGCACGCTGTGAAAGGTGCCCCACGTCTCTTACTTCAGCTGAACTAAGGCATGTGGGGCAGTTCTTTGTGCTTGTGTCAGTGGGTTCTTGGCTATCTTCAAACCTCAGCTGGGCAGAGCCGGAGTGACCTGCTCTGATGTTGAACTGGGATCCAAAAGGGGTCTGGACTTAGTGGGCCAAAACTCCATCCCAGAAGATGTCATGGTTCCTTCTGTGTTGTCCTGTGACACTGCTCTGGGTCCAGGGCCATGTTGGTACCAACTGCAGAGCCCCTTTTCCAGCAACTTCAGCTCTTCTTTTACTCCAGTGCAGAAACGTATGGGTATCAGTCTTTCTCTTCTTTTACTCCAGTGCAGAAACGTATGGGTATCAGTCTTTCCCTTCTTTTACTCCAGTGCAGAAACACATGGGTATCAGTCTTTCTCTTCTTTTACTCCAAAGCAGAAACGTATGGGTATCAGTCTTTCTCTTCTTTTACTCCAGTGCAGAAACATATCACTATCAGTCTTTCTCTTCTTTTACTCCAATGCAGAAACACATGGGTATCAGTCTTTCGAAGTTCTGTATGAAGGCAATTGTTACCCCACAGTGTGTTTTGGGACGTTTTCTGTGTCTCAGAATTTGTGGCGTCATGGTTGACTTCAGCACTAATTCTATTTCCTCCCCACTGCAGGGCCAAAGAGGAATTCAATTTTAACAGAGTTAAACCAGGATTTTAACCTTACAAAGCTGTTTAAGGGTATTGATTTGCCTGGCCTTTTGTAAATATGAATTGATAGACTGTAGAGACTCCCCTGATAAACACATACTGAAGTGCTGGCACAGTTCTAGCAGCCAAGGACTGGCTGGAAGAATATTTACTCAATGGGATATCCAGGACTTGAAGCTAAAAATCTTGCAAGGTTCTTGTATATAGACCTTGGTAACAACCACAGTCTACATGGCACATGTTAGAATTATTTAGAGCATGAAAATGAACACAAAAATAGAGAGACAGAGAAAAAAGACAGCTTAATGTATTTTGAAGCAGATAAACTTTGAGGTGAGTTCTGGGTGAAAGCTAGTTTTGAATATTATCAATGAAATTGAATTGTTCTTCCTGTGTCTCCAAAGACTGCTGTGTTATGCTGTACACACATTGTAAGTAACATGTACTTAGCAAGAATCACATCCAGAAGTGTCTCTTCATTTCCATACTATTCAAAAGGAGGATAAGCCATGGGGCTCTGCAGGGAATCTGATTCTCTACCTTGCTGACAAAAACCCCTGCAGAGCTTGGGTGCTGGCTCTCCCCCGTGCACTTGTACTTTCAGCTAAGAGATGAAAATTGACAGAGCAACCTGAACTCTGATTTCTCTGTTAAAGTACAGTTTTAGGAGGAAAGCACCAGAAAGCAAAAAACCCCTAATGCACCTAACATGAAAATGTACCACACTGGTATGTGTGTGCCCTGTGTTGTAATCGTGCTAGAGATCTGTGTTTGACACATTATCAATATACACTGACCTTTCACTCTGAAAGATACAATTGAGCAATTGTTAAAATCGCTTGCTTTTTAGGGGCAATAGAATTTTAAGGCCTGGGGTTGAGGAGTTCTTGAATGCGAGTCCAACAACCCAAAGACGTTTGAGAAAAGCGGGAGAGCGTTTCTGAAGCACTCTGACCCCACCCCAAATGTATTTGTTATATTTGCCCAAATATAACAAGGTTTCGAGTGAACAGGATGAAATCACGAGAAATTGGAGTAATCCTTAAAGGTTCCAATGAATCACTGCAGATTCCCGAGTGCTGCTGGGCCGTGCTTTGTTGCAGAGGCCGCGGTGAAACTCTCCGAGCGCGGGGCTCTGCTCATTTATGTGATAACTTTTTCTTGGCTTCGGGTTTTCAACAAAGTTTCAAAGCAACAACAAGGTGCCATTGTGCTCTGAAATGTATGTAAGGCAACATTCATCCAAGTGTTGATCTGCATTTTGCAGGCCAAGAAAAACAACAGTTATTTATATAATCTTATCCATGGTTCTGTTTTTCTCTGGGCACCCCACCCTCCACAAACCAACAGCTGAAAAGCTGGATCTTGCTGAGAGCCTGCTCCTTTCTCGTTTGCTTCTGGGCCTGGAGCTGGACAGAAAAGCCATGTGAAATTCTGCTTGTTGCAGGCATGAAATCAGCAGTGAAACCAGCCAGGTTCCATGCAAAAACACTCGTGCACTTCCCAAAATGTGAAATGTGAGGATTAAATAGCCCAATGTGGGACAAGACACAGTTTCAGAAGAGCAGGGCAATTGGGACATGGATGTGCTACAACCTGTGAGATTTTGTTGCTGAAAAACCCAAGTAACAGCAATGTTTTCACGTTGAGCTTCCTTTCAGCCCTACATTTTACAAGGAAATGTACAAAAGGGACACAAGGTAAACAGGCTGGCTTGTTGGCCTTATTGGACAGATGGAAATTCTGAATTCTTTGCAAGGCTTCATGGGCATCCATCTGTTTCATGGGGCTTAAGAAAACTTCATTTCCTCCCTGATCCCCTATTCCTCTCATAGCTGAATTCCCTGGATTTGAAAAACAAAACCCAACCCTATTTATTTTGCTATAGAAATCAGACTGTTACCTTGGACCAGAGAAACTTGCCCCAGGTTTATCACAAAACCATCACAGGATGATAGAAAGGCTTGGGTTGGACGGGACATTAAAGATCCAGTGCTTGTGTTGATTATCAAATGCTTTGTCAGCCAGAGGTTTTGGGATCTGATGGATCAGAGGAGTGGGATCTGCTGTGCTAGGACTGGCTGGTTTTGCTCTTGTCCTGCAGTGCAGCAAAGCTGTGACTCAGGCACATTGAATGCTGGCATTGGGGACCCATTGTGACCACAGCAAATCCTCCTCGGACTGTTTTTCTGTGTCTTTTGTCACCTTAGTTTAAAGAACTTCTCGAGCAGCGAGCTGGCGTTTTCCTCAGGGAAGGACTTTGGAGACGACAGCGGGCTGGCTGTGTATGTCGCCGAGGCCATCGATGCCACCGTCAGCTGGGAGGACATCAAGTGGCTGCGGGGGCTCACCTCGCTGCCCATCGTGCTGAAAGGGATCCTCAGGGGTGGGTAGCCCTGCTGCCTCCCAGGGGAGGGCAGGGGGAGGGCTGCCACTTCTCCTGCACCGTCAGGAACCCAGCGGGGAAGGCGTTTGTGGGAGCAGCTGCTTAAAGAAGTGCCTGGTGTTGTCACCAACGCCACCATTAACACCATCATGCCAGTAATTTTGCAGTGGACAAAATCATTCAGCAAAAGAATTTCTTACTGATGAGTTCTGGAACATAATAGAGAAAATAAGGGCTAGCAACCAAGGTGGCTGCTGATCCAAAGGGATAAAATGTTCTGCTCCAACTTTCCAAGCTAATTTTCTGGTCTTATTACTTAAAGATAAAACCTTTTTCTGTGTTGAGGCGAGGCTTTGGTAGGATGAAGCCCTAAGGTGTCAGCATGAGCTGACAATGGTTTTCTCAGTGATTCCCTGATTGTGGTGTGTACAAGCTCCCACTTATGGAGGGGCACATCCTGTTTGGGTTTTCTCCTAGCTGACGATGCCAAAGAAGCTGTAAAGCTTGGGGTAAACGGGATCCTGGTGTCAAATCATGGAGCACGACAGCTTGATGGGGTCCCTGCTACTGTGAGTATTCATGCCAATATGCTCCAGCAATCTCTAATTTTCTCTGCCTTTTTGGCTTCTTGTTTGCTTTCTCTGAACATGTGAAAGCTGGAGGAAAAACCTGGAATAAGTGTTCTGTGCCTTAAGCCATGAGTAATAACCTCTCTCCACTTCTCTATGTATGTCACATCGTACTCTGAGTTAGACACAGCCTTTCCTTGCTAGATCAAATTGGAAAATCTTTCAGAATTTTTCTTCCACGTCTTCCTTTTCATCCATTTCTGAAAAACCCTCTTGCCATTTGCAGCACACTGAAGGTTGTATTAGGGTCGTTTTTCCTCTTTTAATATTCTTTGGAGGCTTCTGAAAAATTGCAGTTAAGGAACAGCTAAAGGCAGAATGAAACTCTCCATTTTTCTCCTTTCAAGTATTTTCACCTTTGGAAAAGGGAGAGAGTGGTTAAATTACAGTTTTTCCTTTTTCCTTTTCCTTGTCGTGCTACCCCATGACTTTTCCAAAGGTGAAAGGGATTTGAGAATTTCTCCATCGGCAAAAAAGAAAGAAGTAAAGGAAAATGAAAAAGTATGTGCTCAAGATGAAGGAAAAACCCCAAAATTCCAGTCATCACTCATCTTGCTTCATTTGGTGTGGGAAAGCTGCACAAATAAAAAGAGAATGAAAGGGAGGGGAATCAAAGCCCAGTTGTGCCTCTCAGAGTATTTCCAATATGTTCTCGATGAAAAACCTCCTGTTCTCCATGATGGTTCCCTGAAGGGAGAGGGGAGCAGGTCCTCTTGTCACCTCCTGGGCAAGTATTCCCCAATCTCACTGAGAGTATTTGAAACTCCTGGACAAGCCTGTGTGTGAGGTAATCCAACAGCAACAATGTATAAGGTTGTTAAAAACATCATTTTGAGGAACCCGGGAGAGCTCAAGAAATACAAATTGATTTTTGACAGCTGCAGCAGAAGAGAAATTTGCAAAGTCCTTGTTAGGGGTTACTCCTTTGCCACACCACAGGGCAGAGGAGAGCTGCTAAAGCTGATGAGTTCCCTGGGTTTATGGTAGAACACTACTTCACAATGCCTGTTTTTATAAAGAATCTGCATCAGGTCATGTTAAATGGTTCTGATTTAGAAACATAATCATTTGCTTCAGTTTCCTGGGGTTTCAGATGGTGAGCTGAACCCAAGCTGGTCAATATTTCTAGTGTCTAGTTACGCGTTGAGGAAATCGATGTTTTAATTATGGTTTGCATCATGCTTTAGTTATTAGAGCACTTGAATGTTGGTACGGTTTGTCAGGATGTAGAGAGTGGTCTCTGGATATGGAAATAGATCCAAAATATGTCTGGCAAGAGAGCAAAACCAAAGGGAGGGGGAAAATCACAGCAAGTGCCAAACTTGAAGAAAATTTTAATCCAAATCTAAAAACAAAGTGCACTTTCAAGTTTTTTCCCTCCATCTTCTAGTCATTTTTATCCATTAGAAAGGAAATGAATTACATCCGTATTTGAAAGATGTGAATTTGTGTGTCTTTTGTCTTACTTCCACACACTCTTTCCAGTCTCCTTAATACTTGGCTTCTGGTGGTGCTCCTTTCCTGATTTTCATGAATAGGAACTATTTAGGTGGCCTTGTAGGAAAATCTGCCCTGTAATTAATGCTCCAGGAGCATTCAGGAGGCTCATCCTTTCATTGGGACCTCTTGCATGGCAAGAAGAATTACTTAATTCCCTGGTTACACACTTGTAACTTGAGAACAGTAAAAATATCTCCCCTTATTTGTATCACTGGTGTAGGGGATAAGCTGAGAAAGGGGATGAGCAGAGCTCAGTGAAAGCATTAAAAGAAATTACTTGCCACCTTGCTCAAAACTTAGAGGAAAGTTAATTTTTTCTCACATTAAGAAGTTTTTCTCTATAGTCATTCCTGTAAATAGATGCATTGTCAAAAGGGAAAATGCATTAATTAAAATTTTTCAGCCAACTCTAAGTTCTTCCAGGCATGTGTTTTTCTCACTCCTTGTCTGTAGGTACAGTGCCTGCTCTGGGCTCCTGAGCTGGCCCTCAGGATAAATGAATGGGAAATTTAAACAGGGAAGCAAAGATGATTATTTAAAAAGTGAGCTGATCCAATTTCTTCCCCTGACTAGTGAAGACTGGAAGTTTGGGAGGTAACTCCATGAAAAGGCTTCCTTAGTGCTGTTTCATATATTCTGCATAAGAATCAGATACTGGCTTGTGTATCTGATTGTGATTGATATGTGCCATGGGGTCAGATGGCCACTTTGTGAGACCCTGCTGATTCTCATTCTGTTTATGTGACTCTCCAAAGAAATCTGACCTTTGTATGTACCTTCTACCCTGCAAAGGCACTGCTGGTTCTCAATACAAAGCTGTGTTATTTGGGTGTGTATATTTAGGCATGCAACTGCTCATTAAGCTGCTGTAAAGCTTGGATCCTATGTGTAAGAACTGGCTCAAAAAATAAATAGGGTTTCAGGAGCAGCCAAGCTGTGTTCCTGGTTTCTCTCTCTTAGATTGATGTCTTGCCTGAAATCGTGGAGGCAGTGGAGGGGAAGGTGGAGGTGTTCCTGGATGGTGGGGTGAGAAGAGGCACGGACGTTCTCAAGGCACTGGCTCTTGGTGCCAAAGCTGTTTTCGTTGGGAGACCCGTCCTCTGGGGCCTGGCTTATCAAGTAAGTGAGGGGAAGCTCCAATGCATGACTTCAGATCCCCAGAGTCACTGTTCAGCCCTATTAAATGTACATGTGTGTGTGTGTGATGCATCTCTGTGCATCCAGATCTTCTGATTTGCTGTTTGCTAAAGTTTGCTGTGACCAACCCTCAGGATTTATGGTTGTGCAGAAAACCTTTCTTGGCACAAGTCTCCATGCCTATGCCTACACACATAAACGTACACACAATAGTTCACATTGTCTCCTAATCTCCCAGGGTGAAGAAGGAGTAAAAGAAGTTCTCCAGATGCTGAAGGAAGAGTTTCGCCTGGCAATGGCTTTGACAGGTGGGACATTGACATTTCCTCTCTGTAATCACGTTTTCTCTTCTGCCCCAGGCAAGATGCTATAGCAACTTGCATGAGGGGAATGTTTGCAATCTAAACAGGTTAGTCTGTGGAGAAATGGGAAAAAGTTACCCCTGCCTTATAAATGGGGAACCAAGAAGATTTAGGTGAAAACATTATTTTGGGTTTTTTTTTTTCACTAGGAGAGCAATAAATCTGTAGAAAAGTAATGGCAAATCTTTGGTTGCTGAGGGGTGGATTTCATCTGACAGAATGGAGATTTTTATAAGGCAGAAAAAGAAAAGGCTTAGAGTGGGTTGGAAAATCAGGGGCTTGAACTGATCTGCAACTTCTCCTCCAGGATGCCGGAGAGTAGAAGAAATTGGCAGGACACTGGTCCGAAGACATCAAGGATTGCTTTCCAAGATTTAGGTCTGAAGACTCTTGCCTTGTGCGTTGCCTGTTGTGCTTCCAGACAAAATCCAACTGCATTCCCTCTGAGGGCCTCCTCCTGCAATCCTGACTGAGGGAATGCTTGCTCTGTAGGAAATCACTTGTTGAAGAAATAACTCAAAGCAAATTTTACAGGTGCTTCCAAATCTCTCGGGCTCTTAAGGAAAGCTGCTACACTGGGAGGTGTGATTAGAGATGGACCTTTATACAAGACCAGCATAGAAACTTCAAGGTGTTTTGCAACAAATGCTGATAATTAATTTCCATGCCTGGGAGTAATTTAGCTGTTAAAGTGAAACTATAAACAGAAATGCTGAAATTTAAAATGCAAAAGATGCTTCTTGCTCACTGTTTAGAGAAACCAGACTGAAGATTGTAGAGATTAAATCTTGCTTTCCTATGAACAGAATGTCCTTTCCCTAGTGACTTTATAAGCATCTGGGCTTGTGGCACGTAGGCTGTAGGAGCCCAGAGGACTCTTCCTTGTAAGGAACCAAAGAGCAAAGCAAAACTGGGGAAAACTGGGGAAATTCAGCAGTTTAAGTGGCACAAGCCCCTCTGCAATCAGACAGCTGTTATGTATGTGCATGGGATGTACATCAGAGCCTTGGCTACTGCAAATCCCTGTAGCCCAAACTGTGCCAGCTGCAGCCACCTGGAGCTCCGAGTCACATTTTTCACCTGGACTGATTTGCTAATAGTGGCAAGGGAGGGCTGATGCTGCCTGGGAGAGTTTGTAGAATTTGCAGCCGTGTGCAAAAGGGAAACTGGAATAATTGAGGCATTAACCCATGGCTTGGGAAGAGCCTAGTGGCTCTGTTCAGTTTCCATGCACACCCTTAAGTCAGGTAAATCTTGGTGTTCTTCACTCTGCTCATGATGGGGATGCAGAGACACGCAGGATCTGTGCCTCTGTTCTCTGAACAACCAAAATATATCCACTGAATTCAGGAGAAATTTTGCAACTGTAAAGAGTAAAAGAGGTAAGACTATACTGTTCTCATCTTGGGTAAAACCAAGACTAGTTCTTCACCTGTCTCACCTCCCTTGCACATATGGCAATTTTACAGGGAGCAGGGAAAGGCCACACAGGTTTTGAATACCTTGCTGTGAAAATTTAATGTTCATTTTTAAAGAAGACCAAAAAAGATTAAAAACCCCTTCATTTCATGGTTTCACTGACATCACCAGCTCCACCATTTGTTTCCCATCAGCCTCGTGCATTCTGACTCTCCCGCTTTGCTCGGTTTGAAATATCCCTTACTGAGCTTTGGAGGCAGCTTTGTAATGAAATGATGGAATATTATAATGGGAACTAAAGCTGGGGCTGGAACTCGAAATGGGGAGAAAACCCAAAAGGCCACATGCTTGCCCTCCAGTTGTAAAATCTGTACTCTTATTTACTGCAGAGTATGGTCTGTTTTGTGAGAGTTGCGTAGCAACAAAATAAAGTTTATCTGTGCAAGGAAATATGAATGTTTCTCAGAGAACAGCGAAACATAATTTCTGCTGTTTACTGCACTTATCATATCTGTTGCAATGTGGACTGTGTCAGATGTCAATTACAGACTAAATTCGGCAAGACTGTTTATTTGAGATAATATAAATGTTACTTAAAAGACAGGGGCATAATATCTTATGTTTACATGTTTAAGATCTATTTCTAAAGCTCAGAAGATGCAGTTTCCTGTCTTTGCCCCAGCCAGATTCGAGGAAAGTTCTGAAACTCTGTGGTTCAGTAGAAGTTCTGATGGTGAGGAAACTGGTTTTGTTACTTGTGCGTAATTCACTGCTTCTGGTTCCTCTGGGATAAGGGGTTTACATTGTTTTTTCCTGCCTGTTATCTGAGAATCGTCTGACTGCCTTCCAGCTCAACCCTAGTAAGACTAGACAAGCACTAAAAACCAAAATTAGAGCCAAGTACTTAAAGGCTGTGAGACTGTTAACAGAAAGTTAATTAATTTGTCTGATAGAATTCTCTTTTTAAAATATTCCACAGTGAAGAGAATTTCTTTTGATCTTGAGACAGCCAAACACAACTATTTTTTCAAATTATTAAATAATAAAAAAAAAAGGGCAGGAATTCTGTTTGGTTTGGGTTAAAAAACAGAAAGACTGAGTGCCCTCAACCATTTTAAAAACTGGACAATGTCCAGGCTAAGGAAAAAATCTATCTCCACACTTGCTTCATCTGGAGAAGCTGAGAAAAAACCAGAGCACACAGGTGATAGTAGATCTTTCTATGGTTTGTGAGAGTGTTTCTGAGGAGAAGGTAAGTAATGTAACCAAAAAAATAGGTCTTTGTGAAATAGGTAAGTAGAAAATTATTTGTCTTAAGTAACAAATGAACCCAACAAACTTTTAGGAACAATTAGTCATAGTCCTTATATGAAGGCACAGAAGTAGAGGGAAGCAGAAATATTTTGCATTTATGATGCTTTAGTGTAACTGCCCACCCAAATGTCAAATAACAACCAGGATGGGTTAAACAGCAAAATGATCTTCTGGCTTCACTTGGGCTCCATATTAAGTCACAAATACAAAGAAAAATTATCTACATAGAAAATATTCTACATAGAGTGATATTTCAGTACCCAGAAAGACAGCACTCAGCTGGTGTGCTGGGGACTGGGAAAAATCCCAGCTGGTTTGGGAGGCTGGTGAACGATCAGTGGCTGAGTGGGGCTCTCTAACCACCTCCCAGGAAGGACCAGGAACATTCCCTGGAAAAGGAGACTGCAGCTCTCAATGCAAAAATATTAACACATGTTCTGTGAAGAGAGAAGAGACCAAAAGCAAAACCTGGGGGTGTGAAAGAGGAGGAAGATCCTGCGCTTTTCAGGAGAAAGTGGTACTTCCCAAGAGGTTCAGATGCGAGGCAGGCCCTCACACACTGGTGTTTCATGTTCAGCCTGTGTGTGGAGTTCCCTGCTGCTGCCAGTTCAGAAGTTTCCCTTTCTGGAAGCATTGCCACAAAGTTGTCTCCAGTGAGCTCCTGGAGGATTAAACCCACTGAACAGAGGGTGGCATTCTCCACAGGATATGCAGAAACCACTCAGGAGGTTTGGAGAGGCCTCAGCCCCATTTTGGGATCTTGACAACCGAGATCAAGACGTGCATTTTTAGCACTAAGTTCTAAAGAAATCAATCTGTTTCAAAGTGGTGAGGTCACTGAAAGAGCCCGTGATGTGTTCTGGACAGCTGATCACATCAAGGCTGGACATGCAGGGAGCAGGGTTCTCCTAAGGAAAAAACCAGTATCCTTCTGGAAAAGCCCACCTTGAGCAGGTTTGGCTGTGCTGGGAACGTCTTTGCCATGAGAGTCCTGCAGTTGAACTCAGCAGAGGAGAGCACAGCACTGTGGGCTGGCTCAGCAGATGGCAGGAGTCAGCTGAGGGCTGTGGGAACATCTGACCTTTCAGATCAAACTGAGGAGGAGGAGAAGGTTACTGCAGCTTGAGGACAGATTTTCCTCTCTCTCTCACTTGCCTGTCAGTCCTTTGAAGCAGAGACCTGCTGCTTTTCAAATGTTTGGAGCATGCACACAGGGTGGAGAATCCAGTAAGTAAATAATAGGAGTCATAATTCAGTGCACTGAAGCTGAGGAGCTGTGAAAGACATGATCTGTTTTCTTGTGACCTCCACCTCTCGCTGTGACTCCGGGACACGTTATTGTGTTTTATTTGCACTAGTGGCCAAGCCAAACAAATAGCTCTGGAACTGGGAAGGACTCCACCTCCATTCCCCAATTCTTCAGGTTGAGCATGAAACTTGTCTGTCTTACTGGGAATTTCTGAACATAAACAAACAGACACTTAGAGTAACTCGCCTTGATAAATGGGCAGTGTAGGTCGGGGCCTGCTGGATATGCAGGCGACTCAAAGATGAAGCAGAGCTGGGGAAGTAGGCAGGAATGGCTCTGCTTTTCTTGGCTTCTCAAATGGTTTTCAGGCTGAAATCAAATACTTGAGTGCATGAGGAAAGCTGGCTTCTGAAGTCATGATTTTGCACTGAACCTCACTGTAAGGATATCTCTTATAAAGCTACTTTTGATGTGGAAATTTGGCTCCAAACCACACTGAAGGCCATTATAAATAACCACTTCATCACAGGACACACAGAAGTTGGCTTCCTTGAACACTCCTAGAAAGCAAACCTAACCTTATTGAGCCATAACCTCAGCTAGTGTAAATCAGAGAAGCTCCATTGACTTCATTAGTTTATACTGATTTACACCAGCTGTGACTGCAGCCCACAATACAGCAAGATATGTCAGCTTTTAAATTCTGTCACTGGGTGTTGAACAAAACTGGTTTTAAAACAAGACTGGCAATCCCAGATTTAGGTCCTAATGAGATGCAGCATTGTAATTGTTTCACGATGCTTGTGTGCTCCATTTTGTTTTCATTTTTGCATTGCTTCTGTTTTTCTTATCTCCTGCCAAACAGAGGAAGAGTACCACATATGTTACATTCATAACAAAGATGTTTTGCTGCATCGAGAACACGTCCTCCAGATGCAAAATGCCTTTGTGCTGTAGCTCAGCTTCTTCCTTTGCATAGGTACATGGGTTGTGTGCCAACACAAGAACGCCCTTGAGGGCAGCCCTGTGTTTCCCCAGGGCCTGGGGCTCTGGAAAGGGGCACCCAGAGGCTGTCCCAAAGGAACTTCAAAGGTCTGATTCCCCCTTATGGATTTCTAGCTCCTAAGGTGGCTCATTTCAGGAGGGCGGGATGAATTGTGCCCGAGAGCACCCTGCTAGGACCACCCTGAGTCCATCAATACTCTGTCACAGTCCTGCAGGGTGCTCAGGTAATTATCCACACTGAGTAATCAGCTGGCACCTCTGTGGTGTGGAAGGCTGGGAGGTGCATACAGATGGATTATTCAGCCAAAGGGAAGACATTCATATAACCAGACTGACAGTGATTAATACTGGTTATTACTTTGTGACAGCAGCAGCTGTAACTTCCAGTCCCAGCCAAGGCAGCGCTGTGCACTGCAGAGATGCTTTTCTGCAGGCAGCAGTCTCTGCTCAACAGAGTCAGAAGGGTAAACTGACAGGCAGAGGCAGAGAAAGCCTCTCTCTAAAATGGGGGCACAGAAAAACTGATTCCCCCAGCTAAATCCTTTAACTTTCCCTTCCACTACCTTAACTCACAGCTCTCCCTAGGGCAGGTAACTCTGGGGTGGACAACACACACCACAAATACTCAACAAGCAGGGGAAGGTCCACAGGCAAACAGAGCTGAGGGGCTTTAGGAGAACTGAAGGTAGTGGATTTTAAACTCTTAGTTGTCATTACAAAGGTTCCTGCAAAGCAGGTATTCACCATAAGGTTTATTTCATGTGAGATGCGTCTCATGTTTGAGAACAGTCACCAAGACTTCGAAGGAAGGTGTGAAGACTCTCCAAAAAAGTGACACAGCATAAACTCAGCTGTTACAGGAATTCAGGATGGGCATTGTGCACATCTCTACTCTATGGCCAGAAAATGAGTTCAGCATGTTCTGTTACCAAAACCAGAAACCCAGCATGGGTGTGAGAGGAACAATCTTCCTGACAGGTAAGATCTGAATGCTGATCAGAGATGGGAATTCAAACAGCAGGATCATCTCCCATATCTAAGCTTCCTTCCTCTGGGTCTGTACACATATTCTATCAAAGAGAGAGGCTGAAGAGTGTAGGTGGGGGTCTGTGTTATAATTTTAATCCAAATTGTCACTGACTTAGGAGTTACATGTCTGCAGCCTTCCCATTAGGTAGTTAAGAGCAGCAAAAATTACTGAATTTGGTATAAATTCCTTTTGGCAAGCTTATGTCTCTACCCAAGAACCTGGAAGAGCTAGAGAAGTGCCCTTCATGCAAGAAACTCCACTGGCAAGCTCTTTCAAAGAGCTACAAACAGAGAAATGTATTTTAGGAAAGAGGAACTTGTGCTTTCCTGAGACTGTGACCAACAGAATATATCTGCAATTAAAGAGTAAGAGTTGGCACTAATCCACCTCATTTCCTTACTGCCTGCTGGTGAGTTTGTTCCACAGCTCCCAATCCATGGCTGCAGGGCTGGGGGCTGTGGCACTGCACCTCACTGCACGCTGCATGTTTTCTGCCGTGCCCACAGCTGTGACATCCCTGGGTGGGATCACACAGGGACCCTGGGGAGGGAAGGGTGGCTGGCACTTCTGGGCAGTCTTTGTCCTTTGGGAATAGTTGGACATGAGGTATGGACAGGTGTGAGTGTTGCTGGGGTGTTTTTGGTGAGAAGGTAAGAGCTCATTTTCATTTTTCAAGAGCCCCCTACCCGGGATTAAAGATGAAGATTTGCCAGATGGGACAAGGGACTGCTTAGGTGGGATTTTGGTGGCCTGTGGTGCTTCAGCAGCACTTTATGTCAGCACTGAGTCTTGTGGCAGGGAAACCCAGTCCCTGGTGCCCATACTCCATCCACAGCCATGGTAAGGAATCTATAGAGAAGACTGGCAAAGGCCTTCTAGTGAACCTACAGGCTCTGTTCTCCCTACTTTCCCAAGAGACACCCAAGTTTTCATACATTTCACTGGAACTTTTGTAGGTATATATCAAGTTTATAGTATTTGAATCAGTGGGACTTGCAGCTGTCATGTGAGGTATTTGATGGTTGCTTTTATCAGGAATTTTGAGGCCACAGCTGGAGGAAAGCAGCAAGTTCTGTGGCAAGGCTGCTGTGGTGATTGTTCTCAGTTTGGCAAGGCCTGTGCCGTAGCCTTTTAAATGCTGCAGGTTATTTTCCAGACAAACTTGCCCTGTTACAGAGTTGGTGCTGAATCACAGAATCAAAGAATGGCTTGGATTTAAAGGGACCTTAAAACTCACCTGGTTCCCAGGCTCCTGCCATGGGCAGGGGCAGCTTCCACTAGACCAGGTTGCTCAGAGCTTCATTCAATCCATCTTTTGTGGATAGAAAGATGAACAGTCCCAGTACGTGACATGCACACTTTAATAGACAAATAACCCAAATAGATTATGATCCCTGTGCCTCACTCTCTGTGTTGTCTATCCACAAACTATACCTCAAACAGATTTGGTCTCCCAACCTTTGCTTTTTGTGTGCTCCCTGCTAATAGGCTGAGAGACATCTCTGACAGCTCCAGCTCCAGTTTGTGTTCTGGTTATTCAGTGCTTCCAGAGACACTGGGATGACCTCCTGGCACCACTGACAGTCCTTCTCCTGTGAGTCTAGGGACAGACACTTGCAAGTACTTATGTGTAGGTTTATAACTGCTGCATAACAGACTACAAAACCACACCCAACAGAAATAATTCGCTGGCATGCTAATTAGCATCAGCCCAGACACTTCAACCATCTGTGTGCTCTGCTTTTTATCTGTTTCAAGTGTGTTGGATTTGGGTGTACATGCCTCCTCTGCAAGCATAAAACCATACTTTTGATCTATTGCAGAAAAGGCCCTTCTACCATAAAGATAAAAATATTTTTTAAAAATCCTTTTGATTCTCAATCCTTTTTCCATTATTGCTCTGATATGGATGGGACCATATTGTCAAGTTATTACAGAGGATGTAGAGTGCATCCAAAGAACAAGGAACTGTAGAGCACATCCAGCCCTCTAGCTCATTTATTAATTTGTGTTGCTCTTTACTGATGTGTTTGAAAATCTTCAGCACCATGTGATGAGCAAAGATGTTGGCTGCAACACATACATGAAGTGTGTCTTAGCCAACACTGTGGCTGCTGCCATGATTTCTAGAGCTGTGGTTGTAGCACAATCTGAATTCCATTCTGAATTTGTGCACTGGATAATTGACCTTGGAAGACTTTTGTTGCCTCTGAGAAGCATTTTGATTATTAACACAGGGAAAGCATATGTCTGTTACTACAAATATTAATACATGGGAATGCAGGAGGCAGCATCCTGAGCTAGCCTTTATCAGTCTTACCTTCCCACGCTCATGAAAAAATGACTGTGGAGAAATTCCTTGAAGCTTCTCTTTCCTTTTCTACTTGTAATCAGGATAGACTATTGCCACTGCCTCACTGGGTGTGAGGAGGTGTCACTGTGATTAGTTTTGCTCCCCCTTGGTTTTGTTTGCAGTGCTGGCCATAGTTATTCCATCCACGTCACCACAGTAAATGGCAGAACAGCTCATCCCAGCATTTGAGTGTTCAGTGAAGTGTGTCAATTAATTACTCTTCACTTCTGCTGTCACACAGACACTTCTGTTGCCCCAACATGATGGTTTTAAGCAGCACAACAGTACGTAAACAGCTGATAAAAGCAGGACCATCAGCCTAGTAAGAATGTTGGATTTTGGGTGTAGTGCAAAAAACCAGAGTGTAACTTTAGGGGATGTTTGTTGTCAAAAGCAGAAATTCCTAGTAAAATGTTTTCTACTTTATATTTTCCAAATCAAGTGATCCTGAGTCCATTCTAGTGTGTGGTTTAGATCTGTAAAACAAAATTTTGCACGGGTGTCTGGCTAAGGGGCTGCCTGTTGATCTCATGTGTAATGTGCACAGCCCAAGCAGCTCCCAGTTGCATGTGGGAGCAGAGGAGCCACACTAAAGTGTGTATTCAACACCTGCCTTATAAGTTTTCCTGCCCTGACCATGACTTTTTGGAGTTTACTTGTGTCCTGGTGGTGAACCTGTGTCTGATTTCCCAGAGGTGAAACCTTTGTGCCATGCAGGACCCAACTCCTCTGCAGCCATTGCAAATATTCCAAGTGTACACAGATCAGTAAAAAGATGGAGTGAGTACTTGGTCTTGGTGTGGAGGTGCAAGTGGGATGATTTTGAGGCTCTTTCATCTCAAAAAAAGAACATAGAGGGTGCTGTGGCTGAAAGTTGAAGGTGTTTAAAACAAAGCTTTTTTTTTTCAGCAACAAGGATTATGAGTGTTTAAATGTTCTGAAGGGATGTGATATATTGTACTTTGTAGTTTTTAAATTGAATACATTTTTTTTAGAGGATATCCTCTATTTTGACTAAAAGATATTGGAGAGTTTTTGATTGAAATGTTCTGGTTTTTCATGGTCAAAACGAAATGGGGTGATTGCAACATCTTTAAAACTTCCTCAGTCTATCACCTTCCATTAAGAAGGTGATGTTTTTGGTGGTAATTTTTTAAATTTATGGCTGAATCTGTGAGAATCAGACAAGACAGGATAGTTTGCATGACTGATTTGTGCAGGCCAAGCTACAAAAAGGTGTTCCAGTTTCCTGATCCTGAATGGTGCTGAGCCTCTTCACCAGGACTTCCCAATGGCTCTGGGCATTTAGGATTTTTAATCCTTTGAGTCAGTGTTGATACCTTCCTGAATTAGACTCATTAAAGCTCTGCTCTGTCACCTTGTATCTCTGACATCTCTGCTTTTGACTTTGCTGGTGTAGCTACATCAGACATCTCACTGTCTTGCTGACCCACAGTAGGTTTGAGAGAATAATTCCAGGCTTTGTGAAAATGGAACATTTCTAAAGCAGCGGCTCCTCACTAATCTGCAGAGAGAAAACATGCATGACAGGCAGTGGGGATTCCATTTTTCAGGATCCAGGGTTTAAGACAAGCTTAAAGGAGTCTTATTAAAAGTGTTTTCCAGTGCATGTGGCTCCTTCTGACAGCACCCAGGTGGTTAAGAAACCAGCATTAAGAATAAAAGCCGTTTCTCTTTTCTGCACAACAAATGGTTCAAGTGTCTGGTATTCAATTCAGAAAGGAAACCTGCAGCAGTCATGTCCCCTGAAATAAACCAACCAACATTTTGAGCTGCCAACACTTCTGTCTATTACGTCAAGGCATCGCAAAGTTTAAAGCATAGCAAAGTAATATATATATATATATTTTTTTTTTTTCAGTAATCCCAGGGTAAATATTAGGTAGACAGCATTTCTGCTGTGCGCATTAAAAGCCCAAATGAATTTGAAAAGCCTGCAAGTGCACTTTGGGGATTTCGGAAAGTGTCGTTTGACCATGAGCTAAGACCAGGAGCTGCCATTTTGCAGATGGGGCAGGAGGGAAAGGAGTTTGGCCTCATTCATAACTTCACAGCTACTGCAAATATCAGCTGATGAATATTTATGTTATGACTGGCAGAGGCCCGAAAGGCAAACGGGGGAGGAGCGGAGGGGGAAGCTTAAGTTAGGAAAATGGTTGTCTGATCTCTGTGGGATTTCTTTACCAACACTTTCCATGCTTGAACAGTAGCTGCTGAATGAAATCATTATGTACTGAGCCCCTGTGCAGGAAAACAAGGTTTGTCAAGACTCCGTTCGTTAGCACCTCGTACTTCGTTTGAACCTTGGACATTTGCTGGGCCCTGTACAAGGGAAGTTTTTTTTCTTTTCAAATACTCCATAGAGTGGACCAGTCTTTTGTTTAGTCATGGTTTAATTAGTATTGTACTCGAATTTTAAAGAAGAAAAAGAGGTGAGCGCCATTCCTCTCTATATAACATAATTACAAAGTAATGTGTTTCTTCATATTTGTATTATCTCAAATCAACGACTGAGAGCGGAAAAATCCCAACCTCTTCCTTTTGCCTTCACCAGGCTGTAAATTAACAGCAAAGAACAACTTTCAATAAAGCTTACCAACATGACTTCAGCGCTGGGACGGATCAAGCCCAGGAAGGAAACCGGCTGGAAAAAGGAACCTCTGGAAGGCAGCAAGGGCTTAGCAAAGTGATGGTGGCTGCGGGTGGGCTCGCTGAGCCCCTCCACAGCACAGGACCTTCAGAGGTTTAGAAATGCAAACATAGAGAAATAAGGGCAGGCAGCTTGAGTTAGATATACAGAAGAAATAAAAGTGCCTTCAACCACTTGGTTACCTCAGAAAATGCTTCCCCAGGGGCTCTGCAGATTCACCACCCTCTGCTTCAGAGGAATAGGGAAAAAACTGGAATTTGACTACTGTACTCCTTCAGAAAAAAATATCCAAACTTTGTTCGAATATGTCCACTTTTTCTCTGAGGGGTGACGCCTTGCAGGCGTTTCTTATACTGTTTATTTAGAGCCACCTTAATGCCTTCATCTTCAGGCAAAGCCCACGTGCAAGAAACTGCTCAAAACCCCCTCTCAACTTTCTGCTATTCCTTTCCATCCCGTTGGGAGATCCCTGCGTGTCCCATCTCCAGGAACCAGCAGATGGTGCTGCAATACACCAAGTATGCATTTCCCTGGAAAGGGAGAACCTGGGCTAGGTCTTCTCGGGGCTACTTCCAGCCCCTGAGGGAAGCCGCTTCCCGCCTTCCCCCACAGCAGCCCGCTGCAATTGCAAACGCAGCCCGTGCAGCTCGGCGAATGTCCCCATCTTTATTTCCTAATATCCCAAGAAGTTTCTGGTGGGGAGGGGTCTTTGGGGCTGAGGGGAAGGTGTGTGGGGAGGGGTTCGGGGGCGGCAAGGCAGCCACGAGGCCCCGGCGCTTTGCCCTCACGGTGAGGGTTTTGGCGGGCTCCCCTCAGGGAGGGCGGCCATGTTTGACTCCCTCCCTGCCACTTTCGTCGGGGCTGGGTTTGTGCCCGCGGCTTGCAATGGAGGTGCTTGGGTCTAAAAAAAGGCCAGGTTTTCCCCATTTATTATTATATTTTTTTTAATCTCAGCCTCCCGAGAAATAATAGTGAATTTGTGTCCAGCCCTGCTGCCAACCCAGCAGGAATCTTGGGGTGCTTCGCATCTCAGGGTGCTGAGGGCCACCCAGTTTCTGCCTCTCCCACCTGGCTCCAGCCAGGTGAAAATAGTCACCTCTATGATTAAAATAGTGAGGAAAAGCCTCCGGAAAAAAGGACAGGAGAGAGACATAGGAAATTTGGACTAAGGTGCAGAAACACATGCAAGGACAATAAGCAAGCCGGGCATACTCGTGTGTGGGGGCTCTGTAAAACATGGCAGTGTAACCTAGGACTGGTGTGGATGTAGTGCCTTATTTTTTACAGAAAAAGTTATGTGGAAAAAAGGTAACTTCTTGAAATATTTAGTGTTTAATTGAGATTGTCCCACCAGCACCTGTAAACCCATGGTGTGCTATGAGGAGAAGGGGTTGAGGAGCTGCTCACCAGCAAGCAGCAGGGAGGGAAGGCACAAACAGGGAGGCGCAGATTAGGGAAGGATATAGGACAACCCTGTGCAGCTGTTTTTGTTATACCACCGAGCTGTAAAGTTGAAAAATGATTTAAAAAGCAAGGGATGTGCCAGGAGTACTAGTGTGTCCTGCTTATGGACGCTTGGGGCATTCTGTGCAAATTGAACTTCCTCCCCTGTTTTTTGGATGGCTTAATATTGCAGAAGTGGAAGGGAAGAGCAACAACACACTTGGAGTGTGGAGCCTTTTCCCTGATCCCTCTGGCACTGAGCTGCAGCAGAGTGACCTGAGGACAGAAGCAAAGCCTGGCTGCTCCCATCTTTTCATTGCTGTAATCCAAAACGTGGAGGTTATTTCAGTGTGGAGGCTGCACATGAAAAGAGTCTCAGTTTTGGGGATTTTTTTAAGTTAAAAAAAAATTAACAACCAGGTGGGACAAGAAGGATAACCTGTGTAGGATTTACTGGACAGCACGGGAGCAAGTGGAGGGGATGGAACTGGAGTGATTTGCATCCAGGGAATGTGGAGCTGTACCCAGAGGTGTGCACGCTGGTGCTCCACAGACTGCAGTTACAGCTCCCAGGAGTGAGACAGCCCACATTCCTTACACAAGCAAATAGCAAAACTTTTCTTCTCACTGCAGGATTATTTGATCATTGTGAGTCATGTGTGTGTATACATGTGCGTGTGTGTGTGTGGAGGCTTCTGGTTGGGTTTTTTATCTGCTCAGTAGCTTTTTGGGAAGGTGACCCATTTGTTTCCAACCAAAAGCACCTAGGAAAACCTGCTCCATAAGAGTGGTTATTCATCTCAATGAGGTAAAAAGGATGGAAAGACAATTACTGCCTCTTGTGACTAACACAATATGTGACTCAAAACATTAAGCAAGAGTGCTGCTGACGTGATAGCTTCATCCCCTCAGCTTGAATCCAGGCTGAAACATCAGGCTGAAACATGAAGTAGTTCCCCTGAAGCCAGGCTGCTCTGGCTTTGCATGCAAAGACACTGAAGTTAGTCCATAACCTAGAGAAAAAAATGCTGTTTAAGTGGCTCATTCCTATGACAAACAAGATTGGGAGATCTCTGGTGTAGTCTTTATGTTTTGATTCAACAGGTGGAAGGTGGATTTCATAGGCAGCCTCAAGGAGTCACAGCCTGCAGCCCTGGAGGCTCCTGCTGTGGCTCAGGCAAAAGCTGCCAAGTCATCTCACCTTTTCCTCCTTGCCAGACTCTCCTTTGCCATTCTTGGGTTTGATGTGGGATGCAGATTTTCATTTCATCTCTGTGTGGGACTGGATGCTGGTGTTCCTTTTGCAGGATAAGGTGGCTGTGAGGTGATTTTCCTGTCCTTTTGCAATGTGCCTGTACATATCTCTACCCCGAATGGTTTGAGGAGCTGGAAATCAGAGTGTGAAAAGATGGGTCATTGCAGGAGTTCCTCATGTGCAGAGTCTGCAGAATCATAAAAATTTTGAGAAGGACCTTAAAGACCATCTCATCCCACCCCTCCTGCCGTGGGCAAGAACACCTTCCACTAGACCAGATTGTTCAGGATCACATCATAAGCCTGGCCCTGAGCATTTCAAGAAGGTGAGCTCTGTGCAATTGAGCAAATAATTTAACTGGTCACATTTGTATTTCAGAATACAGCTGTTGGAGTGACAATAAAAATAATAATTCTGTGAGAAAATTGGAAAGTTATGGGGAAATTCAGTGAGTGTCCCAGAGGACTTGAGTTTATTTTCAGTGAAGCATTGTAGCAATTTTATTTGCCATATGAAGTGGGGTGATTTTTCTTTTGGAACACTCTATGTTCTCTAAGGTGCAGTGATGCACCAGTGTGGGTGGTACCCCTGAAACTCTGTATAATCTAGGTGATGCTCTTGATATTCTTTATATAAAGAAGCACAGCTGTTGCAGATACCTCCAGAAGTTAAGGTTTTTCAAAATTACACGTTGCAAGCATTAGTTTAAAAGAGGCAAGCAAGTCAGATTTTAAAAGGATGCTAATTACAGAAATATCTTTCCTTCTTCTCTTCCCAAGCTTACCCCTTCCTTCCCTCATACTTCACATTCATGGTTTTGGGACCTGAGCTCAAGCAAGGAGCTGCTTCATTTCTTCAGGGGGAAGATCCAGAGGGGCACAAAGCTTTAGGTAGGTAAACACTGATTTTGTTGGGGAAGCCACGTGGCAGCATTTTGGAGAAAGTGCCTTTGGAGGGTGGAGGCTGGATCATGCTGCCTGTGGGAGAGCTGCTGAGGGGGCTGAGCTCCTCAGCGAGGGGTTAAAGGAGCTGTGGTCTGACTGACACAAACCAAAAGTGACTGAGCCCACCCGTGAGCTGACGTTCCCTGGAAAAGTGTGCTGCCACCAGCTCCCAAAATGGGACTGGTTCCACGCTTGTTTCAGAGCCAGCCACAGGACGTAGCATCACATTTGCGTGACTCTTGTAGCATTGTACTGCACTGGTTGATGTTTATTTAGTGAAGAATCATTTCCCAAAATACAGCCCTACCGTGTTTTGCAATAGGGTGGCAAATACTGCTTTGTTTGTCAGCTATGGGGTGTACTGCGGATGGTGAGTGATTCATTGCCCAGCAGGCGAGAATTTAATTTGTAAGAAAGGTCTGTAGTTTAAATTTAAAAAAACCCTCTATGTTATGTTCCAAATTCTTGTGAAAATGATAATAATTTGAATGAACTTCCAGAGGTATTTAAGGTAAGAGCTAGATTAGGCTTCTAACACCTTGCCAGATTTGGCCATAGTTTTGTGCAGTCAATTTAAAAGAAAAAATAAATTTTAGCCGTGAGTTTGTTTCTGAGTTCAAGGAGATTTAATTTTGTAGCTTGTTTGGGGATGTGACTTGCACAGTTGTTACCCCTGAAACTGGGCAAAAGCAAAGCAGATGAATTTCAGTTTTCTTCTGGAAGTCCATGGACTTTGGGAGATCACAGTATACCCTCCCATGCAGGAGAGTCTCATGTGGTTTGAGGTTTAATTGTAGAATTTTCTACATCTGCACTCAGGGTAGATTCATGTTTAAGTGGAAGCCCAGCAAGGCCACAGGCAGGTGTTAGGATGTGGCATGGGTGACTCAGTAGGTGGTACACTTCCTTCTCCATCAACATTGAATAAGTGTCCTTTGTGGTAATGGATGGGTCAGCTCCTGGCTGACATGGAGAAAAACAAAGTCCCTGCTAAGGCTTTGGGACTTGTACAGCAAAGTCCCCTGTCCCCTGAGGAGCACAGATTTTATTCAGGATGTTCAGTGTGACATGGCTGGCTTTGTGGGTCTGGGAAGTGACAACTGGATTTAACTGCATGATCCACAATTCCAAGTCCCCTGGTACTCCATTGCTTGGACCCTATGTGAGGGCAAGGGGAGGCCCCTTCAGCCCTCAGAGGTCTCCCAGCAGCAAGCCTCCAGAGACAGGGATAAAACAGTGTATGCCATAGTTCTGAAACTCTCTGAAACCTGCCAGGGCTCACAAATGACCAAAGCATGCATAAGTTCTGTTCTGCTTTAAAAATGAAAAAACCCGGTAAAAAAATCACATTTCGGGGCAGTAAAAATGTTTTTTCACCTTAAGGGTTGTTATTCCAAAGGATATTTTCATAGTGACTGAAAAAGAAACTGGAAATCCCGTATTATTTCTCCTTCCCTCCCTCAGCCAGGCCCTTTCTGTGGCCAGAATTTTATCTGGTGTGAGGAAAAGGCTCCCTGGGTAGAGAGAGATGTTTGAAGGCAGCATTTAGGTGTTGTTTGCCACCTGGCCTGGCTGCAGCTGGCTGGCTGCTGAGGTGGCATCTCCACTGTGGATGACACTGTTAGGGGCTTTCTTTTCCAAACCCTGCCTCAAGGAACAGAGGGGGGAAATATTAGAGGGTTTAGTTATAACAGGGAGAGAATGGTGCTTCTGAAGTAAGCACCTCAGATACAGAAAAGTACAGGTATAGCTCACTGCTCTGTGCTTGTTCCCACAAACAGTAAGATACAGAGTTTTTTTCTCTTTGGCTGCAACTGGGCATTAATGTGGAATTCAACAGCAAAATTTGTAGTCCTGACAAAATGCAAATTGTTTTCTGAGTTCAGTTCACATTTTAAATCTGCTTTTTTTGTAGCCACAGAAACAAAACTCCATTATCATAAACTTGGATTATGCAGCAGAGTTTTGCAGCCAATGCCACTTTCTGTATCTCCAGAGTTGCAGTGTTTGTAGGCTCTTGATCACGTAAGAAAATTCACACTGCTTTTCTGTGTAAGGGTTTGAGCATCATTGGCTGCCAAGATTACAGAAGGTAGATCTTTTTCGTCCTGTGGAAATGACATCTATGTTGTTTTTTGTTACTACATTAGCTTATTCTGTGGGCTCACATAGTCCTATGTTACTTTGGGTAAAAGGTGTTGTGTCTTTCTGAACACTTCTGTGGCCTCACTGTTGTTTCAGTCGAGATCTAGGTGTTCAAAATGTTTGTGTTGCCAAAGGGATCTGGATCTTTAACCTCCTTAGGGACCCTTGAGACCCCCTTTAAGTGCCTACCTGTGCTTAAACAATTCTGAGAAGCTGCTCCTTAATCTTCTCTGAGCACCTCGTTTGCACTTCTGTGGAAAGACCCTTCTGACACAAGTAGTACTGACTGAGGAGCTGGAGGTTGTGATGATGCTTGTGGCACTTGTTGGTTCATAGCTGGATGCAGCTCCAAGGACAAAATAATCCGAGGCACCTGCTGGTAAACTGCCCCTCTCAGGACAGAGCAGAGGAAAGGAGCATCTGTGTCTTTACTGGTGAGGGTAGTGGCCAGAGTAATTTTTCCACTAGAATGTAACTGTCTGTACTGCCTGCATTGTAAAAAGAGGGTAAGAAAAATACCTTAAGTTATATCCTGGTTAGTCATGCACAAAGGAACAAATGCTGAGGGAAATTTTCACTCAGCTATAATCCTTACTCATGGTGGGTGTTGCAGTTTCTCAGCTAGAGGCTCAGCTGGGATTAGTGCTGCAGAGAGGGAATGACTACAGCAGGAAACACTGGCCCAGTTAGTCCTGGGGCTCCAGGAAATTTGTACCTGGTGCTGATGTTGGGAACATTTTATTTTTCTGAGAAACTTCTGTCATTTGAAAAGCTGAAAATCTTTTTGCTGGGGGTATTTTAGCCTTTCTGATGAAAAGTTGCAGTTTTCTGTGGAAAGCAAAGCCCTGCTTTGGAGGGGACTGTACTGAGTGACCTACAGGTTGCTTTAAATAGAAACATTTCCTCCAGCTCCACACATTCAAAAGAAACTGTGTTTCAAAGAGCTTCCCAAGTGACAGTGAAGTTATTTCAGTAATTCTTGTGCAGGCAGAGCACCCTGGGATTGGCATATGGCTGTGTTCATTGCAAGCTGTCCAAATTAAAATTATTTTTTAGATGAGCAATTTTCATTCCAGGGCTTCTTATGCTGTGCAGGAGCAGCCACAGAACACCTTGTTTTCAATAATAAATTTACTGTTATCTATAATAACTCTTGTAATGTGAGACCTTGTATTGAGCTGTGTGATCTAACAGCTGTGATTGCTGAGGGCCTGCAGTAAAAAAGCTCTGGTTGTTTTTGCAAAGAATGAAACTGATTCATAGCAAAATTATATGAGTTTTCTACATGATTTGAAAGTAGTTTGTGGGCTTTTGCTCTCACTCAAATTTAAATGGTTCCCAAATTTCCAGCAGAATGATTTTTCACACTTGAGTACTGGCAAAGACAGAATTTTTTAGAGCTTACAGGAGGTGTGTGGTTTGAGTGGCAGCTGCACCTCCCTTTGGCAGAGAAATGGGAGGCTGGCTGTGCAAGGAAGTCTGGCTGCCTGGGGAGCTCTTGGAGTGCCAGTGATGAAGGATGTGAGGATCTTAGAAGATTGGGATCTTCAGGAAGCAAAGGTTGAGAGGTGATGGACGGTGAAGGAGACAGTCCGTAGGGAAGTCTGTGCTGGGCTCCCAGCCCAGGCTCCCAGCAGCCCCAGCTGCATCACCATCAGCACGAGAGCAGAGCTCAGGTGAATGCCTGCACTAACCCAGCAGCATCTCACAGGGAGCAGCAAGCTGCTGCCCTGGCGCATGGTGAGCCTGGGTTTGCTCTTAGGTGTGCCAGTGCAGCTTAGTGTTGGGGTAGTGCCCACCTTGCAGTGGGTCTGTCCAGTGGAGGTGGGGAGCGCTGAGAGGAGGGGACATGGAGTGAAGGAATAGCTGACAGGCCCCGTGCAGGGCAGCTCTTCATGTCTTCATCTATTTGTGGCAGTGGTGATTCCCATGACCTTGGGGTTTTGCTGTGCAAGGAAAGTTTGAAAGCTTACCATCATTTATTTATAATTATAAATAGTAATAAAACCAGAGACAGTTTCTGGGCTCAGTACGTTCCTCGCAGCAGGATTCCCCCTTGACACCAATCTCTGTTCCAGGGAATGGAATGCCCTCCATTCCCTTTCTGCACTAAACTTTCCCTCCTCCAAACAATAAGCCTGTGTTGCTTCCAGTGGCTCAGTTGTGCCGTGGTGTTGGTCCTGCTGTGTCCCATCCCAACGCCTCCTGCACTATTGCTGTGAACATTTTAAGCAGGGAGTCATCGAGAATATTTCAATTATTCTATAAATTAGGCTTAGAGAAGTGAGCCAAGTATGCAATTTCTACATTTCCAGACAAACTGTGTATTTTCTCAGAGGTTTTAAAGCCAGTTTTATAGGCTGAGTATGGCAAAAATCAGTGTAATCAGCAAATACTGACCTTTAGGATAGAACAGGATATTGGCTTTAGTCATTGTGGTCCAGGTCAGGTGATCTAGATCTGGGAAGAAAATGAACTTAATTTGCCTCTCAATGTGATGTTTCTCAACATCTGATATCGAGGAATATATGTCATGTCAGAAAACCACAAAGTTAAGAACAGAAAATAGCATGAAGGTTTTAAAATAAAAACCCACTATTTTCCCCACTTTTTTTTTTTCCCCTTGGACCAAAATCTTGAAATATTTTTAAAACAACAAAGATATTATTGTAAGTATATGGTAATATGGATCTAATAATTGCCTGGAATTAGGAATCAGGTCTCAAATGTCTTGTACCTGAGTTGTTATTAAAAAGCCGAGGCAGTACATGGGTTTGGGCTTTACTAATTCACACCAGAAGAGCATCTGTCCAGTTAGTGGTTTGGGCTTTTTGACTGAGCTTTTTTTTTGGGGGGACTTTGTTTCTTAAGAATGTGAAAGTTAAATGGTGACAATGACTCAAGCAAGGCATTGTGGAAGCCTCTTTTATGTCTCCCTGCTCCCCAGTTTTGTATGTGTTCAGTATGTGTTAGTCTGAGCTTTGTGGGAGTGACTGAAGTGTCTCTGTAATATTAGTGTGGATTTAGAGAGGACTGGATTCTTTTGAATTCAGGTAACTCATCTCTGCCTCACAGAGCAGGGCTGGGCTTCGTGCAGCATTATCCTGAGGAGCCTGCTCAGTGAAAGCCTAAAGGTAACCAGAGCACGTTTGTGCAACAGGGAAAGAGTGAGGAGGACTCTGCTGCTTGAAATGAATGCTTCTTGAGCTTTGTCAGCTTAATTTTAAATATTTATTCTTTAACCTTTAACTTCAACCTTTAGCTCCCTCCATATTGATTGAAATCCACATTCTTTTAGACATCAGGCTACACAAAGAGGCTGTCTCTAGTAGGTTTTGGCCTCAAGTCACCAAGTTGCCACTCATCAGCTGAACATGACACATGTTCTCATAAATGACTGCTTACAAATTAATATTGATGGGAACTGGATGTACAACTGCCCCAGTAAGATTTGGACTTTTTGTCCAATTTATAAAATTTTTTGTTTTGTTCATTTTACTGTGGAGACATCTGTTTGCCTTTATTCCAGTGGAAATTAAAGAGCTAACCTCGGTCAAAGTTTAATTTTGTTTTTAGTGTTACATTATATTTTCAGAAACCTAATCAAGCCTAAGTTCACTCAAGGAAATCAGCTCCTGTTTTCAGTCTAGCCTCCTTTCTCTTTGAAAAGTTGTGCTGCATTTTAGTGATCAGGATTAAAATTAACCACCTGCTCACCTGGATCCGAGCTAACACTGGAACTGAGGCAGCACAGCCTCACACAGTGAGGCACAGACACTTCTGAGCCATTCTTTTATTGCCCCTTAATATCTGTCAGCAAGAGAAGCTCATGCTAATGTGCAATATTCCAGTTTTAAGACCCCTCCCAGAGAACAGGGGAATGTTGGATTAGATTTGATTTTAATCCCACTGAAAAACTTTGCCATTTTTTAAATTGTCAGCATCTGGATGTTTCTGGTATTGCCACTGGTGGAAAAAGAAGTTCTTTCTGTAGCTGCACAGAAAGAGTGACTTTGACAGAGGACTGGTCTGAATTGTTTAATATTGTACATGCGTGGCCTTCCAGAAATTCCATTAAATTGCCTGTACCTATAGATGAACTGAGCATCAAACCAAGTTTGATGGAATAATAAGTACTGGAGTTAGAAATTGAGGAAGTCAGTCAGTCAGTGGAGCCTGTGGATGGCAGAAGGGGAAGTCACTCAAGGGGGAGCTCTGTAAACCCAATTCTTGCTGTATATAACTCAAAATAAGTCTTTGCATCTTAATGTAACTCCTGAATTCTTACATCGTACATCTTCAGCCTTTCCTCCATAAAAGGGGCAGAAACCTCTGGTGGAGCTGTTTGCTTTGAAACGAGTTATTCAGTACTGCATCCATCTAATCCAAAGCTTTTCCATCAACACTAGACTGAAAGTTTCCTGTTCTTTGGTTTTCTGTGGTCTACCTTCTTAGTCACCATAACCTCTGGACTGCCAGGTCATACACGACTTGTAAGTTCTGGCTTGTGTTTGATTATAGTGGGAGCTACTAAACCCCTTAATTTGGTTACTAATTCCATTGGGAAAGACTGAAAAATGAGTGTGAAAGCCAAATGTTATCTACTAAAAAGCCTCTTTTACTAATATGTAAAAAATGTCCACTTCCATCTAAACCCTGCTTTTTTTTGTCTGAGGATATAACATCCTGGTGACATCAGAGACACTCTTACTATATTATTTTTGGCCCATTCACAATGGCTTTAACTCTCAGTCTTGTCTCAGCCAAAATTGTGTCAAAAGGGGTCAGAAAGGAGAATGCAGTAGCCGCACTAAGAAGGTCATTTTTGCTTAATATGTTGGGTGTGCTCCCTTAAACCCTGGGGCTTAGTATCTGAGGAACATTTGATTGGCTTGGATGAAGTACAAGTGCTTCTATACTGGAAACTAATCCTGATAGATTTTACAGGATGTTTCAAGTTACTAAAACACAAACCCCTGGATGAGGGCGAGTTAGAGGGAAGGAGGACCCTGCTGGGCTTGCCTCTGGAAGAAACAACAGAGCAGAGCCACTCGTTTGCTTTTAAGGAGGATGAGTGAGAGGGCGTTGGGACACTGACTAAGGCTGACAGCCCCTAGGTGGCTGGGGAGATGGGACTTACACACCATTTCCATTATGTTAACAGCAACTAAAAAACACAGATGTCAATCTCGGTAACTCTCCCTGCTCCACAGAGCAGCTACAAACAAACAACAGCTGGCAGGATCATGTGAAGTGCTGGCAGTGGCAGTGAAAAAGTTCCTCTGCCTCCTGCTGACATTTCCTTGGGATGGGGAGGGATTGCTGCAGGGCAGATGTTCAAGACAGCATGACAGACAGGGGAGAAAGAATCTTTAGGTTTATGAGAGAGGAAGGACTACTGTGTTTGTACACGTGATCGAAAACCACCAGAGATGCAGTGAGAAAATGATGTAGCCCTCTGAGCTGTATTTTCTCAATATGGTTCTTTTTGAGGGGAAGAAATCCCCAGAGGTGCTTCTTGAGAGTCTGTGCTGCTTGCTGGAAAGCAGTGGGTGGCAAAGATCTTCTTTCTGGTTTTAAACAGGGTCAGCAATCTACTAAATAAGCCACTTCAGCCTCATTCATATCTACCTTTACATCTTTGAAAGTTTGTATTTCAACTAAATTTCATCCTTGGTCCTGACCTCTTTTGCTATAGTATTATCCCTGTGTGTATATGCAGCAATTATTTAGCAGAACATTAGGACTCCTAACCATCAAAACTTGTAGAATTTGAGTTATCCTAGGAAAGGATGAAAAATATATTTAGTTTCACTCGGTACCTACTAACTATTTGCTTGTTCATCATCCTGGACTGCATTTAGATAAAATTTGAAATTTAACTAAATGCACAAAAAGACCACCAAAATGTTTTATAGTTGTATCTCTTAATGTTCCTGTTTATATAGGAAAAAAAAATATTTGAAGATATTTTGCATGTAAAATTAACCTGTTTAACACAGAAATAGAGAAAAACTTGTGTGAAGCATCCACATTAGAGGCTTGGAAAAAATCTGAACAACCTCCCCCCACTAAAAACTCTGATATGGTTTCTACTTCCTTGCCTGGAAGCAGTGATGTCTGAGACTTTGACTGAATCAAGTCAAGCTGATTGCAAATTTTGCTCAAATCTCAGTTGGAAAATGAGGCCACAGTGAAATTAACAATGTAAGCAATGTCTCGAGGAATAAATGCCAAGAAAATGGGAAAAGTCGGCTGAATTTCTGTGTTTGGCTTAGGTCAGGAAGAAAGAAAAGGGGGACGGTGTTATTTTCACAGAGAAATGGACAGGAATCACCAAGTGTGAAATGATGTCTTTCCACTGCTGTTCATTGGAAAGCACTGGGAGCCTTTCTCCTGCCTACTTCACCATGAGGAAGGAAGGTCTAAACTAAAAAAAAACCAAACAAAACAAAAACAAAAACCAAAAGCAACTTTTTTTTTTCCTAGCAACTTTTTACATGTCTTTGATCAAGGGCCTGATTTTGTTTTTGTTCTCTTTTGGAAAATGAGCATAGAAGGTCTCTTTTTGTTAGCTTCATACATGGGATTTTTCTTATCTAGCTCTTGTCATCAATAAAACCCTAAAAGACTAAAAAAAAAAAAAGTTTTTGTCCAAGTTAACCTCTTCCTAGAGGGCAAAGAGAGATGAGCAGCTACATCCCAGGCCATTGATGTCATTTGAATGTGGCCAGCTCCTTTAAGGGTACAAGGAGACTGATGCCCTCAGTCCATACCTTATGCCTACTCAGGGGCTCTCTGTGCAACACCTTGCATGTTTGGGCTACAACTCTGGTTTTATTTCTACTGGGAAATAGGAACTGGAAGCAGTGCTGTGATGGGAGGGCTAGAAAATCCCATCTGAGCATCTTCTAAGGCTCTTACCCTCCAGGCATCAGTAAGATGGAATCACTTCCTGTGTGGTACCCTGATTAGAAAATCAATTCAAATATTCACCTATCTGATTTGCAGGCACTTGGACAAAAGTTAATAAAAAAGTATTTCTGGAAACAGTTCTGAAATATTTTTTTAAGCCAGCTTTACTCTGCATCATTTTGCAGGCAATTTGCACCTCTTTGTGTGCATGTGCAATGTGACATCTCCACTGAGCCCAGACCCATCTGCATTTCTGTGCAGAAATCCTATCAGACACACGGCTTGGCACCAGGCACCCTGAGAGCATGGGGTGGGTACTGAGTGGAGTTCATACCTTGTAGTTTGTTCAACTGGAGCTGGATGGACCTGCTCTTTCCAGCACACTGCTTTTCTAAAGAGTTCACTTGTCTCAGAGTAGCAGTGAAAGAGTGAAAAGGTTCAAGCCCTCAGCCTAGCTAAGGATGAGACCACAAAGTCACCACCAGCAGCTTGATGGCCTGGAATGCTGGGTGACTGTGGGCCTGCAGGACTGCAAACACCCAGTGCTCCATGGCCTGGGCTTTCACCCACCTCAGACAGTGGAGCTGCAATACTGAATCACTTTTGTTTTTATGATTGTGAGAGCAGAAATCTTCAAAACAAAACAAAACCCCCCAAAACCCAAGCGGGGATTTTCTCCTCTCTTGTGCATATGTATTATTTCTGGCTACCATGTCATTTTTCCTCTGCTGTTTGGCTTTGTAGAGTTGATAGTATCACTTTGGTCAAACCAACTACATTTCCAGACCTGGGCTGCACAGCCCATTGCTGAGATGAACGGAGAGGTTTTTAACAAATAACCTCATAAAACTGCTACACTTTTTTCTCAGCAAGAAAATGTTCACCGTGCAGTATCCCAGTTCTTTGGGCTCCTCAGACCAACTGGAATTTGCTCACCTTGTCATGAGGTGCTTTTTTTCTCTTGTCACATGTTCTGTGCTCTTTGCCACACGGGTTACAGATGGTCATTTTAATTTGAAAACACAAATGTAATAAATTCAGCAGATTAGTATTTGGCTGGGATTGAGGGCTGAGATTGTTCAATTGACTATTATGGAAAACACATCAGCCAACCTCATCTCTGACCAGAGAGCAGCGGTTCCATCCCCTTACAAACAAAGCCTTTGTTTTGTCTTCCTTGCTCTGTGATTCTGGTCTCTACTGTGCATTTGTTTCCAAAGCAAAACAAAGAATTCATAATCTTTGGCAGTTGAAATATTTCAACTTGGATTTTCCTGTTACACAACTTACCTACTAGCTGATGGAGTAGGACATGACCTCACTGCTGAGGAGCAGTGTTTTTTCAGATGCCTTCAGCCCTGTTTGTTTCTGGTCCAGCTTTAACCAGGAGTCAGCCATAAGGCAGAGTCTAAGGATCAGGGTGCTGGTGCTGCTGCCCCACATTCCATGCTGCAGAAAGAGTCAAGCCTGTCCATTTGATATGGTTTGTGAAATGAGCAAACACATTATTCGTATTCCTGTGATGAAATGTGGAGGGTTATGGATAATCCATGTCTGCCATACAGCCCTTGACTGTTTTACCTGCATTCTGCCTATTGCTTCCCCCTGGTTAGTTATAATATGTCTAGACTTCTATCAGGTTTAATGAAAACAATCATAATGGCAACAAAGATTTCATTTTTCCTCCAAATGTGCTCCAAACTGACCCTGGCTTGGAGTGCCAGCAGCTTCCTGCAGTGCAGACAGTCCTGTCCTGTTGCAAGGTATATTCTGGGGACAGATTTGAGCTAGGGACAGATTTGAGTTAGGAACAGATTTGAACTTTTAGGTGTAACTGCCACGAAACTCAATTTTCCATTAAGTCATGTGATATCTCTTCCTTATTATTTTGGCCATTCTGTTCAAACAGGTTTTAAGTGTTTCATTTTTTATTCTGAGACGCTGAAAACATGAGCCAAAGAAACCTAGCAGAGGAAAGCAGGAGAAGAACACGTAAAAGGATGTAAGGTACTGGAATGTTCTCTATTTTTTTGGTTTTGGTTCTTTATCAGTGTAAACTGCATGATCTATTAACCACTGAGCATGATGGGGTTTTGAAAAAAGCAAATTAATTTAGAAAATGGATAGACTACCTGAGTAAGGACCCCACCAGTATTAGGTCTGAAAGACAGGCACTGAATGACTCCCACTTTTTGGATGATTATTTGTAGGATTAACATATAAAGTTGAAAATTGAACGAGAGGAATGAAAAGGGAAAAAAATGACATTTCTTTACAGGTCTTCTGCCAACCATTTGATTTTTCTGAGAGTGCACTTTTTGACATTTAGTAACAATAATTTGATTTGTTTTAGTGTTTGAGGCCCTTGGCCAAGACTGGGGATTTGTTATGCATTGCACGTGTTGCACATGTAGGGACAGCTCTGCTCATAGGACTCACAAAGTGCAGGAACAGAAATAAAGACTCACAGAGGTGCTGGTTGTTTCCATGGGGCGATGGAAAAGGCCAGGCAGGTCACTGGCATAGCCAAAAACAAAGCCCAAGTGTGCTGACTCCTGATCTTGTGTCCTGCTTACTAAACTTTGCCTTCTGTAGCAGAAGAATGGCAGCCAAAATGCTGCAATTGTCTGGGGTGGGAACAGGGTTGAGAAAGACAGAGAAAAAACCATGTTCAGCTTTTTATGAATTTGTAATTTTCTGGATTTGTCACTAGCAGTGACAAAACTGCCAGCACGGTTTCTGTCTGTTGAGTTCTGCACCTAACAAGTTTGTTAGTGGGTTTTGACTGCTCATACTCCTTCTGTTTCAACATTTCTCTCTGCATGGTGTCTGTACAGCCAGATATTTTACTGGATTGTTTTATAACTTTCCAGTAATGAATAGTATTAATCACGCAGTAGTGATATGTGAAATCAGGCATGTTTAGGTGCTGAAGGGGTGTAAACTTGCAGCTTGGCAAACCATCTTTTAAGGAAGAGTTGGACAGATGTTCTGTCCCTTCTCCCGAAGCCTTTACACGCTGGCACACAACACGTACAGCGGTTGCCATAAGCTTTTATTAGGGCTGTTTTTCCATTTCTGAGAGGGAACAGTGCTGCAGGATCTGCAGCACTCGTTGTGTTCCCCCTAGGAAATGGATAAAGCACACTGAGCATGCAGGAACAAAGCAGAGCCTGCCAGCCCCAAGGATGGGTCTGATAAGTGCTGCAGGGGTAAGGATCTGCATGCCCTGAGCACGACTGCTGGGCTCAGAGTCATTCTCGTGAACAGTGAGTTGATTTAACCACTACCATTTACCACTGAGACCTAGATTTATGTGTTTATAGTCATTTCTATGTCAATACGTCAGTGCTTAGTGCAGATCAGTTCTCTCTAAAGAGGACAGGAATGATCAAATTTCCTCTTTACTGAAGGGTGAACAGGAGCCACAGAAAGACTTCATGATTTGTTCACCTAGCCAGCCAAGATGGAATAAGGGATTCCCAATTCCCAGTTTGTTGTTCTAGTGACTGGTGGAGTCTGTTTCCATTCCCAAGCAATAATGTCTATCCTAAACCCATTAAGAACACTCCTTCCTATTCCATATTCCAAACTAGAACAAACTGTACTGATCTGACCCCAGTTGTGAAGCTATAAATTTAATTTACAAGGTCATTTATATGGGAGGAGAAGTAGTGTCAAAATACAAGAATCTATGCAAGTAGAAAACAGAAGAGGCATGGATAACATAACCCCTATAAAATGTCTCCACATGTGATTTGTGTGGAAACAGTTGCTCTGAGATCAGAAGGAAATCTGTTGCTTTTGGCAAAACTGGTAATTCTACAGCTCAGGAGTTACTAGGGCCTCTGTGTGATACTTTCTGAGCTATGGACTTATCTTAAAGACTTCCTGTTTTGGAGCTCTTGGTCCTGCCAAGATGTTTGTCTTAGCATGATTCAGTTCTGTTATTAGAATGATATAAAGATTTACAATGAGCTGGTAAAAGATTAAAAGATAGAACTGCAGCAAGCATAAGGACGAACATAGTCTGGAATGGAAGGTAGAATATTCAAGAAGGAAATTTCAGGCTGGATGTTGATTTAGCAGTATTTTAGGAACTCTGTGCTTTCTGTAAGTCCATCAGTCCAGCAAGCCTGTCCTCACTGTAACACTTGTTAGCTCTAAAAACCCTTTCCTTCTACTGCCAGCTCAGTGTTGTGCAGTGTGGGTAGGAGATAGAAATAGCCAAATTAAATTGATTTGATTTTAATGTCTTTACAGAAGAAAATAAGGGATATGGTCTCTAGAGCTCTTCTGTACTAGATGCTGATCCAGTTCCTATGCAAACATTTGGTCTGTTCTTTGGTAACTTCTCTAAGTGATGCTGATCAAAATAGGGAGCAACCACCTCTGGTTTAAGCTGTGGACACACAGGGATCATTTTGAAGCCAATAAAGGCAATTACAGCTGCATTACTGTGGAGCTGGGAAGACACAGCTGAAAAAGAAATTATTATTTGGCAAAAGGATCTGAACATGCAAGGTACTCCACAGGCATTAAAGGGTCTGACCATCAGTGGGAAACACTACAAGTTTCTTTGGAAAACTCATGACCCTTATACCATAATGACCAGGTCCTCTCGAGGCTCCAACCCTGCCAAATCCCAACCTACCTCATACTAAATAACAGCAAAAAGACATGCAGTCAATTTATCCTAAAAACATAAATCAGTGCACTTGGGGTAAAAATTCTATCAAAGCAGAGTTGGTAGCTCCCAAAACCAGAGCAGATAGAAACCTGTCTTGCTTGGGCACTGTGAATGCTCTCCATTTTGGTCAATTTGATTTATCAGGGTATCACTCAGGGGCTACCAAAATGTGGTAACATAAAATAGACCAGAAAAACAACATGAAAAAGCACAGCAGAAACAGGTATTTTATCAGAAGTGCTTGAGGTGTTGGGCAATACTTTCTCCACAGGTTCAGTTTGCTTTCCCTGGTAGCATCTCAAGGATGTGGATTCAGGAGTGGAGTTCTGAGCTCCATCCACGCCCTCAAGAAAATACTGGCAAGCTTGGGAGAGAATGTAGATAGAAAGAAACCCCAACCTATTCAGAACTGCTTTTCTAATCTTTTCTAGCTAGGACATATGAGGAGGAAAACCTTGGTTCTGATGAGATTAGTGGGAATTTTTCTTTTCTCTTCCAAGGGGCCAGGATTTTGCCCACACCTCAGGAGCCTGTGAGTCTGAAGGAGAAGGTAAAGTGCCTCTTGTCCAACTGTGCAGGCAATCACTGGGCTAAGCTGTGTGATCTGGGCATAATTCAGTATTTCTTCTCCAGCCACTGGAAAGGTGAGGGAGCTTTTGGAAAATGGATTCTGACTTAAATGTCAGAACTAGAAAATAAAAAAGTGTGACTGGATAAATGAATGGAATGAGATGATGGATTAACTCATACGTTTGCAGTTACTCACCTGGTCTCCTCCACAGTATAAAGTCACCTTCTTCCTTTCAGTGGCAGGTTTTGTTGTCACTTGTAGTTAATACTGTAATTAAATAAACATAGATTTGGCATGAAATTTATGCTGGCCTCTCTCACATTCATGGAGTAAGGAAAGAGGCACCTATCTGACCTGGCTCTGTGACACGTGGGACCAATCAGTCAAAGGTTTTGCTCTACAGAACAGTTGTTTAGATAGCAATTCACAAGATTTACAGAGGAGATAAATTATACTGGACTCCAAACCACACCATATCCCTTGCTTGTCTTAAGGTTAAAAGGGGAAAAAAACATTTATGAATGAATAGAGGACAGGATGGGAGCTGAGCTCTCTCTCCCACTCCCTCACAGACATACTTGTATGTATAGCTGGCTTATATATATATATATAGGGATTATAGCATTTAAATATACAGGGAATAGAGACTGAATCAGCTGCTGAATTTGATGGAAGCATGGGCACTCAGAAAGGTGCTGATTTAACAGCTCTTGAACTCTGTAGAGGCTCTTCAGGAGATGTTGAAGCCTCTTTGGAAAAAAGCACTTCATTTCTGTTGGTTTTGGTAGAAGAGAGCCTCAGTGGCAGCAAACATCCTGTAACAGAGTGGATTTTTTATTGTGTTAAAAAAAAAGAAAAGAAAAATCTCTGTTTTGAGCTGTTATTAATTGTCACTGTGCAATTGAAAGGTCAAACCTGATGTTCTTGCTTAAGCAGAATGCTTTGGAAAGCCAATGGAGTTTTGCCTGAGAAAATACTGGATAGAAGCATGCACAAATGTCAGCATTGGGACTGGATTTGAACTGGGTTCAGGCATTAGTTAAGAGAGTTCCAGAATAAGCTCTAAATGTTGAAAGTGCTATCTTTAAAGTGTGCTTCTACATGAGAAATATGGGGTGATAGCCTCAATTTATAAACTCCTGGGAAGAAGGAGGAAGTGGCTGGCATTTACGGCTCTGTTCCCTTGGTGCGAGGGGTGTGAGCTCCCAGGTGTCATTAAATAAGTCTGAGGTCAGGCTAAATGCTGCTGCTAAAAGTTCCAGCTGGTTGTCCACATCCTGTCCCTCCTGAGCAGGTGATATCAGGGTGACTTTCAATCCAGGCCTCTTCAGAATGTCTTGGTGTCCATTTTTTCATGGATGTGCATGAACCAGCGAGAGTGTTCACAGTGTAACAACTGTCCATGGTGCAGCAGCCAGGAAGGTGCTGGAAGAAGTGGGATTTCATTTGTTTAGCAGCTGCAGAGGCAGCTCTACTGCTCATCTCTTTCCAGCTTGAACTTTCTGTCCATACCAAAGCTCACCTGTCCTGCTCCCTGATCTTTCCTGTAGCACTTACCCTGTAGCATTCACAAGATCGTTTTTTGTGTGGCTTTTCAAGCACTGACTGAAACATTTTTTATTTTGTCTCAAGTTCCTAATTTGACCTTTGCAGATCTTGTCAGAGTAACAAATCATAGGATAAAAGAGATAATGACTGATTTTTGTGAACAACTTACACAGTGCATCCTAAATTAAATAATCAAATGTCAACAGCAAACTTCTTGTAAGTTATTCTGAGAGGGACATGGAAAACAAGTTCACAAGTCCTTTGAAATAAATCTGAAAACATCTCAAGCTACTCACAAACAAAAGAAAAGAGATGGAGATTTCCCAAGGAATTTATCATACTGCACAACTCCATTCCTGTCCAAAAGGTTGGGAACATGGACAGGCACTTCTCGCTTGTGCAATTTTAATTTCCACACAGGACAGAATCCTAAGTATTAAGTAGATTGTGGGTATATATGCCTTGAGGGATGTCTCCCAAAGGTGGAATCAGATGTTGGCAGGTCTCTTGTCACTCTAATATTGATGAATGAGACCTTTTTAGTGGTATTTCATCTGCTCAGTTATGGCTTGGTGGATGGAGACAAAGAGTATTGAGATGTTCTTAATTCTTCAAATAAGAATAATGCTGATAATATTAGAGGCTGGAAAGTCTGAACCAGATCTCAGCTATCCTTGTGGTGAAGCTTGACACAATCTCTATGTAGAGACTATTTCCATACCCTATTTAAAAAGCAAGATAAACTAGAATAATTAAGTAATTCTCCTTTGCAGCAAAAGATGAAAAAATCCAGGCTGTTCATTTTGAGAAGTGCCTTGTTCATTGTGCGCAGTTTTGTCACAGTCTAAAGATTGTGGCTGGAGTTTGCTCTGCTCTGACTGAGGAAGGTGTAACAGGAGCCAACAAACAGAAGAAGGAGGATCCCTTCAAACCAGGAGTAAGGCTGCCTTTTGAACAATGAGCTTATTTAACCAGGGTGGAAAAAATTACCCAGGAACACTGTGCATCTCCATCACTGGAAGTCTTTAAATCAAGAATGGATGTCTTTCTGATGAGCATGCTTGTTGCTACAGCAGGAGTTATAGGCTTTGAAATTCCATGGCTCGTGTCATCCAGGAAGCCAGGGTAGATGATTGCATTTGGTCTCCAGTGGCCTTCCAGTCCCTGTGAAGCATTCAGCTGGATTGCTGCTTGCAGCATGTCTGGAAGAGGAAAAGTAACATTTCTCATAGCTGGACAATAGATGACAAGTGGTTTCCACTGGAGTTACAGATCAGGGGTTTTTGAATTTTCCAGGCAATGCACTAATTTTTCAGGGAATAAAGAAACTGCCAAAGGACCTTTTGGTTATTTAAAATTTCATTACAGCATCCTTTCCACTCCTCCCCCTTGTCCTCCCCTACAAAATCAGTGTAGAGGTGAACAATGCATAAAAGTGGGGTACTGGTCCAGATATGGAAACACTGGCCCTGAACAACTGTGTTTGCATTGGGCATCATTTAAATGACATTAATTAAGTTGACTGAATTTCTCTGAGTGCTCTGAAATGACTTTTGAAAGAAAACAGGTTTCAGCAATTTGAAAAAAAAATCTATTTCATTTGCAAATGGCATAGATCGACTGAGGCTGGACATAGTGTTTATGAATTGCCACAGACACCTGAGGAACAGGATCTACACAGCCACTTCCAAACTTCATTGCCAGAATCAGCCAATTCCTACAGAGCTCCTGATCTGATATACCTGGTAATGGTAAATATTATGTATGCAAAAGAGAAGAAACAAACAGGCATTCCTTGGTGGTGTTCTTCTGCAAATAGACAAGCATTGTGCACACACTTGTAGCAGCCCATAGCCAATTAATTAAACCACAGAGTATCTGCAAATATTTACCTCATGGCTGGGGGTTGAAAAAGCTATAATGTAAATAGCTTACTGCATAAAATAGATCTGATTTACATTTCAGCAGATGTGTTGGTGAGAGTAAATGATGGGGAAAGAAAAGGAAGAGGAAAAAGCTAAAATGAAAACAAATAGATTATGTTTCCAAAATCCTACCAAGTATGCGATGCACTGAAATGATCAGACTCTTAACTGCTTGTAAATCTGCCTGGACTGGGGTTGTGAAATTATTTTTAGGGTGACAGCAGAAGCCTTTCTAATGCTACCATTGGGGCACTGTGTCAGCTGAGTAAGAAGCAGCAAGAATGGCATAAAAGTCAAGCGGGCAATCTGAGAAGGAGGCAGTTTAGCAGTACAAAAATTTCTGTCCAAGAAGAGGAAGTATCCTGATGTAATTGTATTTATAACCTGTGAGCTTCTGAAATCCTAGGGAGAGTACATCTGAGGACAGTGCTGTGGCTGTACATGGCCCAGCTAGGAGCTATTTCATTTCTGAGGAAGAACATCAAGAATTCTTGCTCAGCTGCTTAATAGAGTGTGTCAGAGCTCTGCTGTCCTCTGTGGAAGTGGTCCCTTCCCAGCACAACAGTTCTGCATCCAGTCCAGCCAACCTCAAATATCCCCCCGGGTCGTATCTTATACTTTCATAAATCTTAAACTTGGTTTCAAATGAAAGAGCTTCAAATAAATGTCTTTCTGTTATTTTTATTTCCCGTCTGGTTTGGAAGTTTGGAATTGGTAGGGAATAAGGTTTTTGTGGTCTTGGAAGCATGCTTTCTCCTGTTGGACATTTGGCACTCCTCATGTATCAGCCTGAGCCATGGTGGCAGCAAGGAGGACCTTGGAAGAGGAACAAAGCAGGAGAAGATACCATTGTGGAGGAGTTGTGGAGGTTGGAAGAGTTGCACAGACAGATTGTGGGTACATATTAGGATCTGAGGTTGGGTTTTTTTAAGGCACTGAGTGAAAAAGTGGGAGACTGCAGAAGCTCAGCAGAGCATTTCTGCTGACATCCTCAGCTGGGGAAGCGTTAACAATGTTGACACAGACTGTCAACTTCTGGTTTCAGATTCACTCCTCCAGGATGAGAGACAGGAGTTCACATCCCTCAGACATTGTTTCAAGCTGTCTACAGGCTAGAGAAGATAACAGTGCATCAGCTTACATTTTTATGGGTTTGCTTGTAATTACAGGAAAGGAAAATTGAGGTTTTGAGTGTTGATTTCAGTGGGAGCAGAAATGCAGAGGCACTTCTGAAAATCTTGTCTACAGTTTATTTTGAAAATGGAACTGTAAGTTTTTAATCTCAGTTCTGTGAAAAATGTCAAAGATGGAAAAAAATATTAAGTCCTGCATGTGTGCAGAAATAGATGTGACAGTTCGACCTGATTAATTCTGAAGAAAAGCAGCACAGCCTTATGCAAATGAAATTTCTCAAAAGTACATGAAGACCTGAAAAGTTACGCTAAGGGAGGTTAAAACTGGCTTTGGAACATCAAATTCAAAAGAACTTCTTACTTAACTTTGTGAATTGTAACAATTCCGTTTCTTCAAGATACTCAAACAAATTGAGCTTTGTCTTCCAGGCCAATGGAAATATATTATCCAGTGCTGTTGTGAAGTAAAATGGCTCCAGCAACTTTATGGAAAGGGGGAAGGTTCCCAGGCTTTCTGTTCCCAATCCGGTTTAGTTTCAAGCCCCATGCTCAGTTTCACTTTCATAGTGTGCCCTAAGAGAAAATGTAATTTAGACTCGAGCTGCATTCACAAGTTAATGGCACTGACTGTAATCCTTCAAGATGATGGATACTGGAATTTCACCCCCTTTACAGGAGGAATTGCATTTCTCAATGTCACATAAGGGAGAGAAACAAACATGCAGGAACAGCAACTGGCCCTCAAATCTTTGAAGGTGGATGTGTGTTGCCAAAGCTGAAGTAATTTTCCTGCCAGAAATCATTGTGACAGAAAGTTAGAACTCCTGTATCTGTGCCCTTTGTACTGTGCTGACCTGGTTAAAGATACCATTCTGTGTATTGGAGAAAAATCCGGGAATTGTGGGGGAGGCAGAGGGGTCCTCAAGCACGTGAGGGTTTGTCTCTTGAAGTAAAGGAAAAGCTTAGATACAGAGCCCAGTTTTTGTTGTCTGTCCATTGCATTCTGCATGTTGTGAGTTCTCAGCAAGTGTTAGAACACCAGTATTTATTTGTTTGGGCTGGTTTTGCAGTATTGTACCTGCTTTTGCCTTCTTTTGCATGGGCTGATTTACTGCTGTTGCTTTGCTACACATTCACCCCTGTGCTGGTCACATGAGGAGGTCTGTCCTGAAAGGTGATATCCTCAGAAGATTCTGCAGGAGCCTTTGAAGATAATAAAAGGATGGGCTTGCCTGCAAGAGGTGAGTGGAAGGATGAGACAGAGCCATTCTGATCTTTTCCATCAGCAGTACCAACAGCAGTAGCAAGAACGGAGGCCTAAGAGGGATCTTCTTTTCAGAAACAACACAGGGAAAGTTATTACACTTAGAGTAACAGAACCACAGACCCAGACTCTGCATCCATGTCCTCTGAGGGAGCTACATGGGAAAGGTCACTCTGTCACTTTGAGACTGTTGGATGGGCACAGTCCTTACACTTAGGCTCAGCACCATCAAACACAGCAAAGGTCAGAAACACCTGAAAATATTGAAAGCAACAGCTGGTAGAGCAACAGCAGAACAAAAAGCAGGTGGAAGCAGCTGTGTGTGCTGCTAATGGATCCACTCTGTGTCTCCTTCTGAGGTGCACATCACACTCATGGATATATAAATATAAGGGTTTAGCCTTTCAGACAATCAGCACTCAGCCCTGGGGACTAACTCTGCGTGGGCTGGGTGTCTGTTGTACTCAGAAGGAGCTGCTTGCCTTCACCAGGTGATTTCTCTTCCAGATGACAGTTATCCATTCAGTGTTACTGGGATCAGTACACAGAGATGTTTTATGTCACCATAGGGGGTCTTATGGCCAAAGACAGAGCTGAAACCTCTGGGCTGTGTTGCTGGACCTCACTGCAGCTTTGTCAGGGTGAAGTACGAGGTGTTACTGTGATGATGTGGTAGGGGCAGCATCCCCAGGAAGCTGGACAAGAATACTGAGTGGAATATATTAGTAGGTTCTCATGCCCTGTTATTGCTGATATATCTAGTCTGAGGCATATCCCATTGTCCTAAATTGTTGCAGTGTTGGCTGAGGCCTGGTGTTTTTCCATGGATTTACATGTGGCTGCCATGATGTGGAGGAGCTGAGGGGGTCATGCAATCAGGTGATTTTCCTGAGCAGTAGTGAGCATGGGGTCTTGGTAGATACCTGTGTTCTCTGCTCTCCTCAGGTGTCCCCCTCCAGAAAAACTCCTTACCAGTAGTTTTGTTTTGTTTTTTTTTTTTTTTTCTTTAAACAGGCAAAGAATAATACCAGGGGAAAAAACCTACAATAAAAGGAAGGCTACTTCTTTGGTGTTTTGGGAAACATTTTTGTGAAAAGACTTTTAACATTTGTTTTTGCAAAGAGATACCTTAAAACACTGACAATTGACAAACAGGCTGGAGTAGGGAACTGGATTATATCAAGACTGCTTGGTGATGTCCCATTGACATTTGGTGTCACAGCTCCATTAATCAAAAATATTTTGGAGGAAATTCTTCCTGGTTCATTCATGCACAAATAATTTACACTGGGAGCAGTGGGTCTAAACCTCTTTGGCAGCCTGAATGGAGGAGCATGATGAACAGCTAGGCTGGCTCCTGAGTGACCAGACACTCACTGCTTTACCAGGGCTCTCCTTTTTTCCAGGTATGCAGTTCGTCTGTTGTGCCTGGAGGGAGCTCACAGTAGATATTTGTGAATGATAAAATAAAAGGGGGCTGAGGGCCCAGAGACTGAACAGAGGATCTGAGGTGAAAGAAAGCTCAGTTGTTCACCTTCCTGTGCCTGATACGTGGTTTGTCAATTAGGCAGCAGAAGCTGAGCTGGTTGTATATTGACCTACAAGCATTAAACAACTGGCTGAGAGCCATATCCTGTGAAGTCTGTACTGTCCTTTTGATTTGAAAAGCAGCACCACAGTTGTGGTTCCACTTAGGGTTTTTGAAACACAGGCTTTAGTTTAAAAAAAAAAAGAAAAAAGGGAAAGAAAAGTATCTTTCACCAGGTGCACTTTGACTGTTTATTTGGAAAAAATAAAAAGGGGTTTGCACAGAAAAATCCATAGTGTTCCAAGGGTTATTAACATGCATGGCCATGCCTGGCTTGACCGTGCAGTGTGCTCCTAGACAGAATGACAAAGCTGGAAAAATGAAGTCAAGGAAATATGAGCTGATTTATTTTTTATGTGTAACAAGCTAAACCTTGATCCAGTGCATCTGTGGAGCAAAAGAATATTTATTCAGTTCCACCATCGAAAACACTGAGAAACACGAGGTGAGTGTGAATTGTCTCAGCTGAACTCATGTATTCTCCAGACATAATTAAACACTGGCCCAATTTTTAATGTGGGCTACTTAATTGGATGTCAGAAATTCCACATTTGGAGGTTCAGTTTGACCTTTAGTTACATAAAAGAAGCATTTAAGAGTCTCCAGTGAGTGTCAGTGTCTGAATGCAGATGCCTTATTTGAAAACTGTGCTCCTTTACAGAGATGCATTCCAGGAGGAGGAAGCCCTGATCCTGCAAACACTTTGGAGCAGGCTCCAGCTTGCTGGCAGTACCTCCAGCTCGCTGGAATCCACTCATTCCAGGGCATGGCACGCTGGTAAATACTAGCAGATGGGAAAGCAGTTGTAGGATTCAAAATTGGCATGAGCTTTTTCTCCCATCTAAATGCATATACATTTGTGAATATACTTTAATTTCAAGGTGAAAGCCCAGAAATGAAAGCTCAGGTAACCATCTCTCTCAAATGCCTGAGGATTTGCTGAGGAAACATCTAATCAGTTACAGTGAGACTTTCATTGAGTGGTGGAGCCTGGTGTGACCAGGTGAAAAATGGGACTTTGGTATATACACAAGGTCATTTCTGATCCAGCCAGCCCAGAGGAGATAATACCACTGAAACCTGACAAGATCAGCTGGATTTCCATCCACCTAGGACAGAAGCAGAGGATGTGGGCAGGTATTCTTAATCACAGCTATTGGAGATGTTGCTCATGCCTAGTGAAGTGTCCTGAAGGAGCACTTCACTTCTGTGATAAGGAAGTCCTAAAACACATGAAACTGTTTGGTCAGTGCAGCTTTATCTACGCCCCAAGACCTGGAGAGACTCTTGCAGCTCCTGCTGCTCAAACTTGTCTCCTGCCAGTGCATGGCAGAACGAGGTTAAAGCCATGGAAGCAGGCAATGCACACACTGCCAGCATGGCTCCAGCCTAGGCTCCTGTAGGATTGGCCTCACAGGTAACACAGATCCCAAAGGTGTCTCAGAGATCCCTTTGCACATGGGCTGTGATTCCCTTTCTGTGGTTAAAAAATACGCTTATTACACCAGGAAATTAACTCATCAAGGGAAATGTTTTCCTGGCTGGGTATTGGATGCTGGGAGCTGCTTACAAGGTTTAGGAATGAAGTGAGAATCTCCAGACTTAGGCTGGATATGGATGTGCAGCTCCCTGTTTGCTATGATGTTATACTGAAGCATCCAAACTGATGTTCTTCTTCCCATACTGATTTGTCTGGTCACCTCAATTCAGGTGAAAAATGTAGTTTTAAGGGTAAAAGTGTCATCAGTTAAAGGCATTGCTCTCTGAAGTGTGTTCCTCACTTGCCAATTGCTACTTGGCAGGAACGAGCAGGCAGGGTCATTAGTGTGGCACTTTCTGGAGAAGGATGCAATGCACTCCGTACAAACTGCAAAATCCAGGAGTGCCAGACTACCAGTGTAGAGCTTTTCATTTGCTGAGCCACAGGGATAGTAAAGATCTGCAGATAATTTCTCAACTTTAAACAAATGTTCTTTCTGTGTATGGCTCGCAATTCACCCAGGGCAAATGTCCACAAGAAAACAAAACTCAGTGAAAACTGGGCTGTCAGTCAGCACTGAGTGTGCTCTCTAACTTGAATTACATCCATGTTACTCACAAGGGCAACTGTGTATATGTAAAACAATTTGAACTGGCTAGCCTAATTATATAAAGTACTCAAGCAAACAGGTAATTCCCCAGGAAAATTATGTTTGTCTTTAAAATTAATCCTTTCTCTCACTGTATCTGTTTTTAGAAAAAGTTTCACAGATAAAGAAATGGAGGTTCTTTCCAGGCACAAAAAAATAGTGCATAGAAAATAATACCTGGATTGGGTGAATGTAGTATTTTGATCATCACCTATGGAATATGCAGGGGAGCAATCTGCAGTTTTGGTGTTCTAATGGTTCTTAAATCACAAGTTGATGCTTGCAATATTATGACCAAGGCTTCAAAAGTAAAGACAGTTTTAAATATTTTTAAGCAAAAATAACTTAGGGTTCATATTTCCAAGTTTTTGTCTGTCATTCTGTGGACTAAAGGAACTGAGAGCTCTGTGGAGCTAAAAGGAACACTGAAATTCTCAAGATTCTCTTTTTTTTTTTCAATTTTTGCCTATTTTTGGAAAATGCCCAGCCAGTATCAGAAGAAGTAGCAAAAACCCATGAGTGTGACAATCCTCTTGTCACACCGCATTTCCTGCACTTATGTTTTTCAAACAGATGATGGCCCTGCTGAGAGGGTGAGACTGTGTACAAATGTTTGTGGTTCAGAGCCCAGTTTTCCAAAGAGAAGTCCAGAACACACAATACGTCACCTGTTTGTACTCCAGCTCCATGAGGCAACGAAGACAGAATTATCCAGCCTTTCCAGATCAGCTCTCCCGTGGGGCTTTAGAGCTCAGTTTTGGTCTCTGCAACACACAAAAATGTTTCCCCACATGAATTAAAATATTACTTCTTGGCTGTACAGCGTGCTACAGGCTTTATCCACTGGTGTTACACTTTTATACTGTTTTAACCATTCCCAAACTAAGGTGGGGAGATGGGCTTGCCAGCATAGTATTAGTCTGCCTTTGGCTCAGAAAGTGTTTGCATTTCTTGTTATTACTGCTAAGCAGATTATTCACCATTTATGTGAAGACAATTTATCATGTCCTGTAATATACCTAATGAGAGACTGAGGGGATTTTGCCAAGTGAGGTTTCTCTACCTTCAATTTAGATAATTTTTATGCCTGACTTTGGGAGCAGGGGAAGTCAGACCCAGTGTGGATGCTTTTATTTGATGTTATGTGAGTTCAGAGCCCAGGTGAGTACCTGGGCATGGCAAAAGAAGGTTTGCTGCTGTCTCTAGTAGCACTGGAGAGTATCCAATGAATGGTACAAAGGCTTTGCTACAGTTAGGACTGACATTGGCATGGAGCTCTTCCTCTTTGCCTTTCTGCTAGAACTGCCTTCCAGTTTGTGAAGGGAAAGCTTGGCCTGTGAGAATGAACAACTCTGTGACAGTACACAGGTTCTGTGGGCTGCCAGTCAGCAGAGAATCAGCCAGTGCCACACATGCCAGTGGGAATGTGGGCATCCTGGCTGGGGCATCTATTGCCTGCCTTCCCACTTGTGCTCCCCTGGCCCTGCTCTGTGGGCGTGCCTGACACAAAGGCCAGGAGCTGGCTCCTGGACATGGAGCAAGTCCAGCAAAGGTAGAATGGCACAATCCTTCTCCCATGTCAGATTGCTGAGCATCGACCTGGAGGGAGCACAGAGTGTGACTATTGCATACAGCAATGGAGAAGCTGGCTGTGGGGAGGTCAGCATTTTATTCCACTTTCCACATGCTTAGGTATTGTGCACTTCCATTGATTATTACTGCATCTTTAGCATTTACAACTCTTTCTAGTTCTCTGGTTGTAAAAGGTCCTTGGCCAGGTGGCTCTCAGCCAGGTGGCTTTCAGCTCTCAAGTGATATTTATATGAGAGACAAGCTGTGGTCATATTTTCAGACGCATTGTGGTCACACTTTCAGTCAGGAATTAGGGCAAGAATGAGACCATTCTTTCCCCCTCTCTAGTTGGAGATGTTGTTCAGAGCACCTTTCTGGTGTCGTTTCATGTCTGTTCATTTTGGTGTGGGCAGTGGCTGGTGTCAGTCACGCTGCTGTGTCAGTCCAGCAGAAAGCCCAGACGAGGAGGGGAATTGATGGCCATGCTCAGCCCCAGAGAGAGCACACAGTGAGAATAAATGGAGGAGCAGGCTACTCGGAGCCACTGAGTGTGCCCTTTGTGCAGCCCACTGTGATTTTTGGCTTTTGGAGGCAAGGAGGTGGGCAAACTAGAGCGAGGGAGAGATACTTCACTAGCCAGCTCCAAGCTGGCCTTTGCCAAGAGAATAAGTGCAAACGGAAACCCAATCGTATACAACCGCATGTTGAATGTCAAGGGATGGAAATGTTGTAAGAGTCAGAGTCCATGTTTGCTTTCTTGGTGTGTTCTTTTCCATGCTTCCTTGAAGAGGAAAATGGAATTTAGGATGGGGAAAAGACAGAGCTGGCAGTACTGATAAAGCAAAACACACATGGACACTACCTGACAATAATATGCATTTAGCTGCCAGCAGAGGGAATGCTAAATAAGCATGGATCTCTTACCAAGTGCTTCTGGCTGGATTTATTTTGGTTTAGGTTTTTTTTTTCCTTCCCTCAGTGTTTTTGCTAATCATAAGCTGTGGCACGAAGAATATTTGATTCTGTTGAAAGGATGTGTAGTTTTCTGGGTGGTAGGAGTGGGGTAGCCAGGCATACTACAGAGGAGAAATGTCCTAAAGCAAAGGTTTTAAAGCATTTTGTGTCCATCTGAGCAAGCACTTTGTGCTGTTGGGACTTCAGAGAGAGTTTTACCACTGAGCAAAGGTTTTAGGGTCTTCTCTGTGCATACATTTTCAGTGCCAGAACTCTGTGGTTCAGCAAGGTCGATCCGGTTATGCCAGGATAAATTCCAATAAAATTTGTTTTGCTGATATACCTTTATTGATTTTTAAGATCTAAATGCATGATGCTGTTTTGAAAACCCAGTGAACCTTCTGGAAAAGCTGTGGAGTCTGGACCTCTGGAAATACCTTTGTGGAATATCCTTGTTCCTATTGTTCTGCACTGTGGTCACCTCTGTCTGCTTCTGGAGGCATCTGCTGTAACCTAGAGGAATTTATTGGCAGGAACCAGGACAAAGTTCTCAATCTGATTATTTTAATCCCTGTTTTATTTTTGGAGAGATGACTGCAAAGAAGCAATGTGGCTTCCCCAGTGAAGCTGTGTTCTTTGGCATTGCCTTAGGAGTCCCATTAGCTGCTCAAATTAAAAGGTTCTGGTGTGTTACTAGAACAGCTGTTTTCATTAAACTCACTCATTTAGGATACAACAAATAAGCCTTTAATCTAATGTGTTGATCAGTGACAAGTCAGCAAGTTCATTGAACGTGTTACCAGCTGAGGAAATGTGTGTTTGCTGCTGCTTGGTCTAAACAAAGGTTTTTTCTTTGTTGCATTGGAAATATTCTCCAAATTGTGAAGAGGGTCCTGTCCCCAGACTCATTTTGGGTCTTATCTGCCATTATATGTGAAAAAAATGTTATAGCTCACAGGTAAGAATTGTTGTGGCTTATCAGTAATCTGTACCTGTTTCAGTTGGATTTGATGGGACACAAATGTGGAGCTAGGGATTTCTTTTTTACTCTCCTTCCACACCCCCTCCCCCCACTTTTCAATGTAAAAAGGCTAAAAAAAATTCTAAAGTAATTTTGCAAATAGCAGCCAGATTATAGTAGTGTTTTCTTCTTTCTCCTGCTACTCTGAAAATTAACTCAATTTCTTTTTCTTTGCACACTGGACATGAGGCTGAAACAAATACTCCTTTTACAGTAACCATGGCTGTCACATGTAAGAACCAAAGTCTTGCGGGTCTTTGGGATTCGGATTTGGGAGGAAAAAGTGGTGGCACTAATCACAGCCTTGGCATTTTAAACTGAGAGCTGTGGTCTTTTAGGGTCATGTCTACCCAAATGATCTTCAACTAGCAGTTAAGAGCAGTGCTGTTTGTATTTTCCAGCCTGATTCTACCTTTGATGGTCTGGTTTTCTCTACCTGCGTGCCCAGGAAAAGACAGCCCTGTGTCACTTCAGGTTGGGTAAGTTTTCTTTGGGATGGCCTTAAGGTGAAAACCCAAAACCTAACATGAATCCATACCAAACCAAATAAATCTGAAGATCCATCTGTATCCTGGTATCTCTGAAAAATGGCAAAAGCTTGGAGTATCCTAGGACACCAATCCAGTGAGTATATTTTATATGAAGGAGCAGTTTTGTGGTGTCTTGGTGCATTTCCCACAAATCTAATTAAAGATAATGCTAGTGTTAAAAATGCCCCCAAAGAAGCAGATGTGGATGTACTGACTCCCAGTCCAGTGTTGATTCTGCCTTTTTTTTGGTCTACATCAAGGCCCTCAAAACAGCAGGCCTAGAAATTGGTGTTTCCTTCCTTGAAGCAGCAGCTGGACAGTTTGACTTCTGATCACTGCTAAAGGTGAGTTTCCACCCTGGATTGAAGACCACTGTGTACAGGTGGGTGTCCACAAAAATAAACTCCTGGTCTTGCACTTCACACATTGCACTTGCTTATACAACTTTTCATTTCTCTGCATATTTAGGAGTAGTTTCCATATGAAATATTTAATAATTTGAGCTGCTGTGAAACTGAAAACTCATCTTCAAAGTTAAAAAACTAAAAGAAATCTGGTATGTTGTTGTTATTGTCATTGTTATGTCAGCATAATAGAAAACTATAATCACTTTTATAGCTGAGAACTACACTTTGCATGGTTACAAAGGCTGCTGGAGGTCAAAGAAATGGAACAGTCCTTTTGGGAAGCACTTTAAAATCCAGAGGTGGTGTACTGGTGTTTTTTTAAGGTCTTTAAGCAGAACTGTTCTCTTGCTATTCCCACTTCTAAGCCTGTCCCTTTTCTCCCCAAACTGGCTGCTTAATAGAATTTAGATATTGAAGTTCAAAGCTTCAGTAATCATGAAAAATATAAAGTGCTAGGTATGTTTTTTGCCAAATACATATGCTTGTACTGAAAAATCCTAAATGCAGGTGCTTTTGGGACCTGATCTGTTATCCTAGTGATGGGTATAGCAGGCCAGTGTCTGAGGATCAAACATGAGGGTTATACTTTGATACTTGTATGATCTTGCAACCCCCATATTCCACAACATTAACACATATTGGAACAAGCAGTCCCACTGTGATCAGACTGTGTATGATTGACAGAAACATAATTTTGCCAAAATGGAATAATCTAAAGGATTGGAAGTGATCTAAAGCAGGAAGGAGCAGGGCATTGCTTTCCAAAGGCCTCTGCTGAAGGTTTTCTCACATCAATTGTCATGACAATAGGTGGCACCCTCATGCCAATAAATATCATGCTGGACGGAACTAGGCTTCCTTGCCCTCTTTCTTTAACCAAAATCATTGGAATTGAAAGCAAAAGCAACTCATGAAAGCAGAATATTCTTTAGGGAAAGGAGAGACATGCCTGAAAAATAAAAATGTAAACTCCATTCTGTTGATTTTAAGATAAGACTGAACTACTAGATCAGCATAAAAGTAAACTGCTGTTCTGTTGAGGCAATTGAGGATTTTGAGTGTGGGCCTGTACTGAGCAATGCAGCCAGACTGTGTCATCCTGTGCTTTATAGCTGAGGATTTTGAGCCCTTAGGGATTATTTCAGAAGAAACAAGGTGTGTCCTGTTTTATTTGCTGTGTTACACAAAGCCTTGGGTGCATGGGATATCCAGGCAGTCTGGAAGCTCACAGCTGCACAAAGTCAGAAAGGGAATCTTGAAAGAAAATACTTCTCTCAGTTGAATTTTTGTCACTTTTACTTCCAATGTGAGTCAAAATCTGGAAAAAAATATTAACCAGACATTGTCAAGCCACAGGCATCTTGGCTTGTGGTTTGGATAAATGTCCAGGTCATTTCTTACTCTATCCTGAACAAATCTTATTCCCTGCTTCTCTGCTGAGATAGAGAGGAGGTTAGGAAGTTAAAAAAGCCTAAATGCATTGTAGAACAGTGAAAGGTCACCACATACTAGGAAGTGTGAAAGACACCTGCTTTTGTTGATTTTGGTGATATAGCTGGCCATGAGGAGTTTTGCTAAGCCTAGATTCTATGCATTTTTTTATTTTCATGAAAATGGTGTTTAAAGATCTGATGTAATTCCAAGGACATAAATTGTCTTAGGCCTGCAGGTGGCCCATAAAATTTGCAAAGCCTTGGCCATTTATAAGCTGGAATTGGAACAGAAAAAGCTTCAGGATTCATTGAACTTTGCTAGCCTTGGCAATGTCTCTGTTACACTTTTACAGAGATTTTGCTTCATCCTTACCTTGCAAAAGTAACATCTTAGAATGGTAAAGCCAAACTAAAGGGGAAAAAGAATTGATGGAGTGAATGAGGTTCCATTCTAATTTGAGTCTTACTTAACGAAGGTGTTCTCTTAGCTAAAGTTTTGCTGAAGTAGCTATGATGTTCTAGGGAAAATGACAATTTCCAGTGTTTCAGGAAATGTTTCTTCTTTGGACCTCTCTTCATTTCCCTTTCATCATCTCGTGCTGATTTTTGCAAAGGTTTTTGTGCAAAGCAGTGTCATCCCTGGACAAATTATATTCCTTGGGATGAGTGCTGTCTCCAGGTTTTGATGCCAAAATGGAATTGTTGTTTTCTGCTTAGCATTTGCCCCTGAGCAGGTCTGGTTTTAGGCAGGTTACAGATCCAAAAGGAACCAAGAGAATCCTGCAAGTCACTTAAGTCTGTCACATTGCATTTAAATGATATGAAATGAAAATGCTTTACCAAGCACTCATCTTGCACTGACAAGTACCCTGATGCCCCTGTTAAGTGTTTCTATTCCTTGAATTTCACAGATGGGAAAACTCATTCTGTTCCCCAGGATGCAACTCCTGTCCTGAAAAATCTAAACAAGTTGGACATTTTTTTGTCCCACATCTAAGTCTTAGGTTGGGACAGTGACCTGCAGTCCTTCAGAGCAGCAGCATCATTCTTTGTAGCCTCACTGGGAATGAGGAGGATTCTGCTTCGTTATGTGCTTTCTCCATCCTGAAGTGGAAACAGATTGTGCAAAAAGTGTTATCAGAACACCACCAGCCTTTTCCTCCTGTGAGCAGCAGGCTTCCAAAGGGAAGCAGTAGCTGCTGAGGATCATGTTTAATTCTTAGAGGGTAGGGGGAACACTGTCTCATTCCTATTTCTGGTCTCTCCCTGGGTAAAGACCAGGCTGTAGGGAGAAACTTCTGTGCTGCCTGGATGTCTCACTGCAAGCTCCCAACAAAATACTCCAGGGCAGCAATATTGGTGGGAAACTCACCTGATGGAACAAGAGAATCAGGCAGTCACAGGTCCAGTATAACAGAGAGAACCAGAGAGTTTCATTTGTTAATGTTTCTGTAGTCTCTCTCAAAACCCTTTTGATTTCATTTAGTCAATTAAGTAGAATTCTTTCATTTTCCCACTTTATCTTTTGCAAACATCTAAGTGCATCATCAACTGCAGATGTGATTAATACATCCTATTATTTGCACTTCACCTTAACCTGGCTTTCATTAATGAATGATTTTGTGATTGCTCAGTCAGGTGCTCCTGGGATGGCAGATCTGTTCTCAAAGATGTCCTAGCAAGGCCCAGCTTCCTACAACAGTCACCAGAGTATCCAAAGGATAACAGATTCCTTGTGCACTCTTTCTCTCTTTGCTCTCAATGGGAGAGAATTTGGAATGTCTGAGGCATGCTGGCATTGGTGCTGGCATCATATTCTGCCATTTCCATAGTTTTCTTTCAAGTTGTATTATTGAGTTTTTTCACAATGTGTCGCTTGTTTTGCTTTTCATATCTGGATATAGAAGGCATTAATTTCTACTGGTTACTATAAGAAGATAGTTCTAACAGTCCAAAATTTAGGAGTTACCAGTATTTACAGAAGTAAATACCATAAACCATAAACACTTGAAGAACCCTTCCTCATAAGAAAGAAGGGGCTTATTTACAGCTCATCTGTACATACACAAAGTATTAAGTATTCTGCCTTTTTGATCCTCGGGTCAAATTTTGTGTTATAAACCCCAAACAGATTGTGTGGTTTGCACGGAGTTGTAAAACTAAATGAAGCACATTCAAAATACATTTTTGGTCTTAATTCAATTTTCCAAATCCATGTATTAAACACGAATATAACAGCCCAGGTTTCAAAACCAACAATGTTCTCCTTAGAAACCAGCATCTTTGTTTGCAGAGGAGCTCCCAGGATTACAGTGCTCTCATGGCACCCTGAGGTGGGTGTGGGTGGTGGGACCCTGGCCTTCACGGAGCACTGGGAGAGCTCAGGACCTTGAGAGCAACGTGAAGGTTAGAGGCTACGTGCAGGATTGCAACCTTCCTTGCAAGTTTCTCAAAATGAGTTCCTCAGTTGGGGACTCACATTTAAGTTCCAGACTTCAAGGATGTAAATACTTTTCTAGAAATAGCTCTTGGAGTCTGTGCTACAGCTCAATTTTCTGTTTGTGGGCTGTGCCCCTCTGAACCCTCAGACACTCCAAGGCCCTCCGTGCACCCGACATTTCCCCGGGACCTGTGGGGACACAGCAGTAGTGCTGACCACTGAAATGTGCTGTTTGATTGGCCATGGGCAAACAAAGAAGGTTTTGGTCAAAGTGGTTACCAAAGACCAAAGTGACATGCTAGCTTTTCTGGAAGTCTTGTGAGTAACTGAGGAGCTTTGGGCTTAGCTGGAATGTCATTGCTGAGCCACTGTGCTTTACTGAAGAGCCTTCCTTCACCTTCAGAAAGGTGAAGGAAAGAAATCCCAGACCTGCACACCATCCTGCAGAATACACATATTTCTCCTGCACACGTCTCTGGAGGAGTCCCCCACTAAGCTGACACTAACCCTGACAGCCAGATGTGCAACTCAGATCAGACAAAAATCAAAATAGACTGTGGTTTACAGCTGCTTGCAACAATAAACAAAGCATATCAAAGGATCCCCCAAAACACACTTTCTCTGTAGAAACCTACATGGTTTTATTATTCTAGTCTCCAGCTTTAAAGCATTTTTGTCATTTTTGTAGAAGAAGAATTAAATAGTTGCAGATTCCAACCAGGGACAATTGTCAGGGACTGGACTGGGCTTACTGGTCAACCACATCCATCCCAGTGAGACTGTGCATTGTCAGCAAAAGTTTCCTTAAGGATGATGTTACTTGCCAAAATCTGCTTTCTTCAGTTTGTGATGCATTTTTATAGGGACATTACTTATATAAAGCTCTCCCCACTGCCCCATGCAAATACTTACAAACACCATTTTATGTGCCCCAGTTGGCCTGTGCAATATTCAGTCTTTCCCTTGACTGCTGGTGAGTTCTTTCTGTTAAACAGAATGAAAGAGGAGCATCCATCCCCTCCAAGCAGATCTTAATTGTTTTATCATGGTGAACATAAATATCACAGATTGGCATGACCAAATGTCATAAGTCTTTGAAACACATTTCCATGTGAAAGCATCTAAAATATATATGGTGTAAGTTGGAAGTGGTGCTCTGCAGAAAATAAATTCAGCTTTGCAAACTGATCTGGATGAACTAACCTGGGAAGGGGAAAGTGAGAAAAGCTACTCTAATATGAAAACAAGTAAAGCTTCTGTTTCAACCTGTTTTTTTCTTGAATCTATTTTAAATCCTTAGCATTCTTTTAGCCTCCAGATTTCTATAAAGTTGAAAGATGCTTTGTTCTCCAAGGCTGGTATCACCTTACTAGGAAAGCCATGGAGGAGGACTTATAATGTCTTCTATTATACAGCTCTATCTCTACTTAATGTTGACATAAAATTCTTTGCTAAAGGTCTGGCAATAAAATTGGAGAAACCTATTCCCTAAATTGTTTCAGCTGATCAAGCAAAATTTGGAATTCTTTCTATGTCCTGAAACTTCAGAAAGTTAATAGTTTGTGTTATCCTGACTCAGTCAAACTCTTGTCACTTTCCTGGAATCTTTGTGGGCTGAAATACTTGGGTATTTTTACTTTTGCAGACATGTGCATTCTCCTGTGGAATTAAATGTGAGAAAATTTTAGTTGTATTTTATTACTTCAGAAAGAACAGACAAAATAATTGTTCTTGGATTAGTTTCTTCTGTCCTGGCCCTTCCCTTTTTACCTTGGTGTATCACTTCTCAGGGTTCTGGCTTTCCTGACTCAAGCTAGGAATAATCATTAGGCAGCAAAATATATAGGTGATTCTTTCACCCATCCATGCTAGGTGTTCAGGTTTCAAATGGCCATCCAAAATGTAGTCATTTCCTTGGTTCTCAGAGGTCACAATTTCGGAAGCCAGTTGTTAAGGGAGGACATAGGAAAGGAATTCCTGCAAGGAAACCTGTGAGTTTGCTGTGTACAGGAGAATGAAGGGGAAGCCAAATGACAGTCCTTGTCCCAGCAGCCTTTGTCTCAGGTGGTGTTACTCCAGATGGCAAAGTGGAACCTGCTCTTCTTCAACACTGAAGATGAATCTCTCTAAGAAGGGGAGATACAGGAAAAAATGGCAAAAGGAATCAAGGCAGATCTGCCTGTCACAGTTGGTGGCTATGAAATTCTGGGTGTGAACAATTGTGACCTCTGGAGTTTTAAGATGAGATGAAAGTGTTCAGGAAGTAGAGAAAAGGACACCCTCCCCAGGCTGTACAGGTGCTTCTGCTCGCTGTCCTGAGGATCCAGAGAGCTTGACATGGTTCATTGCACCCCAGCATGGCTACTGGAACAGGGGAGTTAATCCTGGCTGCAAGGTGGGAATACCAGCTTAAACAAGAGACTGAAGAAGGCCAAGAGCCTGTGCCTCCCGCACTCTGGGCAGACATTGATCCTGGTGTCACCTGTGAGAAGGGCAGAGAGTGTTTCCTGGGAGTCTTTATCATCATATTTATGCTCTAGGTAAGCCAGCAGCTGGCCCCCTGTGGCACTCTTTTCCCAGTGTTCCCAATAGACTTGTCAGTGAGTGGGAGTGGGCTGGAAGCTGGAGTGCTTTCCTAACTCACTGGATAGTCTGTACAGGCTGCAGCAGACAAGCTCTTGTGGTCATGGCATTAAAATATTACAAGCTTTGTTTTGAAACAATGACACAGAAATGTTCGCAATGACTCCTTGTGCAGTGGTTTGGGACTTTAGCTCATGTCTGGAAACCACAGTTTCTAGATTGCAGGACAGCTCATAGCTTGGGAATTTCCAAAGTGACTATTAACTGGAATGTCAGTTTATATAACTGTGTCTGTGTTAGTTCAAGGTTTGTCCTCTTGCAGGTGGCAGTGCTGCTGGGCAGGGAAAGGGAACAGGAGGAAACCTCTCACCATTCATTTTGCGTGGGTGCGGTGGAAATCCAAATTTTGACTAACCCACCATGTCTGGAATTAATCTCTCTGGCAAACCAAGTACAATCATGGCAAGAAATTGTATTTGCTGTGCTGAAGCCTTTCCTATGGGGCTGATCCAGCTTCTTATGAGGTCAATGGAAAAGCCTCTGTAGGCTTCTCTGGGTGAAGTGTTCTACGTGGGCTCTGTAGGTTCTTAAGTCTGGACTGGATGCAAGAGCCTCTGTTCTGTTCTGCAGTTCATTCTGATCCAGGCACTGCAAGTGGGTGGGATCAGAAGGCACACTGGAGGGGTCAGAGACTTTGCTAAGAACGAGAGATACCATCTCTGCTAGGACTTGGTCATATTTTTTTAATTCATTAATTAGCTAAGGTAGAGCACTTAGGAGCCTTTACAGAACACTGTGAACTACGTAACAACAAGAAGTTGCTTCAGCAAGAAGACCTTCTGCTCCTGCAGAGGAGCTGCACTGCACGTGTCCACTGAGTGAGTACCCAGCCTTGGGCAGGGCTTTGCACACCTCTCCAGTTACCTGCTCTGCACAGGCCTTCTTAGAGATCTCAGCTTAAGAGCTCTGCTGGTTTGTTTCCCTCACCTCCACTGTTCACAAAACTAAGGCGTGAGTTCAGCACCAGCAAGCCAGCTGGCACAGCGGGGCCCAGCTCTGCATCCTTATGGAATTGCTGCTGGAACAAACCCACACAGCTCCTGCCCTGTGGAACAGCACAGCTTCTGAGCATGGGGCCACAGAAGGGCAGAGAGGACAGAACTAGGGACTGTTATTTGCTAAAGACATCATGAGCTGCAAGAATCTGTGTACACTCCCCCAGACTCTTGTTCAAATTCAGAGCATGTCTGAGCTGCCTGTCCAGACACTAAGGAGTGAGAAAAGACATTAGAGAAGAATGACAGGCAAGAGACTGTCTTCAGAACATGATTTGTTTGTTTTGCTTGTCCTTCTCCAAGATGAAGATGAAAGATTCTTCAAGCTGTGTGCTCTTCTGCTTTCAGTGTCACTTTTTTTCCTGCCAGGGGTGTCAGCTGCAGATTTTGTGCCTTGGGCATGCAATGGGGAAGGCAGGAACAGACCCAGAACAGCAGCACACTCAGTTGAGTGGAGTACAATGAACCTGGGGAAGAGCTGCTTCCGAAGGACCAAACACAGGAACCCAGTGAGAGCTCAGCTCTGGACACCCACAGCAGGATGAGAACGGCTATCCTGATTTTTTCTAAAATTGTCTTTCCAGGCTCACTAAATAGCAATACTGGCCTAAACATTACACAAGAGAAAACCGTACTATTACCACTGAATTATTTTAATTTGATTTCTCATCCATTTCACTTGAAGGTGGCTCGTTCTGTGTTGTTTTAATCCTTTTGGAATTAGATGCACTTAGGATCCCTCATAAGATGAACATCAAACTTTCTCCAGTGCCTAATTAGTGCCTGTGTCTTCAGTTCTCAATGTTTTTGGGGTTTTTAAAAATTTTTCCTCCTATGACAATTAGAAAACTTTGCCTTTAAGGTGAAAGGTCTGATTGCAGTTTAGTGTCTGACTGGCAGAGCCAAATCTTTTCTACAAGAACCACAAATACTGAAGGATTCCTAACACAGCAGTGTGAAATGTAAACTGTAAAGTGGTACAAATACAGTAAAATGAAAGCTAATGAACCCTGCTGAAGAAAATTAAAGCTGTGTTCATAGCTGAGACCCTCCTGTCAGGAAATGTGGTGACATGCTTTCTTCATAGCTATGGGCTGGCAGAGTTTACAGCACCCTGAACCTGTTGTAGGTATTTGCCAGGGTTGAATTTCTGCATCCGAAGATTCGTGGGCAAGAAAGGGACAGCAATCCTTTCTTCTGAGTAGATCTTGGATTACTTTGTAAAATGCAGAATTCTGCTAATACCTTAAATGTAAGAAAACAAGAATGAAAGGGTTTTAAGATGGATTTTATCTTGACAAATGAGTGATGCATTTTAATGCACCATAAACATGTAACCCTCACCTCTCCTTCATTGTAAGGTAACATATTGTTTTGGTTTCAGTTTACCTCCCACCTTCTGACTGTTCTGTTTTCCATTACTGCATCTTGCAGTGCAACAACAGAATCGTTGAATCATATGAGAAGGGTCCAGCAAATCTTATTTGTTCCACCAAAATTCCTTCCATGTGTTGAAGCTTCCTTTTTTCTTCTGCTAATTTTTGTCATGTGCTTAATTTTAGTAATTTCTCCCACACATTGGAGGCCAGCATCCTTCCCTCACCACTGACAGGTTTCGAGGCCTTGCAAGAAGTAACTGAAGCCTGTTGGATTTACCACATCCTCAGAAGAACGTAACCATGTGCATAACTTAAAGCTGCCCTCACAAAGAGGGAGAGCAGAAGAACAAAACAGAAGAGCAGAAAATAGGAGTTGGGCTGGAGAGTATAATTGGTGATTCAGTTTAGGGATGCTGCATGGTAAGAGAAGAGAAGAAGACAAGAGCTGGGCCTGTCACTAATATTGGGGGCACATGATTTGAAAATGGCTGTTGAGACATAAAATCAATTACCTGGATTCAAATGTGGGAAAATGTTGCACCTCCAAGGTAAACTGAGCAAATTCCCATGGAGTGGTGCCAGGCAGTGTGGGATTTTGAGCACGTTTTTGCTGGAGGCCCTTTGAAGTCTCTCAGTTTGAGCTCAGGATCATACAGGATTTGGGCAGGAACTACTGGGCACTTCATTTGCTCAACATATATGTTTGGAGGCAGGCTTCCACGCTTTGAATATTTCTTTCCTTTGCAAAAGGATAATTTGGGTCATTGGTCTTCAAAGAATTTTTTCCAACAACGGTTTTGATTTGCTCAAGGAAAGTGAATGGGAATTCTGTTAGAAGCAAATGCATAGCAGAGACATCTACTACTGCCCTTTAACTGCTGGAGACTTTGCTCTTGTGTGTTTTATTCATCTCATAAAAAACAGCTTAGAACCTTGTAAAGGAAAAATATCACAGAAAAGACGTGAGACTTAGCACAAATATATACCACACACATAGGGTGGTCTTTTCTTTGCGTGTAGCCAATAAACTTCCCTTTTTTCTTCATGTTGTTTTTGCCAACTTCCCATTGTTTCCTCATATATGAATTTCCTTTGGCTTGGGCCACGCTACCCCATTGTTGTTGTAGGTTTTCTCACTCTCTACAAATTTATAGCTCGCCAATAAAAAAAAAAAAAAGAGTGAGGATACACTTTATTAGCAGAGCCAAAGTATGTAAATGTTTATAAGAAGCAATGCTTATAGTAATCCTAAGTAAACTGTAAGAACATGTAAAACTTAAATGCTTAAAATTTTCTGGACACTACATTTTGGTACAGGATTAGACCTTTTGCTAGCCAAAATGTTAATGATTAGAGAACTGGAGCTGTGACCCATGTAAGTTTAGAATATGGGAAGTTTTTAAAAACAATGTTTGCAAAAAGTATTTGAGAATGTTTTGGTGATAATTACAGCCAGGCCCCAGAAAGATCTTTGCATTCTTCTGTTGGGCCAGAGGCGTGGGTTTAGAGAGGTGGAGGATCCAATGGGCTCCTCATGGCCAGGCACCCATCAGGACAGCCACTGTCACAGCTGGGCTGAGCTGCAGTTGCTGTTCCTCATTCCCATTCTCGTGGAGAAGCCAAAGAATCCGGAATGTGGATACAAGAGCATGGTCTAAATTATGTGTCTTTTGCAAAGCAGAAGTTTGCTTTTCAACACAGTCTTTAATTGCACAGAAGAAGTTAGGCAGAGTATTTGCACCAGCATGCTACTTATTATCAACATGGTTTTCATTTGAGGACTTTTTTTTTTTTCCCCCAAATCTGTTTGGGAGTACTCTTCTTTTCTGGGATGTTGGACTTTATTTTCTTAATCTTAGGATCACTCCAATTTCCTGTAGAGGAATAATTCATCCTTGACCCTCCTCTATCTGTTTTATTGTGCTCTTTCTCATATGAGATTAATTTGTAGTGCTGCCTTTTAGCATAGATGAAGGATTTCAAGGGTCAGAAAAACCTGTGCAAATCACTATTTTGATGCACTGGGTATTACTGGTCTTTTAAAAGTACTCTTGTATCCCTTTCTGGAGGCAATAGTGCAGCTAAACTGAAAGATTCTAGTAAACAAAAATTATAATTTTGACCAATAAGCCCATGTTACCATTCTTTGGAAATATTGCAGCAGCCTCTGTAAGTTGATTTTCCTAACTTTTTTTTTGTCATTTTTTCAAAAAATATTTTTTTGTTGGGAAAGAAAAGTGTATTTCTTTCTTTTCTCAACTGTGTGAGCATGACTGTGCATTTTACCAAAGCACAAATCAATCCCAGTGAGTTTTTGAAGGCAGCTGGTAAAGTGTAAAGTTGGCTGGGAAGTAGCAGGGATTCCATGGGACTCCCCTTACAGGCTATAGTGGGTAGGATGCACTTGTGCTCTCCAGAGTCATTTCTTCTTTGTCCCAGCAATGACACCTCCATCTCATGACAACTGAAAAATCTCTTTATTCTGCCTTGGAATGGAGACAAGTCCATGCAACCAGTGGCTCTTTCACATGCTTTCACAAAAAGTGATGACTTGTATTTCAAATTGCAAAACCAAAGTTGTTTGATCAAATTCTTTTTTTCTTGAAGGGGACTAGAGAACCTTCCTCCATGTTAGGAACATTACCATCAAAATCTCTTTCCATGGAAAATTTAACAGAATTGCATCCTTTTATGAAGGAAAGCTCTGTGAAAAATATTCTGGCTGTCTCCTCCAAATGTTTCACAAACACTTTTTAAGCACCTTATTTGGATTTGCACTTGTGGCTGGGCTATGTGTCTGCAGTGAAATGTGTTGTTATTCCTTTGGCCAGTCACTGTTTCTCTGTTGAGTCTGAAATGAGAATATCTCCTGTGTTAGTACCTCTTTTGTGCTTCTTCTCACCTCCTTCAAGCTAAGCCACCGAGGAAGTGTCTCCAATGGAACCTGTCTTCATCCATTGCAGCTTGTTCTGCTGACTGCAGAAACAATGTTCACACTTGCACAACATATTGAACCCTCCTAACTTGGGTCTTTCCTCAGTGATCCTCTCTGTCCTAAATGCAACCAAGGAAAAGCTGGTTTTAGTGAAGCTGAACTTTGAAATCTTCAGTACCTAAGTAGGTACTGAAATGATTCTTGATACTGATTTGCAGTCAGACCAAAGAAAAAGGACTTCACAAATGTCCACTAATAATATTTCCTTTTCACTGGGCTCCAGCTGTAGTTGTGTCTCTTTTACAGCCTGTGTCTCTTTGGTGGTCTTAAGCCCAGAAGACTCCTTCCAGAGCTCTGCTGCTCATGCCAGATGCCTGCAGTGAAATTCAAGGGTGGTAGGAATGGGCTCCAGCCATTATACAACCACAAAAATCTCCTGATGATTCAGAAATTTCATTTAAACAATAAAATGCAGGGCACAGATAACAGAGGAAAGAAGAAAAAAGTAAGATGCAAGTGTCTCTTCCTTACATTTCATAGCTGACATCTGGTGTAACTAAAGATTTCATTAGTGCAGCTGTTGTCCTGCACTGTCTGCTTTATACTCAGTTCTTCTGTGGAAATGTAATTCACTAAATCTGGGCTGACTGCACTGAATGTCCTCTTCTTAAGATGCTTGGGTGACTGGGGGGGGGTTGCTCTCACTTTATAGATCAGGCTATTATCTCTGCAGAGCTTTACAGGATAGCAAAAAGGGATAGTGGTGGTGGAAGTTACTTGAGTCAGCAGCTGGGGAAAAAAGGAATAAAAGATTGGAACATTTCTTTTTATATTCTTGGCAATAAAATTGAGACCAAAGGCCAAACGAGCAGCTGCTCATTCTTGCTGGGATGTGGAGGTTCCTTGGGGGGATCCTGAGTCCCATTTTCCCCTTGTGACAGCAACATCAATCCACTGATTCTAGCACAGGGGGTGCCTGACCCCCTGACTTTTCCTTAGTGATGGTACAGCCAGAGAAAGACAAGAACTGCTCCTCTACAGCAGGAATTCTCCCGAGTGCTTCTGATGTGCACAACTTTGTTGCTGATGCCTGTGATACCCACTCTCATTTTCAACTCCACCACGATACAAATGGGGGAGTGATTCTGAATCGGCTCCATGGCTGCCAGGAGTCAGCAGGTTACCTTTCAAGGCTGGGGGTTTGCTGCACAAATCAGGGGACTGAAGGTGACCAGCTGCAAGTTTTCTCTGCTCCCAGCTTTTTTAGTGCATATTGATTGACATGAAAGAAAGCCTTCATGGTGGAAAAGGAAAGGAGCACAGGAAACCTCAAGTAGGAACTTGAAGGCAGTAACTGCCTGATGGTGGACAATACTGTTTCACAGACAGTGAACAAAGCAGCTCTCATGATATGAATAATCAGATTTTTCTACACTGACTTTGTTTATTTTAGTCCTCTGCCAACTGTGGCCCTTTCTTTGATGTTCCTGTTTCAGGTGTGGCTATTAAAGCCTCTCTGGTTGCATTTTCCAAGAAGAAATAGCTCAGAGTGTGTCCGTGTGTCAGTTGTGAGCAACACGTCCTGCGAGTCACTGCCATGGCCATTCACAGTTGGCAACACACATTTGGACACAAGAGGAGCTGGTAACAGAGGGTTACAAACCTGTGGCTTGAGCTGTCATCTGACCATGAATTTTGACACAAAATTTGGGTAATGTGGAAGTTAATTGCCTACATCCTTTTCCTGGTTCTGGTCTTGGTCCCCCTGTTCCAACCAAACTGGCTGTTTGTGCTCCTTGGAAAAGCCAAGCTGATGACTGTGAAAAGGCCTGCAAATGCTTTGCCTTCACAGGGTAAAAAAGAATCTGAATTGTAACTTTGAGCTTTGTGTACTAGGATGAAGAATGTTATCACGTAATAATTCAGGGAAATTATCTCCACTCAAAGCATCTTCAACTGACCACAGATATGTTCTCTCGCATTCTTTGATACATCTTTAATGTGTTAGTGGACTTTTATATCCCTTTCCATTTGTGCCTTTCCTCTTGGCCTGTCACGAGACTTTTTTGTTTCATCTAATTCTTCAGCTAACAAACAAACAAAGTTATAAGAATAAGATTGTTAAAATTATTTGCTGTTGGGAAGTAAGTTTTAATCAATCAAATGTCTTACATGTTTAACAACTGCTTTAAAACAAACAAAAAAATTGTGGTGAAAAATCCCCACACAAATAATGTTGGCTTTAGTTTATGTTCTTTATTCAATTGAAAATACCATTGAAGTCACTCAGATTTTTGCAGAAGTGAGAACACAGAACACCAAGCCTTGGTTCTTTTAAATATGGCTTTTTACTGCATTGACAGGAACATGTTTTCTTTTGATATTTAAGTTCTGAGAAAACTATATCAACTGGCAGCAATGTAATTAAGCAAGAAGAACAAGTGAAATCCTCTCCAAGCTAACCACAGGCTTTGGAGAAAGCTTCATTTTCTCAAGCACAGTAGCAATTAAAACCTCTTCACTCAGCTCCATCACTATAAAGCAGGATGGGTGGCTGCTGCTGTTCATTCACACCTACCCTGCGTATTGCCTAAGGTTCAAATGTCCCTGAAAAACCAAAAGTACCACTTAAATTGAACCTGCTAAGCTTCCAGGAAGATAATTCTCTAATTATACAATCACAGAATGATAGAAGGGTTTGGGTAGTGAGGGAACTTAGAAACCATCTCATTCCAACCCCCCTGCCATGGGCAGAGACACATTTCACTGTCCCAGGTTGCTCCAAGCCCTGTCCAACCTGGCCTTGGACATTTCCAGGGATGGGGCATCCACAACTTCTCTGGGCAACCTGTGCCAGAGCCTCACCACCCTCACAGGGAAGAAATTTTTTCCTAATATCTGATATAAGCCTACTCTCTTTTATAATATAATTTGGAGATTCTGATTTTTTTCCAAGCCAGAACAGCTTCAAAGATAAAAGTAATGTTTCAATCAGTTTCTGATTTTTACAATTAATTTTGAGCAAAACAAGCCAGAAGTTGCACTTTTGGCATCATTCAAATGAAATATTTTGTTTTCCAGAGGTAAATGACTATTTGTGATGTAAATGTCTGTTTAAACAGAAAGTTGACAGTGAAATATCATGTATCCTAAGGAAGCAATTCTGTCCAGCTGCTGAGAGAGAGGGTTCATTTGCTTGGTCACAGCTCTTGGAACACAGCAGTTTGCATCTGCTTGTCCAAATGGAGGCAGAAGCTTCATGTGGAAGCTGTAGTGTCAACCCCAGGAGTAAAACCTTGTTGTCTTTTCCAGCCTGGTGTTCATATGGGTGTATCTGCTTGGGAGCAGAAATAGAGGTGAGAGTTGGACCTTCCCCTCTGTTGTCTTCTGATCTGGTCAAACCTCTTGCACAGAGTTTCAAAGCGGGTTCCAATTCGGACTTGGATCAAGGTTCCACTTCAGGATGCCAGACAGCAATTCACAGAGTCTGGGTGATGTTTTGAGCAGATTTCCATTCCAGTTCTGAGAGAAGCCATTTTACAACTAATTCAGATCATATGGGCAGCAGCATTGCAGTGCTGAAGAGTAAAAGTCTCACAAACTCAGTGAGCTGTTGAGATTAAGAATGGAAGTAATGCCAGTTCAGGTCAATATGTAAAATCTGTGCAAGCAGACGCCTGATAGAGCAGCACCAAACGCCACAACAAGTGGCTGCCTGAGAGGGACAGCTGCTTTGTCAGGAGAGGAGCAGCATGGGCCATGCTGGCAGGTGATTCCACAAGCAGAGGCCCTGATGTGGCAGTGCTGCCAGCAGCATAGCACCAGTGTTGGCAGCTGGATGAGTGAGTGTACTTGGTGTCTCTGTGCAAATGGGGATGTAGCCAAGTGACCCTCTGATGTTCTGGCCAGTCTGTCTGGGGCATAACCCTGACCAGAAAGCTGTGACACAGTTCTGGAGCCTGACACACTGCCAAGTGACCAACCACCCTCTGGGGCTTCTCCTCATCTTTTCACTAGCCTGCCTGAAACTGTGCCCTCCTGTTCAGGCTGGCCATACTGAACTGCTGTGACCTAGCCCAGGAGATGCTCTGACAGTGATTCCAGGAATGAGACAGATCCCTGGGGAAGCTGGTTGTGTACAATGGCTTGTGACCTCTGGCTGTGGTTGCAGCTGAGAAGTCACAGTGGGGTGTGGGTAGCAAAGCTCGTGCTTGTGGAACAATCTGCTCAGGCAGTCTTGGCATGGGATGGGGGTTTAGCACTGAAGCACCACGTTGGGACAGTAACTGCTCATGGGGAGCTATGCAGCATCTGGATCACCTCCAGAAGAGTCACAGGAAGCTTGGGAGGGGTTGAGATAACTTCATTTGCAGGCACTGTCACTGCCCCTGGCTGTGCCAGCCTCCATGGGGCCTGACAGGCTCCAGCTCTGTGCTAACAGCAGCACTGGCCTTGTGGCTGCCTGGCCAGCTGCTCCTCCTGCCACCTCCCACTTGCTGGAGTGAGGCAGGGAAGGCCAGCAGGGACCAGCAAGGAGCAGCTGCAGCCCAGAGCTGGGTGTAGGAATGGGAAGGCTGTGAGGAAGCAGTCCACCAGGAGTCCAGGATGTGGGTTTGTGTGTTGGCATGGAAGGGATTCGTCTTGCAAATAGCCTCTGCAGGGAGTGCTGCTGTGGACATTGGGCCATGCCCCTCTGACTGTGGTGGAGCTAAAATAGATGGGATGAATATTTTCCCTTTAGAAATGTCCTGGAGGTGTAGTTCAGTTTGTGGAGATAATAATGTGAGAATTCAAAGACAATTGCTGGCAGAAGGGGAAGTGGATGTGGCTCAAAGCATTAGGAATTTTCTTCTTGAGCAAAAACCTCATATTTTAGAGATCTTGAGACTGAGTAAAATCTCCTAGGCAGTAGGGGACTGCAGGTACTAAATGCACGTTGAATAATTATCCATGCCCTCTGGCAAAGACCAATAGGACAAACTCTCAGGGATTAGAAATGGGTTTGCAATTTTAGATAGCGTAACAATTAGGGTAATATTGATAATATGAAGTTGCTGATTCTTGGTTGCTGGTATTCTCAAGGCAGAAATTGATTTAGATTGGTAGGCAATGGTATCATCATAATGTTCATAATTAAACTGGAAAACCCTTTGCATCTTATGGGAAGTACAAAGCCAACTGTGTCTGGCCAGTGCTGTCTTCTGCTCATAAAGTATTTGCCCTACTGAGGAGTAAGTTCTGGTGTCTGTACATTGATACATTGCAGGAATGCCCAAAGAGGGGCTGAAAGACAACTGTAAGAAATTTAAAGTTAGAGTCACTGAAGAGACACTGATGTGAGTTCAATAAGTTGTTGCAGGGATTGTGAATGTTTTCCAGAGACTGCCAGTGAATATGTCAGTGCTTAGTACAGGATAACCTGTGCTGGGGAGTGACAGCCCTGACAGAAATAATGCTGAAAATGTGTCAGTATTACAGAACAAGCTGGCAAGAGAGGCAGCCAACAAGTCCATGCTCTGCAATATCCTTTGGATTTCCTGGAGATGAGGAACAGTGTGTCTGAGCTACTGCACAGGATGGCAAGCTGGAATCATGGCAACTGAATACAGGGAAGGCTTGGAATACAACAGAACTCTGAGAGTATTTCTTGTATAGGAGAATGTCTCCTGGAATCTTTGTTCCAGAGCTTCAGCCTTGTTCAAGCCCTCGTGTCAGCTTGTGAGGAAGGAGGCAGGAAATGTTTAAAAAGCAATCTGAACAGTTTAACCTCCCTGGTGGCTCTCTGCCCTGGGCAAGGATTTAATCTCTCATGTGATGTGCTGCCTAGAGGGTTGGGGCACTCCTGTCAGCCTGTTCTAGTGATTTCAGGGAACACCAGACTGGATATGCATCCAGGTACTAGGATCATGTTTTCACAGGGTTATGTGAAGTACATCCTGCATTTTTCATGTGAAATCTTTGGCTTGGAGCTATTTAAGTCACCAGGAAGAACTGGAAAAAACAGTTAAATGTAATCAGTGTTACCAGTTATGCCAAGAGATCATCCTGCTACAATGTATGTTCTGTGCAAATAGCTGGGACATCTATGATTGAAAAATAAATACTATGGGGCCTTCTGCCTTGGGAAAATGGCATCATCAGTGGATGTGCACATTGAAATAGTATGTAACATCTTTCACTTTGGAAAAACTCACCCATCTTCTCACCAGACATGGACAGGACACTTGCTGAACAAAAATGAAATTAAATCTATTCAAAATTTCCATGTCATCCAGGTTCAAATTACCAGAGAGGGATAATCTCTGTGGTAGAGATGAAAAATAAATGATTAATAGGAGCTTGGAAATGATTTGTTTGGAAGGTTATGAGCCCAGCCCAGATTTTGATAGGAAGGAATGTTAGATTCTCAGCATGCTAGTGGGTGTGTAAAGGAAATAATCCTTCGAAAAATAGTCCTGGGACTTACAGTGGAGACCAACAGTTATTTCTGAAGTTGGGTCAGTCACTAGTAACAAGTCAGTTTGCAGGCTGGATGCTGGAATGGCCTGGATTCCTGGTTCTGAGCGATGATCACAAGGGAAGCTGATAGCAGGATTCCTTGTGAATTACACAGAAACAGCAGAGCTCTTGCACTCGGGTGGTGACAGGAACAGAGCCAAGAGGAGATGACATTATTTTGGGAATGCCCAGATCAGAGACATCGAGAGCTGCTCTGCCAGATGTAGCCTCTTGGCCTAAGGACAGACCCAGCAGCTGTGTTTAGATTCTGCCATTTGAAAGAGATGGCTGTGATATAGATGGAGAGGGGCAGGGTTAGGGAGAACAGCCCTGTTATCCAGTACTGTTGCATTTTTCAGGATATTACAGATGGGTTCTGTGCTTTGCTCCTCCCATATTACATCCTGCTTTGCAAGTGGAATCTCAGCTTCTCCTCAAGGTTCCCTGTGATGGTGAGAGGTCCTGCCTGGGGTACTTTGAAGGAGATCTTAAGGAGAGAAGGGGGGACTGTGCAAATGGCTTGGGGTTTTGGGTGTGTACAGTGCTGTTAACCAGGTAAACCTCACTGCTTGTTCCACAGCTGAGAGACAACCTCAGAAAAGGCTTTATCAACAAGGGAAAGAAGAATCATTTTGGAAAAGGCAGAAAGGTCTAAGGAAGGTCCCCAGTGTGAATAAGAAAGTATTCAGCTTGCTGACATTGGGGATATCTTAATTTGGGGGAAACAGAATAAGGAAGTCCCTTTCTGCAGGTGCTGTTTTGGCCATGCCTGTGTTTTCCCAGACGTGTTTCCATATGCCCTTTATAAATAGACCTGGTCCTCCTCTCAGCTGGAGCAGCTGCTGATCAGGTGGCAGGTTCATACCTTGGAGAAGGTAAATTTGGACACAGCAGTTTCTGGAGCTGAACCACACCCAAAGTCCAAGTGATTTTGGTGTCCTTTTGCTGCTCCGTTTTTCACATAGAGGAATTGCCTACTCTGATGTTCCAGTGTGCATGGCAGGCACAGGCACAGGGGGCCTGGCAAGTATCCAGTCTGCTGTGTTACACTTCTAGGAATGGTTCTCCTTCACTGAATCCCAATGAAAAAGAATCTGGTTATTTCTTCTAGGGATATACAGTATGGATTGGTAAAACCACCTCTGTGCTGCCCATCTGTGTGGTCATTTTTTATCAAAGGAAGCCTTTACACAGAGTGTTACTGATAATCCAGGAAGAAAATCTGTTTAGAAATATGTGATGACCTTTCCTGATGTTCAGGCAGGAGAGCACAGAGAACCAGCCTCGGCAGCTGTTGGTAAATAACTGAGAAAACACATTGTTTACTATAAAATAAATGAACAAAATACAAAGGCTGTGATTGCACGCATGGAACAACTTGAACTTTTTACAGCCTGTTTGCAGAATTCAGCCTGACCCCGTGCAAGCTGCACAGCCCTTAGAGCATCTCATGGAAACAGAGGAATTTCCTCAGTGTTGTCACAGTCAGCAGCAGCAGCAGAAGGCTGGAGTGAACAGCCCAATGTTTGCACCTCTCCCAGTTGTGCCTCTCTCCTTGCTGGCCCTCTGGAGCTGTCCAGCAGAAGTCACAAAGGTGCTTTGTGACAGTGCCTGGCAGGAGGACAATCCTCCAGCAGATCTCAGCCAAAGCACCCCGGAGGAAGCCCTGGCATTCTTCTGCTTGGACAATCATTTATCTTCCATGGCAGCTGACAAAAAGAGCTGAGCAACTTTCCCCAGAATTTCCATCTTGAAGAAAACCTGACAAACTGCTGTTTGTCTCAGTTCCAAATCTGAATGAAAAGATAATATAATGGAAGATTTTTTGTGGGTTGAAAAGCTCTGAGGAGTTTTCATGAGAAATAACTCCTTGGCAGAGTGAGGCAGTTTAGTCAAAACTAGTCTGTCCTTCCACACACTGTGCACAAGTCATGGAGAGCTGTGGTTTCAGGGCTGTTAACTTATTGTTTTGCTTTTCAAGTCATGGTCTTGACTTTGTGGATGTGTCTTTTCATGGCTGTCATTCCTACCTTTGACCTTATTTCCAAATAGAAGTGTTGTTGGTCTGCAATTTTATTATGAGCTTGGCACAAATCAAGGCTTGATACTTCATTGACAGTACAAAATGTTCTCTTAAGCAGATGAAATGAAACTAGACCAATGGCCTTTTGCTTCTGAGGTATTAAAACAAAGGAATGGGATTCCTCCTGTAGCTTTGTACTCAAACAATAAATTATGCCAGAAGTGACAACCCAGACCAAATCTTTCCCCATCAGAAAATGGGATTTTGTTACAACAGAAATAAATCTCTGCATCTGTTTTGTGGTGGTGTCCCATGGGACCCATCGTTGCAAGCCTCTCCTGTTTTATTCTCTCCCCCAGGACCTGAGTGGTGTCTGAGTTGCACTGCAGGGGCTGCTCTGATGCCACACTAGTTTATGAGTGATGAGGTCTGGCAGGAAAAGCAGGTTTTAGCCGTGCAGATGCTGTGAGACACTGAGCTATTCACCTTCAGCCACAGAAGGGATTATTTGTTTACCAAGATGGATATTGATATCCAAAATATTTGGACGCGATCTTCTTTTCTGGTGAGAATTACATGGCAATCATTTTTTCCCCCTGCAGAATAATAAGAATGTAATTACTGCTTATTTTTCCATAGGAGAAATAATTCTTTGGGGTGTTTTCTAATTTGTTTTTCTTTGGATTCCAGTCACTCTTATGGGTCCCATCTGTTTGGGACTCACTTCTCTGGGCATTTTGCATCCTCTCAGTAAGAACCAAATGAAAAGTTGGGGAGTAACTGACCATGTAGGCATTTTACATTCCTTTCCTGAAGGAAGTCTATAAGAGTTGTTACAGAGGTAACGGAAACTGAGGCATTTGCACCTGGTGTTCTACAGTCTTAGGTAAAAGAAAATTTATTTATTTAAAATAAACTGGTTTCAATGACATTTTCTTAATACTCAAATTTTCACTCTGCACTGGAGGTTTCTCACATCCTTCTGATGACATTGGTGTTTTGGCCAATCCAAATCACCCAAACTGTTTCATGCTTCTGCTGATGTCTCTCTCTTCTGCCAAGGTAGAGCCCTCTCTTTGCCTCCCTCTCAGTGAGGAATCCCAAAATGCTTGAAACTCTTCAGTGGAAGAAAACAACAGGGTTTGGTTGAGTGATTGCCCAGTTTCCTTGTTTCTTATGTCAGGGACAGATTGTTAAGAACTGAGCAATTGATGCTGTAGTGTGCCTTAAAGGGAAGGGTAAAAAGATGTTTAAGGTTTAGGAAGGAGCACTAGAACCTCTACATGAGGCCTTGAAGCCTCACAGAACATATCTTTTACTCCTTATCAGCCAACAGCACATAATACCTTCCTGTTTTCTGTGAATTATTAGAACTGGGCAAAGTGCTGAACATAGCATGACTCCTGTTGAGCTTCCTTTATTCTCCTATGTTTGCAGTCTTGGCTAAGTATTGAACCTATTTAGAGAGTAGTTCTGTGGCTTTGACATGTGATTGGGTGATACTGCTAATTTCATATGTGCTGTAGGGGGAGAGGGAAATAATTGGCTGCTCTGTTATTTCTTGAGGTGTTGGAAATAAAGTGTTTGACTTCTGCCTAAAATAGCTCAGACTTGGTTTCCCAAGTTGGTAAAACATCAAAATACCTCTGCTAAAATCAGTATCTAACAGTGCTCACATGAAGGCAACCTGTGGGTAACCAGTTCTAAGTATATAAGGTGCAATAAATTTCTGAAGGAAGATAAGTCTTTAGTGAAACTAAAATATTGTAGTACTCCTTATTCTGAACTGTTATCAAATTCTTCTCAGCTGTGGTTTCCGTGGAAAGCTGATTTTCTCCATTCCCTGCTCCAAGAAGTTTCTATTTTCATTCACCCTAAGAAAATAAACTCACTGGAAGTATATATAAACATTTGCTTCAAGCTACTCCAGTAGAAACCAATCCAACATGTACAGAAGTCTTTCCAGTGACTGCAGTTTGATCATTTCCATTCAGTCTTGCAGTGAATGACAGTTCCGTTTAAAAAGAAAAAAGAATAAGAAGAAGGTTTTGGTGAAAAATAACATTTGGAATTTGTAAAATGAACCAAGTGGAGCTGGTTTTCTGCTGTGTTACACGGTTGGGTTGTGCACTGTACTTTCAGCAGTTCACAAGTGTGCAGGAGGATTGATCTGCAGTAAATCCAGTGTGATCTTTCACTCCTGATGCTAATTAAATACCTACCTATGAAAATTCTTCATAGGAACGATTTAACTTGATTCCTAGCATATTATTGCTTTCTCTGTACCAGGTAGTTGCTATTTTTGCAAAGGCATCTGAGAAAAAACCATGCACTAAAAGCAATCCTGAAGAGTCCTGGTGAGGTCTGCTGGGTTCAGAGGGCACAATTCTTACCTCACTGGCACTGTGTCATTCAGATCCGCATGGTCACAGCTTCCTCAGCTGTGAAGGGAATGAATTTACAGGTCCTGGTCATGTTTTGGTTTGTAATCGTGCACCATCTCATACTTAATCAGTGCTTCTGGATGTCTATCTTGTAATTCTGCAAGGATTTCAATGTGGCACCCAGAGGAGCATCAGGAGCTGTGTTAGAAATGTCAGCAGGATCACTCACCCTCCATCTCAGGACAGACAGATGCCATGAGCCACCGTGGGAGGAGGCACCTCAGCCCTCATCTCACACATTTCTTATTAGAAATGTCAGCAGGATCACTCACCCTCCATCTCAGGACAGACAGATGCCACAAGCCATTGTGGGAGGAGGCACCTCAGCCCTTTTTTCACACTCTTCAGCTGGAGCCTGAGCAGGACTGGGGGCTGGGACTTGTCACTTTCTGTTGGCAGGGCAGCACCCAGAAGACCCCTGGGGTGACAGGGCATTTCAGATGGGGTTGGTGTGCAGATTGGCAGTTCAGCAAAACCCCAAGGAGTGCAAAGTACCCCAGATGGAGAACTGCACTGCAGTAGCCATCTGATTTCTCCTTCTGCCTTCACATTGATTTCATAGGGCTGTTTCTCTACATGTCATATGTTTTCATTCTGATCTTCTTTACCAGTCAGACCAAGTCCATACAAATTCCTTGTCCGGGGCAGGTTTTCTTGATGATGTGTTATGCAGAATGTCCCTCTTCTCTAGCCAAGCTCAGATCATATGTCAATCATAGGAAGTGAAAAAAATATGTGGTTCAACCACAAAACCAATTTCCAAGACAGAAAATCAAAAATAGAGATGTTGCAGAGTGGGATGCCAAAGTATCATTGCATCTGGGAAAAGACTTCTGGGTAAATGAAACAGAATTTTTCTGTGGAGACGTTAACAAATGGTAAGGGTGTTGCAAAGCCTGCAAAAGTCTCTGTAGTCCTTGGCCTGGTTGAGTGACAGACTGGACTTTGAGTGGCTGCACAACATCCTAATTATTTATGGAAAAGGTAGCATTATGTTGTCTTAGTGACCTTTGCTCAAGTGTGGATTTTCACTCGCTGATTGTCAGCCCTCACATATGAGTTATTTGTGTAGAACAAAAGCACTAACACAGAGGAAACTGGAAGTGTCTGGTGGTGTTTTCCCTTGCCCTCCTGGCTGCACACGTGGAAGAAAACAACCCTTAACTCCAGCACTGGCTTCCAGTAATGATCTATTGCTGCCTGCAGTGCTGATTCCTGGTGCTTGGCCCACTGTCAGGGTGATGTGACCTATATTAACTGCCATGTCCCATATCCACAGAGGTATTCCAAAAATAAGCAATCAACAGTTGAAGAAGTTAATTGCTTTTATTTTGTCTGCTGACTACCAGAACTCTAAGATGTTGTTTTTCATTGCCTAGGCTAGAGCTTTAGGTGTGACCAAGATTACTGAGGAAGGAAAGAGTGTAGAAATCTTGGATTCACAGTTTACAAAAAAAATAATAGAAGGTTTGGTTCAGCTGGGTGCCTTTGCCAAGAGGAAAATGGGCCTGAATATTATATCATGTTAAGATTTCCTTACTTTTGTCCTTTTTTCTGGAGGCTTGGGGTGGGTGATTTAAAATGTTGTGCCAGCTTTGCTCTGAACCTCTGTACCAGGTACCTGAAGTCTTCTGCTTGCCATTCTGGATGAAGGGGACCCAACTGACTTAAGCTCATATATCTAAGGGAGCCCTCCCCACTAAACACACAATTCCATAATGCTGATTTTTTTTTCTTAGCACTTAGTACATCTGAGAGGGAAGGGGAAGGGTGTGATTTCTCACCCAGAACGCAGCTCTCGGCAGTATTGGCTTTTTTCATCCAAAGAAGCCCAGAGTAAGATGAGCACCAAGTTAAAGGAAACAATGGGAGTGTAAATGTCATTTAAACATATACATCTGCAAGCCATTCTCTCCTGAACGCTTGGAAAGTTTGCTGTGTAAATATTGCTTTTTCTTCCTCCTTCCCTGCTCTGCTTGCTCTCAGCCTGGGGACATGAGGAGGGTGCAGCGCGCGATACCAGGCAGCACCATCACTGCAGAGTCCTTAATTCCAGATATCACCCCGTGCAGAGCAGTTGAAAAGCTCTGCCATTAAACAGGCAGGTGGAAGCCTCGGCAAGGAGCCCAACACAGGAACTAAACCATTGCAGGCATGGCCCCATTAAAGTACCTTTCAGTCTGGAAATGAGAAAAATGCCTTAGGCAGACCATTCTCAAAATAGCGTTGCAGACACAAAGCCAATATAAACATTAGATGCTCTTAAAGAGCATTTGTTTGAATCGTGGGGTTGAATTGACTCCTTCACCACTGACAGACAGTGCATATATCTCACTAGCAGCTCTCCAGAGGGTTCTCAGCTGTTTGTGTGGGGAGACAGACACTGTTCTTCAGGGAGGTTTCTGTAGCATGGCTGTTTCTAGAAGGTAAAAGGTCAACAGCAAAGTGCTGGAAATGTAGTAAATAAATACTCTGACAGCCCTGCCCATCATCTGTGTTGACAGAATTCTCCTGAAGTTATTAGTGTTATTTATTTGTTTTTACAACAGCAGCACTAATTTAATTTTTATTAGGAGCCCCAGCTGTGGTTGGGGTTCCATTGTTACAATGAGTGGAGAGGCATGTCATAACAGGCAGATCCTCTTTGAAATATTAGTGCTTCACTCTGAGCAGCAAGGCTGAGTATGGGAGGTAAGGAGGGCTCTTCTTCTTCCTACCCTACAACTGGAAAATGGTGGCATGCAAAATTTCGCAAGTTGGCCAAGGCCAAGGCCACCCACAGTCCAGAAACTGCAAGCTGGGGATTGTAAATCTGTCAGCTTTAATGAGGTGTCTGGCTGGGGAGAGTCTCATATGAGTCCAGTTTAAAAGTTAAACAGAAAAAGCCCTGCAAATGTACTATAGGCAGCACATGGAGTGCGTGGTCAGCGCTGCTGAAGGCAGTGCAGGGTGTCCCATGCCCTCAGAGTGAACGTGTGTGTGTACTCCCACCAGTCTAGGTCGAGGCTGAAAAGGGCAAGATTTCAAAAGAGAGAACACAGTTTGGTGAAAATGCAGACCAGACAGTCCTGAAATGAAGGATTACCTCCTTTCTCAAAAACGAAGCAGCCATAACCACCTTTACTACCACGAGTGGCATTTCTGGCGTGTCCCTCTGCCACTGCATGAGCAAAGAACACAGGCTGCTGTTTCTGGATGGGATGGGTGCTGGTATTGTACATCAGCAGAGTTCCCTCACCCACTCAATGTGTCTCCCCTCACACCTGCAGCCATCAGGTGCTCACAATTAGGTGCATGATGTTTCCTGACTTTCACCAGGAGGTCAAGTACAAACCAAAATGAGATGGAAAATACTGTAGCATGTGGTGGTAGAGGGGGCAAAAAGGAGCAGGAAAGAAAATTATTTCCATTCTGACGCAAAGAACTTTCAGAAATTCCTTCGTGAACTCTCAATATTTCCTGTCCTCCCTCATTCTGTATTTTCTGAAATATGAAGACAGGATGTTCCAGATGGAATGAAGTTGCCAGGATGACGGAAGGTTGTTTGTGCAAACTGAAAACCTTAAATATTTTCCTTTCTTGGGTTTAGGATGATGGTATTCACAGGTAGCATTTGTGTTGCCATGACCCCTGAAAGCATGGGCTTTAAAAGTCAAGCAGATAATCACAGATTTTGTCCTGCTTTAGGCACTGATCACCCGGTTTGAGCTACTTTTTGGGAAAAAGCATCTATAGGAGAAAGCCTGATCTCACCCAGAAAGAGGACAGAATGCTACAGAGAGGATTTGTGTTATGCAGAAAGTCCAATTTCTTCTGTCACCTTTCACAATTTCCATTTCCTTAATGGCAGCATGACCTGATCATGTAGAGCTAAAGATGATTCTAATGCTGTGAGGCTCCCAATGGATCTGAAGGGCAAACAAGGAATTCATCTAAGGATGACCCTGATTTTGCCAAGGGAAGTCAATGAAAAAAACTTCTGTCAGCTCCAGTTAAGCTTGGTTTTTAGTGCCATAATTAAACATATATTACAATTCTGCCTCCCTGTTTAACTTCCACTAGAAATGAGTCCTTTAACATAAGAAGCATTCCTTTTGTTTATTCTGTTGTTGAGTGGGATAGGAGGTGCAGGCTCAGAGCTGGACTGCATGTGACAGCCAGGAGGAGACTTCAGGGCAGCCCGCAATGACTGTGCCACTCCTCTCAATTGGGCAAGGACCCTGTCAGTGACAAAACCTTTTCCACACCTTTTCAATGAGACCACACCTCCTAGAAAGGGGCAGAATGGCTTCAACAATGCTTTCTGTCTCTGTCTGGGGCCCTGAGGGTACAGCCCTGCCCATGAGAGGCTGGTGAGCAGCACTGGCAGCCCAGGGCACATGGATTAGCCTGCTCCAGTGCCACCCATCAAACCTCTTGGTACAACAAATAGGGAGCACGTGATTTCTCCATCTCATCTGCAAATGCCATATTAACAGTTCACATGGCAAGGCGAGGAAGATGCTCCTTTATTAAGTGCTAAAACAGGCTACTTCAGCCCAGTCCCAGATAATTAGAAACACCTTGTTCATCACTACTCAATTTCCCTCAGCTGTTTATGTTTGTTCTTGATTCTTTGCTGCTCTTAAATAAATGAGCTTTTCAATTTCAAATAAAGGACATTCTAAAAATAACTGATTCTTGTGAATCAGAAGGCTGCCTAAAATATAACCAAATACACTTTTTTCCCTTTTCCTTATTGCAGCTCTATTAAAGCAATCTGAAAGTAAATCCCCTCTAGTCGCTGGTAGGACGTGGGAGGTGTTTGCACCTTCTAAGTGTGGCCAGTCCTGCTCAATTGGCCACACCTGCACTTGGTTTCAGAGCAAGGAAGGAGCTGGACTTGGAGGGAAGGGCTGGTGGGTAAGTGGTGTGCTGATGCTGCTTTTATGGAGGGCTGTAAGCTGAGGAAAGGCTGAATTGGGAATATACTGCTCTGTGAGTGAGCTGGAGCACTTCTGAGCTTGAGGCAGGGACCTTTTATAGGGTGATGATGTTAAACTGAGGAATACTGCCTGGATGAAAGCTGCTGCTGTGAAGGTGCCTCCTGAGGAAGAGGAAAAGAGTGTGGGGAACCAGTGAGGACTGGAGTTCAGCTGCTCTGCACAAAGTTTCCTGGTATGTCAGAACTTTTTCCCTTTGAAAAGGGTAGACTGCTGAGAGCAAGGAGTAAGAATGAAAGTCTTGGTAATGTGGTTACAGCCCTGGTTGTCCTGTGAGTCTTCAGGGTGAGGCCTGGCAACTCTGCCTGGTGCAGCTGGAAGACAGTCGCAAGGAGAGAAAGCAAGCCCTGCTGACTTGGGCTGAGTGAGAGATCAGAGGTTTCTTTTTCTTCAGGAAAATGCTCCTTTGAAAGTCTGGGGTCTTGATTAGCCCATTTGCTGTTAGCTGTCTATAAATGGCTCCCAGATGAGATCCACTTCAGCTCCTGGAAATGATGCAGCATTAATAGGTAATTCAGAATGGTGAGTGAGTCTTACGGGACCTGTGTTGGCTCTTAAAGTCCCAAGATCTGTTTGGGATGATATCACACTCTGCAGGACCCTTTGTAAGGATGATGGCCTCTGGATGGCTTTATTTTATGTACAGGTGTACAGGCAGGTGCATAAATAATGATAAATAATGATAAATAAGCCCTGCAGAGCTGTGGTGAGCCTGCCAGCCTGCTCTGAGTGGCTCTGTGTGCCCTCTGCCTGTGGCTCACCAGTGAGAGCTCCTGCAGCTGAGCAGGAAGGAAACGTGAGGCTGATCTTGTGATGCAGTCTGATATTTGAGCCTTTTGTTAAACTGATGGCATGTTGTTGGGGTAGTGTCTGTGAAGTTAAAGCTTTCATCAGAACAAGCAGTGGTGCTTTGATTCCAGTACAGGGAGGATGTTGTAAATCCCAGGATATTGCAGGTTCAGAGAAAGGGTGACATCATTTAGACATGTTTTTTAAGCAGGTTCACCAAAATCTGCAGACGTTTATTGGTCCAGATGAGTTTGCAAGTGTCAAATGCCTGACCTTCATTTCTGTTGTACTTTGAAGAATTAATGCAGGTGTTGGTACATGCTGTTGGTAGTGATTAGAAGGAAAGGCTTGAAATCCTTTGTTCTAGGATGTAAAACTCCATTTTTCTTTAGTTACCCAGGCTAATTAAGATACACTTAATTTCTGGAGCATTGACTATGGCTTGTCTGTGTGCAAAGTGATAGCCAATGGGTTGTTATTCTACAAAAACTCGTTTTATGCCTTGCAAAAATCCTTTCTCTCGGATCCCTGTGGATTAAATCTCTGTTTGATTCCTGTATGAACCATTCACTTAAGAGCTGGACTCAAGGATCCTTGGGAGTCCCTTCCAGCTCACAGTATTCTGTGCAACCTGTGAGCTGAGCAGGACTTGGGGGCACAAGTTAGAAAACTTGGAAGTTAGAAAACTTGACTGAAATAAGAAACTGGAAAAATTTGCATGATGGAATTTGTGATGGTGGTGGCTGTAGCACTGATGAACTGAGCTGCCTTCCATGTCTCTGTGCTTGGGAAAGCACCAGAATCCTTCCCAGCCTTTCAAATAATGAGCTGAGGATGTGTTTCTTCCACCTGATTTTTGTTGCAACTCTGTAATACATTTCTAAATTAATTTTTGGTTCTGCTTCACAGATACCCTTCCCTTCACTATAAGAGTGAGTGGTGGGAGTTTGAGGAAAATGGGAGAGGCATTTTCAAGTTACAGGATCATCCTTCTCTTTGGTCCATTATTGCTGTTGTCACTGGTATTTAGTCATCCCTCCCAACCGATGGAGCTTGCAGGGTGATGAGGAACACAGCCCAAGGATTGTTTGGAATGATCTTGTGCAGTCAAATGCCTAGGACAATGGAAATTCTAGGGATGGTTTGCCTGCTCTGACTGATTCCTGATGCAATTAGTCCCTCCTTTTGAAACAGATTATGGTTTGGGCTGGGCAGGGAGATAGAAATCACTCGTCCAACCCAGAAGGTTTTGAAGTTACTCTGTTCCTTTGTGGATCAGCAGGGACACTGAGCTGTGTGTACATGGGTCCTGAAGCTGGTTTACTGTTCAAAGTGTATCACTTTGTGACTCATCCTGGCCACTCCTGAACTCCAGACTTCTTGATGGGCTTTGTTTGGTTTTGGGTTTTGCTTTTATCACAATGACATTGTGGTCTGTTAAGATAGTGTGCCACAAACCCCTGATTGGAGCAGGAGATAATTTCTGCCTGAAATCACTGAATCTACTTGAAGACAACATTGGATGTTGTCCAATAACAACATCTCAGTAGAGATCTGGGGAGCTTCTGGTGTGGGGTGTGAGCTGTGGGAAATTCAGGAGTCTTGGCCAACTAACCAATATGATTAAGTAGAAGCCATTTATTGTTTATATTATGTACTTATTTATACATTATAACTCTCCTGTATATGCTGATCACGTATTTCTTATTGGTGCCTTTGCTTGTTGACATGTTTTGTATTCTTATTTTGTAGTCTTTTGGTACTTCTCAGAATATGTGATTGGTTACAGTCTAGGTGTTTTGCTGTCCCTGTTATCGTGTTTTTGTAGTCTTGGAATTGGATTTCTCAATTTCTTCTTTCTTATTTTAGCACAGTTTATGTCTTAGTAACCCTGATGAATACCAGAGTGCCCTGAGAAAATTCTGATAAGAGCAGTAACAAGTGAAATGGCAGGTGCACCCTGAGGTCTGAGTTGTTCAGGTACATTGCTGCAGTGAGCCAGGCTGTGGATGGGCTGGAGTGCAGTTTCAGGCTGCTTGTAGCTGCTGCCTGCCTCTTCCTGTGCCCCTCCAGAGTGATGGTGCCCAAAACCTGCAATCCATGAGGAAGTTATCAATCCTTCCCTCGACATTTCTATACATACTGCCTCATTTGATGCTTTTTATAACAAATGTTTTTGCTCAAGTGACAAATGCTGAGGTAGGAACCTGTCCTTTTCCCTGTCATATCAGCTCCAGAAGCTGAGGGAGGTCTCTGCAAAGAATTTCTTCATCAAATAATTTTCTGGAGTCTCAGCAGAACAGCAATAAGAAACAGAAATGGTGGGAAGTAAATGTAATGGGCACGCTGTAATGGAGGAATAATGGTGTTTGACAGTTGCAACTTAAATGAAATGATTTTTCTAACGTTGTGACTTGAATTTTGTGGAATTTCTGGCCTTGGAAATGTTCAAGACTCAGCTAGACATGTCCCTGAGCAGCTTGGTCTAATTACACCTGCTTTGAACTGGAGGTTGGAGTAGATGACTTCCAGAGGTCCCTTCTTAAATTATTCTGTGCTTTTAATAAGAGTATCCCATACCTTGGTCCCTTTCTCTCTGTGTGGTGTGTGATATATGTTACACTGTTTTGGCAGGGATTTTCTGAGTCACTGAAGTAATTTATACTGAAATAATTCTTGAAAAGATTAATGAATATTATACCACACTGTATAATTTTACTGTGTGTGCTACTCTTCCTATCGGTGCTTGGCTGTATTCGTGGCTGCTGTAAATCACTTTAGCCATGTGGATAGTTAGTTGCAACACTTTAAATTAATTTCTTTAATATATTCACATCTGAACCTTGGTTTTCTTAGTACTGTGTCCAATGTGTGGTGCTTAAAAGGAGATTAATGTTTGGGGGTTATCTATTAGCTTTTAAATTCATAACGAAACCTCTCTCAGACTTGGGCTAAGGCTCCTCAGGGGCAGCCAAATAAAATTCAGGATTGCTTCTAATCTTTTCCTCATTGCTATTATGATTTAAAGATCCTCTGTCTACATGAGAACTGGGCCCTAGGATGCTTTCATTTTCAGACAGGACTCCAAAGAACTCATATAATGTTAATATCTTTCATGCTGGTGAAATGTCACTGATTTTTTTTTTTATTGGCAGAGAATTTGGCCTATTCTGCAGTGTTTCAGGGTTGACAGATTGAAGATCCAACCTCTGCCAGTTGGCTGGGAGGAAACACCAAGCCTTGGATGCACATAATCTTGTGGGAACAGTCTACTTCTGGAAATCAGGAACTATTTCCTTAAACTGCTGATTACTTGGAGACTGTACCGCAAGGAGCATAATTCTCCTGCCTTGTTCTGTTCCTAAACAGCTGTTTCCTGGCCGTGGCTGGACACAGGGTACTGGGCTGGAAGGCCCTTGGATTTAGCTCAGTCTGGTTGCTGGTATTGCTCTGGCTGGAGCTGTGCCGAATCCTGGTGGGTGGAGGAGGACCCAGACAAATGATCCAGCTGGGGACTGAGGGAGGGTGGTTGAGGAAGAGTGATGGAGGTGGTCATCCTTGACTGTTGAAATGAGGCTTAATTGCTGCTGTTCAACAAACACTGCTGCTGTTCAACACATGTCACAGGCTAAAATCTCCCTTGATTTTAAGGTCTTAATCATCTTGCCCTGACAATCAGCAAAATGGACATACTGTGCGCACCGCAAGATGTCAACAGGACACACCCACTGTCCACATTTGGCAGCTTTCTTTGAAAAGTGAAATAACAAGCGCCAGGAGTGCCAAACCAAACCTAAAATGAAGACAAAACCAGAAGGACCATCCAGATGGGTGTGTGTCTATTTGGAACAGACCTTTTTTCAACAGGTCTCATGACACGCTTGTCCCAAACTGGAATCCAAGTCATCAGGTTTATGGTAACGAATGATTCAAAGTGAGCAACTCCCTCCCCTTCTCTCTACTCAGGTTTTTTGAGATTTCTATGGTGAGATGAAGGAGGGAAGAAATCTAAGACTGTCCAACCTCAAACCTCTAATGCACAGTTCCATTACTGGTGATGGATAGTGTGCTGTGGGCACACCAAATGGAAAGTATATTGATTAGGTTGTACTTGCCTTAACTCAGGGTTGTCTCAGACTTATCTGGGGAGCCCAGGTCACTTTTCTAAAGGATTTAATGGAGTCTTTTGAAGCCTGAAGACCTCATTGTGTCCCAAAATATAAGGACTAAGATGATCAGGGACCTGTCTGTATATATTGCTGAACTTTCCTTATTTATTTTTTCACTTCCTGCCTGTCTATGAATATGTATTCATAGTTAATTCTTTATAACCTTACATTCTTTGCACCATGACTTATGTAGAACTGATCATTTTAAATTAAACCTTACTGTTTATTGAATATTTAAAGACATCATTATGAAGAATTCCAGAGTAGAAATCAATAGTTTAGTCATCCAAAACCAAAACTTCTTAGGTGTTGTAAATGGAGGCGTTCTCAAGTTTTTCCTCTGTATTGAAATATTAGCTAGAACAAAAATGACTGCTGAACCTTTTTAGTTAACCTGACTGTTGTAGTGCTTTCTCCAGCTTTCCAAATCTGCCGTGGTCAATTAAGGACCACATCACTTGCCATTTCGACTGATGTTTTGTAGCTGTGAGTTATTAAAACATGTGGGGGTTTCCTCTCTAATATATCGATGCTTTGGAAGCTTCTACTGTGTGCTCTGCACCCTCAGCCATAGAGAACAGAGAGGGAAAGCAAAACTTTCCATCAGTTCATGACATGCGGTCAAAGTCGCATTTCAGCATGCACTAAACAGATCCTATTCTGTTTGAGTTGGTTGACATTCAGGGATGGAAATGAAATTATAAAAATCATCCCTTATTCATAAAGTTACTGAATGGTTTGGACAGGAAGAAGCCTTAAAGATCATCCAGTTCCAACCCTCCTGCCTTGGGCAGGGACATCTCCCGCTGGACCAGGTGGCTCCAAGCCTTGTCCAGCCTGGCCTTGAACACTTCCAGGGATGGGGCAGCCACAGCTTCTCTGGCAACCTGTGCCAGGGCCTTGCCACCTCGTGATGAAACATTTCTTCCTAATATCTAATTTTCCCAGTTTGAAATTTCCCAATTTGAAGCGGTTCCTCCCTGTCCTGCCTGTCCTGTCACTCCATGCCCTTGTCAAAAGTCCCTCTCCAGCTCTCTGGTAGCCCCTTTGAGCACTGGAGGGTTTCTGAGGTCTCTCTAGAGACTTCTGCAGACTGAACAACTCCAACTCTCAGCCTGTCTTTGAAGGAGAGGTTTTTCTTCTTCTGCCCTCCTTGGCTTCAGTGGATGAGGATATATTTCCTTAGGAAGATGCTCTGTATTTGCAGACCATCATGTTTGCCAAGCACTACTGTAATTAGAATAGTAAATATTTGTTTTTGATTGAAAACGCAGTAAATATTTGTGTATAACCCATATAAATGGCTAGAAGCATTTTTCAGCTGAGCAGATGCAGCCTTGCACTGACCTTTCCCAAAAGTTTTCCTCTTTTTTTGAGAACTAAGTCATACAGTTAGAACCAGAAATAGCTGCTGTTCTCTTCACCTTCCAGGGAGCTGAAGATCAGGGCAATGAAAAAACACATAAATGAAAATGGTCCCCAAATGTTCAAGCTTGCCTGAACTTCTGTATTGAGAGAAGTCCTGATCCAAATCTTTGCGCCCCAGGCCCTTCTTTAGTTGTAGGGTTTGTTTGCATTTGCAGCTTTAAAATGTTTGTTCCTTTCAAACGGGGAAGGAAAGCAGCAGAGCAGAGGGGTGGTTATTTATGATGCCCTGAGAAAGGGGTGCTTGCTTTTTTTTCCTTAGTTTACTTTGGGAATTTTGCTGCTTTCATTTTGTTTCTGATCTTGTGCTTGCTACCCAGATAGGCACTTTATCCTCTACTGGCATTTAAAAGGGCTGTTTCTCCAGAAGTCATTTTGTTGGTGCTTTACAAATATGACTGCTCTCAATCAGCTGCAGCCATTGAGATGCATCAGTGTGTGATTCAGTTTTGTTCTGGATTCCTTCTGGAACCTTCACAGTGGCATAATGTAATTAATAATATTAATTAATTATTAATAATGTAGTCAAAGTATCTTCTTGGTTCTATTTCAGTAGAAGCACAGTGGTCTCTCACAGAACTGACATGGAAACTGGTTAAGATGCTGAGGCAGAGCTCGTGCAGTGAGGTGGCTGCTGCAGTCTGGGTTTCACCTCAACAGTGCAAGAAATGCTTTCCCTGCTGCTGCTGGCCCTTGCAGGAGGTATGAAGGGAGGGTTTCTCCTCCTTTTTGGGGAGTCTAAAAATTATGGATGTGGCTAGAGCAGAGGAGGAAGCTAGGAGTGTTACAATGAGAGCACAGTGGCTGTTCAGCAATGAGAATTTGCCTGTTCATTGTGAGAGTTCATCTCTCAGTATCTGTGTGCAAGACTCTTGGTGGAAGAAGGAACATTCCATGCACACTCCTCTCCTGCTGGTTTTCCATGGCGTTTGCTCGGTGGCTCTGAGCACCTTGTGCAGGCAGCTCTGTTCTCAGCACTTGCTCAAAGATCACTTGCTGTTCTGGCACAATCTAGCAATTTCTCCAGTAGATTCCTAAATGTGTCTAAATGTCAGAGTGGGTAGAGTATCAACCATATCATTGATAGGAAGAATATATCCATAGGAGCAATAATTTGCAGCCCCCAACTCAGCTTTCTCCATGCTGTAGAGTGATTGTCTGCAGTTATGTTAAGCCAGGCATGGGGGAGTGGTCTGTCTCTTATAAATACCCCTGCCTCAGGTGTTTGCAGAGGCAACCTTCTCTTCTCTGCTTCCAGAACATACCTGCCTTGAGAGGTTTTATTCCGTGGCACTGGACTTGCCGCTTAGCATTGCACAATTAATGACAGTCCATCTTGTATTCCATACACATCTTGCTGACCAAGGGTGCTTAAAAGGAAAAATCTATTTTTTCAAACATTTAAAAGTAACTGGCTGGAAGATGTAATGTAACAATTGAACACCCATCTTGAACGTGCTATGGTGAAACTCTTCCTCAAAACTGAGGGTCTGGAACCAGGCTTGAGGAAAAGTCAAACCCTGAGAAGTTTCAGGTGTGTCCATTTTATGAATGTGTCCATGGTGTGGACTCCATTGGTGACCAATTTCTTCAGAAATTAAAAAATAATTTTAAAAAATGCAGCTGAGAGGGATGTAGTTCTTCTAGGGCATCCTCTCACTGTGAGCAGGATCAAACCCAATGATGTCATTAATTTCAGATTTTCATTTAACCTGGCCTTAATTCTCCTAATGGTGGATGTTCTGTCCAAGAAAAACATTTTTGTGCTTCACTACTCCTTTACTCCTAATGTTTTCCTCTGAATATGAATATCCTCTGAATATGTGTAACTTAATCATATTTCTATTTGTTCTGACCACCGTGGATTAATTCTTTCCCCTTTTTTCAGCAGTCCATTTTTCTTCTCTTAAAGCAACCCCAGTTTCTCAGTCTTTTTTGGCAGCTCATGATTTCTGAACTTTAGACCATTCCCATGACTCTTCTCTGGAATTTCTCTAAATGGTCCAAATCAGGGCATAATTATTCAGCTGAGGTCTTGCAAAAGCTGAATGAAGTGGGCACTTCATTTGCCTCACAGTTTTTACTCCTGGTTATGTGTTCCAAGGTGATGGTTAGGGCTTTATTTATTCAAAAGCCTGGTTCTCTTCATGCAGGCAGCACTTCTGCACAGTCCTTACCTCTTCTTCTAGCCATAAATGAGTATTCCCACTTCAGTGCAGAGATATTGCACTTACTGAATATTCTTGGATATTGTTTTTTGTCACATAATTCATTAATGTAATTTGGAACTCCAGTCCTGTCCTCCAAGGCAGATTGCCTTCTAGCAGCAATGTCATCTGTCTAAGTTACAATGTCCATGCCAGAGGATCTGCATTAGTTGGTGCCACCTTAAATGCCGGGAGCTGTGGTTAAAATGCAATTTAGCAGTTCCATTTTGACTTGAATTCCTGGTCAGTCCCTCCAGGAAAAGTGCACCCAGAGATCTGCATCACATTCTGAAGAGGAGAAATCTGAGGCCCAGAGGAACCAGCAACTTGTCCAAGGTCACGGAGGAAGATGGCAGGGAGCAGGGTCCAGTCCCAGCTGTGTCAACTCCCAGACCAGGGCCTCAACCACAAGCCCATCTCTGTGCCCAGCTGAGTCTGTGTGTCTGCCTCCTGGGCAGAGCCCAAGCCCTTGGTGGAAGATCAGGATACAGAGTAAGCAAAGTTGTGTTTATTTTAGAGCGCGCTCCTTGCAGGCCCTGGATGTCGGAATGCGTCACGGGGTTTGTGCTGAGCCCTGGCACAAACACCAGCCTGGCCAAGGCAGGCTTTAGGAAGCAGGAGCACCTCACCTGGTGTTGATTACACTTCTGTGTATCCTGTCTGCTTGGGGGAAATCTGGCTAATACATGTTGGGATGAGTGGATAGTAAGAATAGGAAGGAATTAGTGGTCATGGGGAGGTCAGAGTGAGTGGCACAGCTTGTTAATATTAGTCCTGAAGCCAGATGGGCCCATAAGACGTATTGACTTTGGGAAAGGTGATGCACCGCCCCATTTGGATACTTGTCCTGTGAATTCTCTGTGTGATTTGACTGGAGCAGCTTCACAGGGATGCCAGCTGTAAGATGTGCCTTGGGAGCACAGAGGTGATTATGCCCTGCTTTGCTTTTTGGCTCGTTATCACAGGAAGTGTATGCCTACTTCTCTGGTGGCCTGTCCTGCAAACATTGTTAGAGTACTAGAAACATGAAGCAGATGTGGGTGAAGGGTAGAGTTTCTGACTGAGGCTAGTTCTGTTGCTGGGGATGTGTCTTAGAGGAAAAAAGGGGATATCTAATTCAAAAACATACTTGAATATAAATCCAGGAAAATAAGGCTGTCTTTAAGAAGAAATGTGTAGTAGTTAAGTGGTTTGCAGTGAAGATTCTCTTCTAGTCTACTTCATCTTGGATCAGACACCTATAGTTTCCCAGCCCTATACAGTGCCAGGGTTAAACCTGTGCTGGCTGAGCCATGAGTGATACTGGGATGTTTGAAATGGTAGGAACAAGGGGTAATGTTGTTTGTGGGGTGCTTGGGAGAACTGCGTTCTAAGATCCTCTGAATTGTGGAAAGAAGGAAAGAAAGAAGGGGTTAATGCAGCTTGTGGGGAGACAGGAAATGTCCCAGCTGGAACTGATTAAGTCTGCTGTGGAGCCTAAGCTGCTCAGATGGGAGACACATGGCAGAGTGAGATGTGCTGCTTAGCTCCAAGGGATGTCTTATCTCTAAGTGGGCACTGATTGGAAGTCTCCCTCCATACTTAGGGTGGATTCTCCTGGGCTATCAGCAGAATGTCAAACCACATTTTTAACCTTTTCCACACAAAAGTTTCACATGCCCAAGAAGAGGCATAGAAGTGAAAATAGAAGGTGAACAGAGGTGAAATAGAAGCTGCATCTGACCACCAAGCCATTAGAGAGGCTCTAGAGCTGTTGGGTGCCTCGCTGTCCCTGTTCCTTCCCCTCTGTCTCTAGGCAGAGCAGTGACACGAAAGGTGAGGCAACCTGGACTGTTCAGAGATGGGAGAAGGACTGGGACAGCCCTGCTGTCAACTGAGTCTGTCAGGGCAGTGTTAATTGTGGCTGCATTTAATTAGCAGGGCCTGTGACCCCAGCACGAAGTCCTAGTTCATGAGCAATTTCAATTTGTACAAGTTTCCTCTGAGTCATTGCAGCAGATCTGTGTTTCTTCTAAATCAGCTCCAGCCATGGGCATAATCCTGTGTCCAGCAGGGATTAGTGCCAGGGTCTGTGTGGAGCACTTCCTTACAAACAGCTGTGGGACAGACCATCTCCAGAATCCTTATTTGTGGCTATTTGAGTTTTTTTAAAAGTATTTTTTACAGAATTCATCTGTAGTTTACTTTTTCCCCCTTATTTTTACTATTCCTACACATCTCAGTTCTGAGGCAGGAGTTTCTAGAAACATTCCACATCAGGCACCTGCTTGGCTAATTTTCTCCATCTTTACAAGGTGTCTCACAACCTCTGTCAGGTCCTGGAGTTTTTCTTTCGGCTCTGTCTGGAGCAGCTGGGGTGCATCAAGGCTCATGCACTGAGGCAAGGCTTTGATGTTGCTCCAGTGATACTGTTGATAACACCTGATTGTTTTCCATCTAGATCTTCTCAGAAATTGATCTTGATTGAACACATGTTAGGCCCTGTAAAACTAGACAAAAGCTCCTCCAGTGGGGCTAAAACAGCAGTTGCACAGCTTTGGGTTTGTTTTCTTTAATAAACTATTTTTCCTTTTTTCTCTTTCACTGGGGGCTGGGAGAAGCAGCAGATGTGGGCAGAGACAGCTCATGCTGGGAAAGGAACCCACCACGTTCCTGCTGATTAGAACTGCAATAAAGAGAGGAGTTTTTGCCTTTGAGTAGGAGCTCTGGTATTGCCATGAGAAAACTGCAGCTGAGCAGTGTTCAGTGGCCTGGTCAGGGTTCAGTTCCAGTATCTTTTGCAGTAAAAGGGCTCTTTTTCCAACCTGTTCCCTTGCTCCTTAAAGAGCTGTCTCCCTAACGATTCAGGCTTTGTGCCCTGGCAGTATGGGAAGAGAATGAAGATTTCCATTTGGAGCAGATGCCCTGAAGTTCTGACACTGTGGATTTCAGCAGGTACAGGCTTTCTTCAATTCCAGGAAGCAAAACCAGGACACCCATTTTTGCCAAAGGAAGGTGGGCATTTGCCCCTCAGCTTTAATAGCTGCAGTAGCCAGAGGCTGTTGTTCCAGCTTCTATCAGTGCTGACTCTGACCTGGGAATGAAATGTGCCTGTGTAACACCAGCTGGAGTCAAATTGCTGGATGTTTCTGTCTTTTTTATTTTGCTCTTTACCTTGAGAACATTTTTGAGGTGACAGCATTTGCACAACAAGAGCCATGGAATTTCAGAGTCATTCTCCAGGATGAAACCCACGTACTTTCAGTTTGAGAGTCTATTCTTACATATGTGCTAGTCTCTGTTTCCTTTATCCTTCATGTTGAAAGAGTGGAAAAGGTCACTTGCAGGGGGGTTTGATGGGGAGAAGTGTGCCAAACCTGCCCCAGACAGAGAAAATGATTTAGTTGTTCTTGTAAGGTCTGTGAGAGTGGATGTCTTGCTACCAAACCCAAAGGGAGGATGAAATTCTCTCCTGAGCAGAGGGTGAGCATGGGGAGTATTTGCCAGTAAAAAGGGCTGGGTTGAGCCAGAAGTGATCCATAGGCCCTGCTGCCAGAGGGTGGATGATTCCTATGGAATGGTGCTGCTCAGCATAATTAGAGGTGGCAGTGCTGGTCCTGGCTGGCTTTCATCTCCCCAGGCAGCCCAGGACATGCACAGCCTCAAACCCTGCACAAGTACACTTGACTTGAGCCAGCCCTGCAGAAACCAACAGCAAAGCTCCCCTCATCTGCAGGAGCCCCCTGGGATAGGAACTGCAGCACAGGCTGCACTACTGGGAATTTCTCCTGCATTTTGAAATGCAAGTACCTACACCATAGTGTGAGGTTGGTGCTACAGTTTCCCATTTGTTGTTCTGACCAGAAATTCACATTAGTTTGGAAATCCATGGGAAGACTGCTGGCAGCACAGACAAAGAGTGTCGTGCTCTGTTAATTTTTTAGCATGCAATAAAGCCTGAATATGTGACTTCAGCTTTTTTCCCCTGGTGCAGTTTGCCTTGGCTTGGTGACTGGACCACTTACTCTTCTCTTCCCTGCGAGTCCGAGTTCCAACACTCTGGCTAAATGCATCTTAAATATTTGAGGCCCTTGAAGTTTTTCTTAGATTTAAGTGTGGTGACACAAATTATGTAAAAGCTTTTGCTACATAATTATTCGAGCCTTAACATCTTTAAGTGTTTTCTGATGTTCTGCAGCTCAGTATGAAACTTGGGTTGGTTTTTTTTTCCATGATCTGCTTTTGTGGAGATCTTGACATCCTCTTCTTGCTTGATGAAACAAATCTGGAGGCAGAAATGAATCTCTACAGAAAACATCTTTGGTTCTCTTAATGACGATGATTTAAATACCACTGATAATTAGATTCTAAGTGACTCAGAGCAGATTTTCAAAAGGCCAGCAGCCTAATGATTGAATGGCTGTTCCTATTGAAATAACTCTCAAAAATGTGCTGGTTAGTAAGAGATTGTGAGAAAGAACCAGAAAGTTTTTTCGTAGACTTTGGGACTTGGTCCAGTCTGAGCATGTACCCAAACAGAGCCTTTGCAGCAGTGCTGTGACAGATGAGTGGCACGAGCTGGGACTGCAGCCTGGCTGTGGGCAGGTGACAGTGAAGGTGGGGTGACCCCTCCAGATCAAGGAGGGAAGATGGTGATCCCAACTACTGGGTCGTTTTCATTCCCTGCCCCACTTCTCTCTCTTCTGCTGCAGCAGCATTTTATTGAGAAATACTTGCTGTTGAAACCAGATGAGACTGTAAAGCCCCATCTGGGAGGAAAAGAAGGAGAATAATTGCATTTTGAGTTCTCACATGCCATTAGTGCCATACAATGGGAGGGAGTGGGTGAGACTCAGTATAGCTTTACCTAATGCTGTGGGTAATGTAACTGAGGTACTCAATGGCCTGGCCAGCTGTAATGGGAAGAAAAATATTATGAGATTCTTAGCTCATCTTTCCCCCCAGTTGAGAATAAAGTCCCTTTCTTTACAGATGAGCAAACCCCAGTCCAAAATAGGGAATGCATTTCTGCTTAAATGTGGCTTAATGGATAAGAGAATGTAACATTTTATGTGTGAATCAGCATTCTGGCTCCCAAAAGGTTATTCAGCTAGTCTAAAATATAATATGCTTGGAACAATGACAGCACCCCTTCTGTTATATTGTAGATACTTTTGCTGTATTTTGTTAAGGATCAGTGAAAAATGAAACATTACTCCTTAATCCCTGAAGAGCTGTCTAACAGAGCAGTTGAAATGCACAAGGAATAGCTATGAAGAAGAAAATAATGGACTGGCTGTTTAATCCAACAGAAACTCTTAGGTGGCAACTCCTGTTTTGCTATGAATAGCAATTTCTCTGTAGACATTTTATTTTGTGTTGATCGAGGGCAGTAAAACAGCAAAACTTTGTGCATGGCCAGAAGTCAAACCGATGGTTAGTTGTGTACACAAACAGAAGGGGTTTGCTTTCTGCCTCTGCCCTCGTAAATCACAGAGTGTTTGCACTGAGAAGATGAGCCCTGGTGCATGCAGGCAGAAGAGCTGTAATTCTGGAGGCCATCCCCACAGAAGGGAAAGGCATCATCAGTGTGGGGATCACAGACATCTGCTGTACTTTTCTTTTGGCTTTGTTGGCAAGGAGCTAAGCAGGTACCACGGCCCTGTTGGCCCTTGCAGTGTGCCCATGCAGAACCCGGGGAGAAAGGCTCAAATCTGCATGAAGCAATGGGGTAGACAGTTCCTGCAGGGGTTGTCTTGGGAATTGGCATGTCTGGTTCTCCGTGGGGCTCTGAAAATTGTACCCTTGCCAGCATAGAAGGCAAAAAGGCTTCTTTCAAAAACTGCTGAGATCTGCAATGCACCCTGAGGTATTCACAGGAGGCATTGCATTTCAGGAATACATTAGAAACATAAGATCTAGTTATTTATTTCTCCCAAATCCCCCAGCAGTAGCCTTCCTAAATAACTTCTGTGCTTAAAATTCTTATCATTAGCCTATAGGTGGGCTTGTTTTAAGGCACTATTGCGCCCTTTGCTGCTTCCACGGTTACCAAACCTTGGGGCAGAGGTAGATGTAGACATGAAATGCTGGCTTGTTGTTCCTCTGGGGAGAAGCTGAGGGCTACTCAGAGCCACTGCTGGTGCAGGTCAGTGTGCAGAGGAGCTGTCACCAGCTTAATAAATTGACTAATCCTACCTCCCTTTTGGCTTGGCAGGACTGGGATGTGGAGAACTGTGCATCCAGACTGTGCCTAAAAGTTAATTTTGAGCCTGGGCCAGATAGTTAGCATTCAAGAAGTGATACCTTACTCACCAGCTAAGGGTCTCACATGTTGTTCTGCCCCTATTTTACTAATATTGTGGATCTCATTAAAAGGTAAACCAATATCAAGCCATGTTATTGACTTGACTGTGGTGTACCCTAAATTTAGAGCAGATGCCACAGTATGGTATTTGTACTGTATCCTGGCCAATGTTTACTTCTAATGATGCCATCTGTGCTTCAGTGCTGCTCTCTTCCAAATGCTTTTAAAATAGGTGAAAGCAGTTCAAAGTAGGGAATGGATAGTTAAAAATGGTTGTAATGTATTTGACATACTGGCTGTTACCAAGGTGTGTGCAGAGCTGTTTAACTCAAGACAAGAAACTGTAGAGAGTCAGCTCTGGCAAGCAGGTAACAAAAATAAGTCATCAACAGTAGGTTTTTGCTTTTGAACAGAAAAGGAAAACCACAAAACCTTTCTGGAATAAAAAGATCATTGCAAAACAATAAACAATCAATCACAAAAAGGGGATGCTTGGAAAGGGCTCTAGACACCTCAGAGGGGAGAGAGATCTCCACATTTTGGACCCCAGTATGTAAAGAAATGATCCTCTAGCTGAATGCATCCTTTAAGGAATCATCCTCTCAGCCAAGCAGCATCTGTCAGTCTGGGGATGGTGCTGCTGTTTTAGCAAAGCAGGGCTTGAACACCGGGGGGCAGATGGACCTTGCAGCTGTAGGAATTGGGGCAAGCAGCTCTGAAGACGTTAAAGGATTGCTCCGTGTAATTCCTCTGGGGAAAAAATGCAGCTATAGCCCCCATGCCACTCTGGGTGTCATTCTGAGTGCAATCTCTCCTTTGGCTGAGTTGAGAGAGTGGCCAGCAGGTGAAAAGCTGACAGCACCTCTGCTAGTTCCCACAGCACAAAGTCTGCCTGTACTAATTGTAGTTGTGATAATACTCAATGAAACTCTTGCTAAGCTTTACGTATTATGTTGATTTATATCCTGCAGGTTTTTAGTGCTTTGAACCAACAGACAGATTGGGAAATGTGAGTTTGTGTATAGTGTCATGAAAGTGTAAGCTCCTTTGGTTTTGAAATTATCCAGCATTGATTAAATTATTGTGACTTTTCAGATGAATAATAAGTAAGCAAACTGACAATTTTAGAAAAAGAAAGAGCTCTAGAGAGGAAACATCTCCAGAGGCTTCTCCAGCTGCCTGTTCAAACTTTCAATGGTCCATAGAAACTGCAAATAATACCCAAGACTGATACTTTTTGCAGGCCCTGAATGCATCCCATGAGCTGCGTTCCAGAAGTGAGAATGTTACTCTGACAGGATCCTGATACAAATACAGAGTTACAGTGTGCCAGCACTGGACAATTCTTCAGCTTTTTTTTTGCTTTTTCTTGGCTTTTATAGGTGATCTAGATCTACACTTGATGGTGAGCAGTTATGATGTTTTGTCTTGTAGAGCTTAGCATAGGTGGGAAGACCAAAGAAAAAGGATTCCAGTGCTTGCCAGCAAATTAGAAATGTATAAAGAACTTATCATTGCAAAACAGGCAGGAACTAAAAAAAAGGGATGTAAAATGCTAATCAAAGATTTGGTCAGGAATGTGCTCAGCTGGTTAAACAGAAATATACTTTTAAGTTGTTATTAGTCTGTTGAATGGAGTGCATAACTGCAGGTTTTGAAACTGGGAAAAGAAAAGAAATCTTTTTTCTGCAAATAATACTTCTCTGATCTGCTGTGCTCTGCTAGACCTGGTTTTAAATGGAATAGGAGGACTGTGCACCTTGCACAAACAAACCCTTTAGTGCCACATGTTACACAGAAAAAAAATGTGACCTGCAAGGGCATTGGGATCATTGCCAGAGTCTCACTGCTGAGGTGATATTCATAGAACAGCAAATTCCCTTGCTGTATTCCAAGATGAATTGTCTTGGCATGGCTGGTGTGCTCCTATGCAAAAAAATGTTCAAGTGTCACTATTCCACTCCTTAGCAGCTTTTTCTCAGGCAGCTTTCATCTCCTGTAGTTGTTTATAAGGAGAATCTCTCAAAACCCAGAATTAAATATCTTTTTGCTTCTTACTGCTGTCTTCTAATATTGACCTATCTGTTGTGCCAGTGGTTTTGTTGATCCTGCACACAGGGAGGTTCAGTGATCCACTGTGGTCCCTTCAACCTTACCCATTCTGTGGAATGCTTCAATCTCCATGTGGAACGATAAGTAATCCTCTGCACATGGCTAAATCTCACTTAAAATACTTTGAGGTGGAGTTGGGCTCACAAGCTGTGACCCTGTGAAATGTTCAAGTGTACTACACTCTGCTAGGAAATGGAAATTAGTGGAATTGATGAACTTTAGAGAGGATATGGGATGCTACCACTGAGTGAGCATTTCGGCTGCCTGATCTCCTGTTAGTGGTGAAATAAAAGCTGCTGCTAGAACAGGAATGTGCAGGAGGGCAGCAGATCCCATGTAGCTACTGCTGTAGCTGAGCAGTCAGGGATGGGGAGAAGTGAGCTTGAGATACCCCTGGCTGCTTTCCTGAGAATTCACACAACTGAGTTGCTGCACCCTTGCTCAAGGCTGGCTGTGCATCAGGTGAAATGGGTGAAAAAATATTTCTTCAATTTACTGCCAAGAAACTACACTTTGCATGTCTCTCTGCTTCTTTCTGGATCAGGAAAATGTGAACTAGATTTGACTGAACTTTGCTGGTGATATTTAAATCATGAAGTGTCTCGTTAGATTCAGTGGGCAATGAGACTGATGGGAATTTTCCTCTGAGAGGGGCCCAAGGCTCTCAAACCAAGGGACTCTTGGCAGGACATCCAGTGCATGGCTTCACAGGCTTTTGTATTTCTTAAAAGCTCATGAAAGAAATGAGCCTAGAAACAGCCTCAAGGACCCTGTCACTTAACTGGGTCGGATTTGCCAGACAACAAAGAGAGCTGATGACCCCGGGTCTGTATGTGAGGAGGGGTTTTGGTGGGGTGGGGGGACAGTGAGGGCTCAGCCCAGGTGCTCTGGCTCCGGGCAGGACTCGGGGCTGGAGGTTCTGTGCAAATGCAGCGCTGGTGGCCGGCGGGGCTGGGGCGATGAGTGTGCTTCCCATTAGCGGCTGTTGTTACACAAGAGCACAAATTACTGCTCTGACAAATGACATGGGTCCCCTGCCAACGACAAGTTTTGTGCTATGTCAAAACTGAGACATTATGCATTTTTTTCCCTCATATGTAAAAAATTATAATTCCTGATTTTTCTTTGCTACAAGGTCATTTCTGGCCCTGGCTTTTTGACATGGAAGACCATGTAGGACTGGCCAGCTAAAACAACCTTATTTACACAGGGGACTTGTTTATCTTTGGCTCCTTTGGGGAGGTCATAATGGCCCAATAAAGGTCTTTTTCCAAGCCTTGTGCAGTCCAGGCTATCATCCATGACCTAAAAAAAAAAGAATAGCAAGGTGAAGTAAATCACTTCTGATACCAAGATCTACAAGTGAAGCTGTCAGTTTATAAAGGTGCAGAAAGATCTCATGGCAGTGACTGAGAAAGTGGTGTTAAACATACATAAGTTCTCTGCTACTGGCTGCTATCCTCCAGCCTATTCCAAACAGGTCTTTTTCCTCCCCTCAGCAGCTGGTTCTGAAGAAGAGACACTGGTAAAGTCTTGTAGCATCTCTAGCATCCAGGTCACTTTGGTCTTGCAGTAAATTTTCCTAGACCCTGCTCTTTTACTGGAGAGTGAGAAGGCCTTTCCAGGCTGGAACCTGGCAGCAGAACATCCAGCAGTGCTCTGCCATGGAGTGTTATCAGCTGCCTATCAGTCAGCTCATGTGCCTTCCCACAGGCTTCAAGGGCTGGCATTTGCTGTGCCTTGAAATGCAGCTTGTGGGGAGCTGTGGTTGATATCTCAGTGCCATCATCTTGTGGGTGTTGCTGAGGCCAGTGGCAGCATGGAAAAGGTGGGGTCAGCTAATTATGGCTTTTCCAGAGGTAATGCAGTTAATGTTAGCATTGGAAAGAGAGGAGATGGGAGTGTTTGGCAGCACTGATGGTTTTGAGGGTTGTGCTGCCTGTCCTGCCACCACTGGCTGCTCTATTTTGGACAAATGCATGTTTCTGTTTGCAGGTCAGGGGCTGCTGTGTGGCTGAAGAGAGCTCCCAAGGCCTGGAACACGAGCCATGGTGTTGGTGTGCTTCTTTGTGTTGGTGTGAATTGTATGTGCAATGCTGTGTCTTGTTTTGGTTTTCTGCCTTCCTCAGTTGGTACCAGGATGTTCAGGATGTTTGAGTAGCATCGAATGTAGTTTTTGGTGCTAGAGCCTTGTCTCACTGCAGATTCTGCTAATGTCACTTTCTCTTGCTGATTGCTGTTGAGACTTCTGACCAGCTGCTGATAGGCACAAATCTCTGCATGATTTGTTACAATGGCTGGACTTAATTCAGAGCAGAACTAGATCTCCAAGAATTGTTGTTTCCCCTTGCTCCAGTGAAGTGTGCGTGGAGCATCCAATGCCCAGGAGCACGTATGGCTGCTCAGCAAACAGCATCCTGCTCAGGCCCATCCTCCTCGCCATTGATCCCAAATTCTGTGGCTGCTGCTACTGTGGTATGTTTCCTCCCCACTCCACCCACTCCAGGCTGCTGCTGGTGGTCTCCAGCTCCATCCTTCCTTCATCAAAGACCAAAATGTCCATGTTGCAGATGGTGTTAATAATAACAATTGTGTCTCCAACAGTGCTAATGGCCGTGGGCTTCCTTTCATCCATCTCAAGTGTTTGAAATCCTCTTCTAGCACCGACCACCCTTTTTCCAGGCAGCTCAGTGGGGTGGTTTTGGCTTCTGGCAGGAATACCAGCAGGCTTAGTGATGATGAAACAGAATCTTGATTGCAGGGCTGGGCGGGTTCCCTCTTCTCACTCCCTTCTTGCTGCAAGCTGTGGAGTGAGGTAGCAGCTGAGGCCAGGCCTTGAGCTGGGGGTTCAGGAGCCCATGGCCTCGTTTGCCCATCCAGTGTGAGCTCAGAAAAGTTTTCTTTGAAATTTAATGTATTTCCAGGCTTTTTACATGCTACAGGGAAACCCCTGAAAGTGAAGAGAAACTTGAAAAATTCAGCCTTGTTCAAGTGAAGGTCACATCTTGATTTAGGAACAAACTTCTACTTGCATCCATTTTTACTGTTCTTCTGTTTCTCTGACCTTTTAAATCTCTCTAAAACACATCCTTTCTTTTTCCAGTGTGTGAGAGTAAGACTGGAAGGATGAGAAGTTGCTGGCTCTTTCAGGAACAGCAGCAGGTTTTTAAAGGATAAAACTGCTGCCATAAAAAAGGTCAATACCCTTAAAATCTCTAAATATTCCAGCTAAATCAATAAATGTGACATTCCTCTGGTTTGTGTCTGACTCAGTGTGCAGCACTATGAGACCTTCCTTTGGGCAACATTTTCAGCCTCCTGAGCCATTATGGGAAAACATGAGATAGTTCTTGGAGTTGTCTCATAGAAAACTGGGCCAGGAGTCAGCTGATCAAGATCTTAATTTAGGCCTTTCCTCTGCTCTGCTTCGTGTTCATATGGATAATTTTATTTCTATTCTTTTCCTCACCTCCTGAATCATGTCTGGTTTCATAGTCTCTGATCTGCTCTGATTTATTTTCTCGGGCTGCTGTGGTGGATGCAGCCAACTGGCCAGGATATGCAGGTTTTCAGGTGGTACCAAGGCGATATCACTGACCAAATAAGAATAATTTATAAGTACAATGCCCAAACTGTACTGAAAAAAAAATAAAATCCCCCAGAACCCTGCCAAACAAACCCTGTCACATTCTGATTTTCAAAATATCATGTCCCTAGTGAAGATTTTATGAGACTTATTTATGTCTTATTTGAGAGGGGAGATTTATTATAATTAGGTAAGAGAAATACTATTTCAGTGTTTCTGCAGGCTTGGAAACTGCTGAAAGCTAAGCATGGCAGGTCCCAGCCTTAAGGAAGTCTTGAATTTAAAAACATGTTCAAAAAGGTGCCTCATTTATTTTGTTTAATCTGGGCACTGCATTGTATTAAAGGTGTGTTTTCTTAGTGACCTTTTTGTTTAATTGGAAAATAGGTTTCAAATGAGGAGATAGCTTCTGAATTTTGGTTGTAATGCCCACCTCAGTTTGAAATAATTGTAGATTGAGAAAGAATGGGTTGTCTGTTTTGAACCACAAACTATAGAGAGGAAAAGCAGTAATAATGTATTCAATATTCATTGCTGACCCCAAAACTTCATACAATCAGTAAATATTATGGTCAAGGTCATTTTTACAGTGGGTTAAGTAAAGCAAAGTCTCCTAGGAGAGGAGTGGGAGGGGAGGTGGCAGAAGGCAGAACAGACAGGTCATGATGGGTTAAAACCAAGTGTTCAGGAGCATTCAAAGCAGCTCTTTTCTAATTTGGTGTGTGCAGTGATGCTCCTTGCAATCCAGAGTCATTCCCGGGAAGCTGGGAGGTGAGGGAGAGGGTGGATGGAGAGAGCCCATGTAAATATTTGTGCAAACAGAGCTCTTGCTGCAGTGCTTACCTGGCCTGCAAAGCCCTTGCAATCTTTCTCCATGACCTTCTAGTACTGTTCTTTTGTCTGAAATCTTCCCATCCAGCACACATTGCCTGGTATTTTGGCCTGTAGGCTCAAGCCATGTGAGGAATGGAGTTTCCTGACTGAGGATTCAAGCCTTGTCTCTTTAGGGAGGAAGATTGAGTGCTAAACTGCTGTCCCTCCACGGGGGCTTTACTGGAGCTGCGAATTTCCATGCTCCAGAGTACCAGGCTTCATGGGATTCCAGATTCATCTGTTACAAAAAGCAAATGACCCTGATGTGAACTTCCTCCAAGCCTTCCCCGTGTTGCTGGAAAGCCTTTATTCCAGCCAACTGAGCAACAGTTCAATCCCACCCCTTCTCCCTCAACCAGCACTTCAGCCTCTGGAAGCTCTCATGTCTCTCATTAGATACAAGTGCACGTTCCATGTCTTGAACCAAGTCTGGCTACTCCTGGTGTTTCTGGCAGAAGGAATTCTGGATTGGTGTGTAAAGGGCTGCCCAAGTTTTGCTGCTGAAGAAGGGATGCCCCAAGTGCTGCATTGTGAGCAAATATTCCACAGCAAGGATGTGGAGTTTCCAGAGCCAGATGGCAAAGGTTGCCCATCTCTGCATGGTTTGCCAGGGAGACAAAATAATGGAGGCATTCCTGTTAACTCTCTTGGATATAAGGATTTAATAGAAAAAATAGTGCTCTTTCTCAGACTGCTCCCCCATCTTTTAGTGGGATTTGGTTTTGCTCCTATTCTCATTTAAGGGTGTTTTTTAATGGTTTTTGTGGTCCCCAAAAATCTTTCATTCTGCCTCTTCACCTGCTACTGTTAGTTTAATTTTCCTTTATGTGAGTCAAGAAAGGGGCTACCCTTTAACTGAGCAATGTTCTCATTTCCTTCACAGCTTCCCCCAAAGTACACTGGGACATGAACATCTCCTGTCCCAAATGAGTATTTGGGTCTTTCCTCCTCTTTCTTTCTTTGGGAATCCTAACTCTAAGCACCTCAATTGATCCCTCTGCAATCAGCACCAAACCCTATCAGTTCTATCAAAAATGGCCTTGCATGAAAACCTTACAGTGACAGGGTGGGAGTCCACTCAGACCTTTATTTTATTGTGTCTTGCAAAATCTCTGATAACTGGGAAATGGAGAATCTCTGACTCCATTGTGAAACTGCATAAATTCAGAACTTAATGAATTGTAATTAGTGGCATCATAATGGGCTCCATATGTTAGTAAGTCATTTAGGAAGAAATACAGTTGTTTGCCATCCTGCACAGCACTGACAACTTAGGATTCAAACCATACAAGCCTGTGTCTTTCACAGAGCCCTTATACAATGTGTGTGTCAAGAATGTCCTCGTATGAGATGATGCACAAAGCAGGATGCATGGAACAATCCCCTCTTGTTTCCATGTTGCCTCTTTGTATGTGAGGGAATGGAGGATGTGCATTCCTGGCTCTGCCTTGCAGGAGGTTCCAACCATCCTGAGGCTTGGATAAAGGAGTGCTCAGGCTATAGGTTACCTTCTACATTTCAGTACATCCTGCACTTGGAAAATAACTACTTCCCAGGGAGAGAAGTATTGTCTAATAGATCTGGTTGTCATGCCTGAAGGTGCTGTATAAATGACAAAAAGACATATGTTTGTATAATCTTCATTACTTTTAACACGGCTCAATATAATTTCACAAAATGTTTCATTTATTTTTATTTCAAAGATTGTGACAGTTAGGATTTTGAAGTACAAGTTGCCATCTGCAATCAATTTATGATCTCTCCCTAGTGCAATTGTGGAAAAAAAAAGAAGAGAGGAAAAAAAAGAGAATTATTTGGAGTAAAAAGCATTGAAAAACAAGTAGAGTGGAGTAATAGCACATCTGTTTTCATAAGAAATCATGGAACCTGGACTTTTTTCAGTGTGGTATTTTACTACCACATGGCTTTAATCCTACATCTGGGCCTGTTGTTTTATGAAATATTTCCCACAGATGATGTCAATTATAATTTTTGTCCCGCTCGTCAATTTACGGACTTTTGGAATAAGACAAAATGAAACAACCAGAAAAAGAACAACTTATGTGGTCTACTCTCTGACAAAATTATAGCTGTGTGATACACTTCTAAAATCAATAACTCTGTTAATGATTAGCAGAAAACATTGCTTAGTTTATGAGCAGAGATGTGGCCCACACTCACCAGATGTTTGGCTCTGAGTTGCATTCTTGTTTGCTGTGTATTTACCAGCAGATGTTCAGCAGTTTAATACCTCTTGTATGAGCCAGTAGTAGGTCTGAGGCTGTGTGACATTTATAAGCCATCTGCCAGCAATACAGGTGGAATGCTTTTATGATTTCTCTCTTTTTTCCAGTGATGATCTATCAGTGAAACCGTAGATAAGTCTTTATGGATTTATATAGCTATTAGGAAATAGAATCCTTATCTTTGTAGGAAGACCCTAAAATGCATTCCTTAGCAGATGCCTTTTCAGCTGGTCTTTAATTATTATTTTTATACTTAACCTGCAGTACTATATGAAAGATCTGATGAAACTTTCCTCCTCAGAGATATTTGAGCTCTTTTTAAATTAAGTCACTCATTCAGGTATGAATGTTCTGAAGGCTTATGCTCGTTGGAGCTGGAATCTTTTTTGGATTGGCCTTTGAAAGCAAAGTAGAGATCCAGCTTGTGTTCCCAGCTTTCCCAGAGGTGAGGAGTATTTGAGTTTAGGGTTTACAATGAACTAGGCTCAAATTGTTTCAATGCAAGGGCATGCACAAATTCCAGTGCTGGTTTTAGTTGGAAGTGCTCACGGGGTCTGATCCAAATCCTATTGAAGTGAAAGACTCTTGCTGACCTCAGTGGGCTTTGGATCAGGTCCATGGAAAAATGTTTCTATGAAAAGAATGCATTTACTGTGGCCCTGATTCAGCAAGGTATTTGAGCATGCACACAGAGTTTCTGCATGTGCATGGTCCTGTTGGCACACACGTGGTTATTGTTATCAAAGGGTTGCACTGCTCCTTGAATGGCCACCAAGAACCTTCATTGTGTCCAGCTTGGGTTAAGATTCTTTTCCCTGGTAGGAGCAAGGCTCAAGACGTTTGGTCCCCAAGCTCTGCAGAGCTTTGGAAATCTGCTCTCTGTAAGGGAAATCCGTGCAAGATCTTGTATTCCTGGCTCGAGGCTGTCCTGACTGCTTCTCCAGAAGCCTAGCTGGAGTGGTTAATGGGATATTTTCTTGCTTTTAAGGGCATATTGGACCAGATTGTACTTCAAGAAGTCCCCTGGGAGAGATGATGAAGGAAATACAGCTCGGCAACTGCAGATATGAAAGATAACCGAGGCTAAAGCCACCAATAAACTGCAGAATCCTACCACAAATTATATCCGCACATGAATTTAATTTCTAGATTGTTCATTAATGTAATTTGGATGTGTACATGCTCGTCCTGGGTGTTTGCCACAGTATCTAAACTGATACATAAGGAACTACTTTGGTAGTGAGTTACAAAAATGTTTATTGCTCTATTAGAGGAAGGAATATCAGAAGTAGAGCAGTAATATGGGCAACAGGCAGAAATAGAGTAGCCATTCCAAAGTATATGGTAATTGGAACAGCCAGTGAGGTTCTCAGTGGCTGCTGCATGTTTGGCTGTGGGCAGTGTTACAGTGTTGTCTGGACTTGGTTCTTTTCCTTGTCCTAACTCCCGTTGTGCCAGCCCTGCTCAACCCTCAATCAGTCTGGTTGGAAATTCAAGTATTCCTTTCCAATAAATAATCTGAGCTTATTAGAAACCAAGTGCTGGAGGTGGGAAGAATGTGATCTGTGAAAATAATGCTGAGATATTTCTTTGCTTGTTCTAGTTGAAAGTGTCAGTCAATTAGTTTCCCCTATAGTGAGCATAAGAACTTTGTCAGCCTCTGGTCTCAGTTCAGTTCTGTGACAAGTGTGACCTCTGGATGTAAATAAGGGTTTGTACCAGCAGTGCTTTTGTCTCTCTGTGCTGCACCAAAACTTGCAAGACAGCTTGGTTTGTAGGTATTTAGAATTAGATCTAATGGCTGGGCAAAGTCAGGCAGCTTCAGCCTGGAGTGAAGGTGAAATTTCATAACAGTGGTGTAACTCAGCCCTGGAATGAATTAAGAAAAGGAAAAAAAAATTAAAAAATGTTTTATCAGCACTAAAGGTCCTCAGAGTGAGATTAAGGACTTGATCCAGTTTCTTGCAGACAGAAGACCTCCAAGGTGCTTAAAAGCCAAGGTCTCAGAGAGCTGTGACTGAGGCTGCTCTGAAATAGCAGTGCAGGTATTCCTGTCCTTCTGGAGGAGCCAGCAGATGAGATAGATGAGATGCCACCCATCTCCCTTGCCAGCACCCAAAATAGCCCTAAATATCATGCAACAAAAGCAAACTCAGCCTGTCTGCCTGAAGGATGCTGGTGCTGTCATCTGGCTGCAGAGAAGAGCTGTTTGGGATGTGGTGGTGTCCATTCCCTTCTTGGGGAGAGCAGGAAGGTCCCTCCTGGTTTCTGTGCATTCCCAACCCTTTTTAAATGGAATGCTGCAACTGAGTCTCGTGTTTCAGGGTTTCAGCCTGTAGGACTTGGGAAGGATTTATTGTTTGCTTTCCTCTGAGGCACCAGATTTTTCCCAGCTGGAGACATGACACTGGAGGTAGGCCAGTGCTTGGACAAGGAACTTGAAATCCTCTTTTTGCAGAGGACTGGCTGGTCAAACTGATTTGATTAGCAGATTCAGGAAGAAATTTTGTTCTGCATCACTTGGTAAGGCCCAGAACCATAACAAGGCCTTTGGGTTGGGAAGGCAAAGCAGAGAAAGCCCTGTGATGTGGCAACTTGAGGGGAAAGCAGCTGAGCCTGTGGACAAAAGGTCTCAGTGGTAGGCAGGACTTCAAGGACAGATGCTCACATCCATCCCAGCTGTGAGTTCAGTAAGGTGTCTGCCAGCCCTCTCCCTTCTCTGTCCCTAGGAAGGGAGCAGAGGTGGCCTTCACTTAGAGTCCAAGGAATGGTTTTGTCCCACTAAAATTAGTGATTCACAGAGGGCATTTCCCTCAGAGAGCTTTGCAGCCCTCGGATGCCCAAGGTTGTGCTGTCTGGTTTTCCTGCCACTCCATGAATGCTTGCTCCTCTTCCTTCTCAGGGGATCACACCTCCTGGAGCTTGCCAGGCAGTGGTGTGAAGAAGCAAGAGTCTCATCAAAGATGTAAATTCATCCTTTCCATCCAAAAACAACCATTTGAGTTCTGCTAGCAATTTCATGTGCCACAAAGCAAAGCCAGGCTGGTGTTTCCTTAACTCAAAAAGCCATTTATCAGTAATTCTCAAAGGCACTGACTCAGTGCCTTGTGAGATGCCTCTTGCCAGCCCAGATTGCTGTAAAAGCCTGCAGGATTGGGGTGTTCGTTTGAAAACCCCACAGAAATAGAATGCCCAGGTCTTCTAGAAAGCCTTGGAAGTCTGGCTGCTATAGCTAGCTGCACTCAGGCTGTATGGGAATCTGGAATAATGCTCAACAGCAGGATCTGTTCAACCAGCTGAAACAAAATAGCTGTCCTGAAACTGCCTGTTGACAGAAATCACAGGTTTTCAATTAAGCTTACCTTGAAAAAGGACTAGCTTTCCAGGGAAACCTTTCTCTTGAAACCTTTCTTCAAAACCAAAATGTTTCCATCTGTATAATCTGAAGGGGTAGTGTGGGAATACGCTGATATTCTTCAGCCTCAGATCCCCATTCATTTCTCTAGTGTGTGTCCCACCAGGAATTAGGAAATACAACTTCAGTGATGCAGCAGTTTTCATCTGGAAAAAGGGAAATCAGCTGTATCATGGGGCATAAAGGGAAATGAGAGCATGAGATCTGGAATTCCATCTCCCAGGACACCATGCAGTAGCATTTCCTAATGGAAATATTTTAGGTTTTGGTTGAAATATTTTGGTATTTGAGTTTCAGCCAAAAAATTGAAATTTTTCCTTTGAAAAATTGAGATGAAAACTATTATGTATTTCCACTGAAGTTTTGCCCAGGAAAAATCAAGCACTTTCCAAGCAGCTCTACAGAAGATCACTTTTTTTTTGACCATTTAAGCAGCTGTTAGAGCATTAAGATGGATGCTAAAGGCAAGAAAAATAATTGAAAAGGCAGTCCATCAAAAAAAAATGAGGGCCAAAGTTTTTTAGAGCAGTGCTTCAGCTGTGGCAGGGAATTGGGTGAATAAATGTTCCTCTTAAGGATGAAACTGAGCAGGAGAGGTTCTGAAGGCTTGTCTGCTTTTTCCATTCTGTATATGCTGCTGTTTGTCCTCGGTCTGTGTCAAGGTACATGCAACACTTCAGAGAAACCTGGGATTGGAAAATTGGGAATGTGGGCTGTCTTCTGGAGTGCTTCCTCCATCCCTCTTACCATTGCCAGCTCCAGAAAAGAGGATTAAACTCTGACAGTACACTTGCAATTTTTACTTTATCAGGAGATGTATCTGGCTGTTTAGAACATCAGCAGATTGGCATGGCTGCTCCTTCTCCCTGTGGGTGCTCTGTGGCTTTGAGTGCCAGTCACATACCTGTTGGAATAAAGCCTAAATCCCAACACCCCTCCCTGCTTTGCTGTTTGAGTCAATTGCTAACAGAAGGGCACTCAGTGATGAGTGACCCACCCAGGGCTGACACAGGGTGCAGAAGTTAAATGATGATTTGAGTTGCTCAGTGATGCTCTCTGCTCAGGTGAGAGCCAAGCCAGCACTGCCTGATTGACCATGTGGGTGTGCTTCACACACCAGCAGCTCACACTGCAGGAGCAGAGCTGCTGCTGTGGCAGGACCAGGAGGTGCAGGGAAAGCTGACACAAAAAGGATTCCTTGAGGGGAAAGGTTTACAAAGGGCTCATCCTTGGGGGATATTTGAGTAGAATTACAGTTGTATAACTTGTGCAGATGCAAGTCCTTGTGAGGATGGCTTCATTCCAGAATAATCTCTACTTGAGGGATATCCCCAGCATACAAGGAAACCCACTAATTTTTTAAAGATTTAATGATCTATTGTGGCCATGCCATTGATAATTATGGTCTTTGTAATTCCTGTCACAAGGTCAAAGCCATCCTTAAGGCATCCTGGCCACAAGGCCTGTTGTAATCATTTCTGAACATTGTTGTTGTTACGAGTTTTTACCTGACGTATCAACAGCAGTTTGTCCTGAGTAAACTGCTGCTCAAGAAGATGAAATGGTGTCCATCCATGTGTGCAAAGGCACAAATGTGGTCTGGCCACACCTGCACTGTGACATCTACCCCTGACAAAAAGACTAAATCTTTTTTTATATGGCAGAAGGACTCTTGCCTTTGGTTTTGAATATTTCCTTTATGTAGCGTAGAAACATCACCTGGTAAGTAGAAGAGCTCTGAGATTCCACTAAAGGGTTAAAATAGCTGTACCTGTGCTCTACAGCCATATTAAATCACCAGTTCTATCCCAGGCTCAGGTCAGATAATTTACAGTGATTTACCCTCCAAAGGAGACCAGTCTGCTGTCTGCTTCTCCAAACTTCTTGCATGATCTCTTTGTTTAACTGCTGCAAGTGGCTGACAGGTATATCCTAACAGCCTGTGCTGTGGGTCTGCTGTAGGAATTCAGCAGATATTACAAATAGTATGATAGTATTTGTGGGCTGTAAATTCATTTCCTGCCTGGACTTTAACTCACAGAAAGGTTTGGGCTAGAACAGACAGTAGGGACCATCTTTTTCCACCTGAGAGCTTTCACTAGACCAGGTTGTTCAAAGCCCCATCCAACCTGGCCATGAGCACTGCCAGGGATAGGGCTTGCATGTTTTATCTGGCTAGCCCTTTCCAGTGCCTCACCACCTTCACAGTAAAGAATTTCTTCCTGTTATCTGGTCTAAGCCTGCCCCACTTCCATTTGAATCCATCCCCACCTTGTCCTGTCATTCCAGCCCTTGTGAACAGTCCCTCTCCAGCTCTCTTGTAGCCCCCTTTGTGTGCTGGAATGCCACCTCAGAATTTCTTCCTTTCTGGGCTGGACAACCCCAACTCTCTCAGCCTGTCCTTACAGAAGAGAGGGACAGTGGGTTTTTTTATTGTTTTGTGGGTTTTTTTCTTAGAAGTGTGGTTTACTGGACACAACTAATTGCAGTTGGTGGTAGAGTTCTTGCCAAGGAGAAAGGTCCTGGAGATAATCGGAGTAGCAGCAGCAGACTTATGCTCTGATCATTTAGAAGTGGCACTGAACCTGGGAGTGTTTGTAACCCCAGCATTTGAGCACCATTTCAAACACAGCTTCTCCATCAATGCCTTCCAAGCTGGAACACATGAAGTCACTGATGGTGATATGTGATATTGCAAGTGAACTTCTGCTACTACGAGTGACTCAGTGCCACGGAGCAGGGAGTTTTTATTGAAAAAGCTTTACTACTAAGTGCAGGCACTGCTCCAGATGCCTCTGAGACATTATTTAGACAGAACTCATCATCCAAATCTTGGAATTAATTTGTGGATGAAAATTTAATTATAGCAATGCATTTGTAACTTTTTGTTCCTTTCCCATTAGGACATGAGGAAAACGTAGAGTGGGTAATAACTGGATGCCACAGCTCTACCCAGATCACAGCTCCTCTGGGACTCTGCTTTGTGCTTCCAAACCAGAGTGCAGCACTGCTGTGTTCACATCTGCAGGGAGGTACACAACAGTGGCACTGTGAGCAAGTTTTGGTGGCTTTAATGCTGCCTGTGATCTTCCTTCTGCTCTGATTGCTTTGATGCTCGTTGGCATCACAAAAGTGCCTTTTGCTTTATGTCTCTTTTGGCTCCTCCTCACTAATCAAGGCCAAGCTGCTGCTGTTTGTCCTTGTTGCCTTCCCTGGACACTGTGTTCTTGGGAAAGGTACAGCAGATGTTACAAAAGATGTCTGGATGCCTTAAATCCCCCTCTGGGTAATCTTACAGTAGAATTTTGGGGGGTCAAGATGCCTCTTCATCATCACCTTCCAAGTTTAGGATTTAACAAACTGCATCTGTGGTTCTTACCCTTTTTCATGCTGTTTTATCCAGTCTTCCAGCAATGTACCCTGTCAGTTTCTGAACAGACTTTCTTTTCCCCTGCTTGCTATTCCTGAACATGTTCAATGTTAATTTTCCAGTCATATGAGTTATTCCATTATATGTTATGCCAACTAACCTATAATTTTGATTATGTATTGATGCTTTCAGTTCCTCCTTTTCGTGTTCCATGCTACTTGCCTGAACATGCACACATCAGCAAATCGAGCCTCCATTTCCCTTTCTGTCCCTTGTCTAACCCTGTTATCACTACCCACATTCCCTTCCCCTAGAGGGTTAGGCTTTTTTCCAGGTCACCATGTTCCTTCCCCTGGTTGCCCTGACATTACTTCAGCAGTCAGGCATACACGCACAACCCCAGTGCAGGCAGTCTCTTCTCAGAAATACTCAGTGAGCTGGTTTGGTCTGATGGTCCTTTCCACCCACTGAAGAGCCTGAGAAAGAAAACAGAACTGAGGAATGAGCCAGAGAGTTTAAGAAAAATCATTGGGGTGGGTGGGAAGCTCTAGTTCTTTGTTAACCAGTGTTTGTGACTTGCTGGGGAGCTGCTGTGTTTAGGCTGGGTTATTGGAGTGCCATAGTGTGTGTCCTGCTGCCTCTGTCAAGCAGCTCCAGGAGGTTTTATGGTCTGTCTTGCTCCGAAATTATTGTGAGTGACATAGAACCCCTTGAAATGGAGCATTTGCTGGAGGAGCAGCTAATGACATGGGTGGTCTGGGCATTGCTAAAGTGACTTTGAGTCATTTTAATTTTCCCTTTTATATCTACCTGTGTGGCCCTACAGGAAGGAGAATAATGAGGGAAGCACTCATTAAATGTGGAAAAGGGATCTAGTTACCCATTTTCAGGTGTGTCGACGTGCGTAGATCCTGTATGGAAAAGTCAATGTATAAATGAAGGGAAAAACATGTTAAATGTGGAAGTTTGAAGTTATGCAAGCTTTGCACCTGCCTTGCAATGTGACACGTGACAGGCAAAGAGGGGAAAATTGGCTGAATTATGCCACTTAAAACCTAAAATAGTAGTGGGAATTTTCATACAGCAGCAATCCTTGTACTTGTAGCAGGCCTGAAGTGTTTTCTAACTGCTGGGGGAAGGGGGCCTTCCAAAAGCAAGGGGTTTCCATGCACTGAACGTGTGCAGACCTACCTCTGTCAGTGTGGTGAACTCGGGAGAGCATTGCTGGCATTCCTGCACAGGCATCCTGGTGTGGGAGTGCCAGTGCCTTGCTCTCCCTGCTGCCACGTGCCCTGGGGAGCAGTGATGTGGCTTGTCCACGCTGAGGAATGCAGCTGTTTGCAGGTGTTTGGGAGCTCCTCACCCAGCTGAGGCAGCAGCCTGCCCCATTCCCCACCCTCCTGCTCCCTGTCTGCCCGGGATGGATGTGGGGCTGGGTTGCTCCCGATGGCCTGGGTGCTGCCTGACTCAACAGCCCCTGCAAAGCTGCCACTGCCACCCACGTGCACTTCTTCATGCTGGGACCTACAAGAGAAGATATTCTTACATCTTCTACCTTTATTTTTCTAGCCATGGCTGGTAACAACCGTGCAGTATCTCCCATATGATACCCATTCCAGTCCATATACCATTTTTCCGCGTTTTTCACATAGTTTTCACTGCAAGAATATTAACATAGCTATGTTTTATGAGTTCACCTGCACCATCTGTCCCTTTTGAAGCTCCTTTTACCTCAGTGGTGCAGGATCAGGCACCTTCTGTGAGGACTAGGCTGGCTCCAGTTCTATTACACTGCTCTCTCTGCATGGAAATGCAGCAGCAGGTAACACAATAAGCAAACACATGGCAGGAAAATTGTCCAGTGCACAAAAGAGATCCTGGATGACATTAAACAAATGGCCTGAAGTAGCTTTAGAAATGGTTTCATGCATCTCAGGCTGTTAGCTGGTTTATGTTTCCTGTCTGGAATGAAGAGAGAGACAGGGCACAAGAGTCAGGCCTTGTTTGTGCTCATGTGTTTATTGTATCAGAGACGTTTAAGTGGGAGGATATGACAGGTTTTCAAGGGGACAAGGTATGACTCAAATCCAGGTGCAGCTTATTTTCCATGAAATGCATCACTTGCCTGTTAGACATGGAGTTACCGGCGGCCAAAACAAACCTTGGCAAACTTGGCATTCTTCTTACCATAAATGAATGGCATCCCAGCTTGTTATTGTTATTGTACAAATATAGCAGGTGTTGCTGATTTCTGCTTGATAACCTGCTGTTTAAGGGGAATTTATTTAACTTTTACGGACAGATAAGTGGGCTGCTAAACCAAATTCATCCCAGGTGTAACTCCAACCTTTTTATTTTGTTGTTCCTAAACTAGATTCTTATCCTAAATCTTAGTTATTAGATGGACAGATGTTACTGTGTTCTTCCTAAAATAGTGGGGTTTGAGGTGTGTTTGCATCAAGTTAAGCCTTTTTGTTTTTGTTTTTTTTCCTTTTGATGCCTCCTATTCATGCATCTGTCAGAACTTCACATTCTTTGAAAAATATACACTGTACTGTGGACATGCCAGAAATTTAGGACAAAAATGGGATTTCAGCCTGGAAATGCTTCCATACTGTCTAAGGTAAAAGAAAGCTTATTGGAAGAATTTGAAGGAATTCATTTGGATCATAAATTTGTTTTAGAAATCAGTGTCCATTGAGAAATTAGACTTACATGGGTTGCTTTAGGAAGCACCTAAGCCAAGATAATGTTGTAAAACCTAAGCTAATGAAGTTGTTGATAGACCTCACTGGTTTTTAAATTTTTTTGGTGGGTGGTGGGGAAATGGAACAAACACAGATCCTGGTAATTAAATCCAAGGGAATGGTATTTGTAGGTAGCCTGCCAGCATTGGGTGCTGCATGCAACGCAGCAGATAAGATCTTCTGCACTGTTTAAAGCTATCTGAACACTCCCAACATTTTTGCATGTTTCCAAAGAGAGAAATACCACAGACCTGAGGTTAAGGGTGTCTGTGCTGGGTTTGATGGGAGGGAGCAGATCCATGCAGCCACCCCATGGCACTGAATCATTATTTCCAGAAATGTTGCCTCCTGAGTCAGTCAGCAATTTGGGGGTACCCACAAGTCCATGCCTGGAGGTGGGTGTGCAAGTACCCACTCACATCCAGAGTAAATAGAATTCTGCCTGCGCTACTTGCAGTGACCCTTAGGAGTTAATGTTGCCTCAGTGGGCCTTTGGTTATGCTAAAAACTGCTCCCCAATTACTCTGTGGATGGGGACAGCTTGCCTAATTTATGCTTTTATAATCTGGGTTCTGGTAATGGTTTTACAATTATTTCAAGCTCCACCTCTGACATGATTCATCAAATCAGTGTGCAGTAGAGACCCACTTGGTGTTCCTGGCTCTTGTATCTCTTGGTTTGGTTCCCACTGATCACTGGTATTTGCCATAAAAAGTTTTGGAAGGATTTTTTCCCCAGAAAAAGATGAAAGTGGAAGGGACATGTCTGTCAGTGAAACTCTGTGAATGACAATATGCCACTTCTGCTGGCTGCTAAATCAGTTTTATTGTTGTCTGGGCTTTAAAGTATATACAGCATAAAGGAGAGTTGATTTATTGTTTTTAAGGGTTATTTGTTGCTGTAGGCTCCAGCTGGTATGGTGGCCTCTCATGCTTGATGCTACCTTTCTGAAATTGAGACTGGTTCCTGGAGTCCAGAGCTTCACCAGCAGCAGCCAAGGGAGACTCTGTTGAAAAGCACTGTAAACCTCAATTGATAAATACACAGAAGTCTTGGAGCACAGAGCAAGTGGCCAGTAGGTGACACAGAGAAACTGGCAGCAGCAGGAGCTATCTGATTTTAGAAATGAGAGAAAAGTCACCCATTTACTTTAAACATGAAACCTCTGACTTCATGCTCTGAGTCAGTAGAATAGCAATTATTGATAAAACATTATTCCTCTGAACTTCTAATAGGCCAACAAGAAGTAGGCTGCCAGCAGAGCCTTGAGGCAAATATATCCAGTGATGCTGGATATGCAAACATATAGCCAGTCAACGAAGCAGAAAACTTTAATTTATTTATTTAAATGTATTGGTTTGGTGGTGGTTCTTGGGGGTTTTGCATGCGTTTCGTATTTATTTTCATTTATGCCCAAGCAGCCCACTTGTATTCCTGATCCTAAGAGTTGGTTTCATGCAGGGGTTTGTTGCACTGTGCTGTGTTTCTGGTGAGTGCCTCCTGTACTATCAGTGATACCCTGTGGGATCTCTTCAGGGGGATGGTGTGTGCCTTTGGATTCCACTGTGCCAAGTGACTAACCAGGACTTCAAAACTCATCTCTAAATTATCCCACTGCATTCCTTGTATCATTTAATCCCCTTAGGACAGCAAAGAGTGCAGGAAAACGTGTTTGGATGGTGGCTCTGTTCCCCTAGCTCGTTCTTGGTGTGCCCTTTCAGAGCAGAAATTCAAACTCTGTAATTGGACCGGGAGATGTTTGTGTTCCTGTAGGGATCTTAAGCTGCTCCCAGATGTGAGCTTCCCCCCCAGAGGCAGCTCTGGGGGTGACATTTGTGGCTTTTCAGAGGAGCTGCTTGCAGGCCCAGACACCCAACAAACTCAGCTTGAATTGAAGCATAACCAAATGGGTTGGGTGTCACTTTGAAACAGCCTGGGCAATTCAGTTCTGGCACAGCTCTTCTCCTGTGTGACTGATTTGTCTGTTTTTCCCTACTTTCCTTGCCAATTTATAATGGCTTCACAAATATCTTTCCTTTTGTTGCTCCCTACTGTGAAGTCAATCAAATTTGTCTTAACTCTTCTCCTTTCTCCTGGCCAGCTTTTTTCCCTGCATTTCCTTTCATTGGTGGTATCCCCACCCCTTATCTACAGCCTGAGCTATGGAGGCTGCTCTCAGATGCTCTGCTGCCTTGGTAAATGCAGGTGTATAAACTAAAGCCATCTCTCTGTTTGCTGGCTCATTCTTGGAGGTCTGCAACTCCCTTGGAGACAGCTGTTGTCTTCTTTTGTGCCTTTAATCCAGTTGCTTCTTGCTGTGGGAGCTGCCTTTGCCAGACAGGACTCTGAGTTTTTTTGCATGAACTCAGCGTTGCAAAATATGTTTCCATGAGACAGACTGTGCAGATGGCAAAGAATAGCTGAGTCCAGCCGGGAGGAAACCCATTTGTCACCATTTCATCATCAGTCCCCATTGTGTTGCCATCAGACAATCCCATTCATCAAGACAAGTTCCAAAGTGCTGGTGTTTACCAGGGACACTGCACAAATCCCATCTCTGGAGATGTAAGCCCTCCCTCTGTGGTTTCTAGCATTGTTCTTTATTTCTGTTTACAAGGATGTCTAGAAAGACTACTTGAGGTCAGCAGCCTGTTTGCAGGTGATGTTTGATCCCTGAATGCATTGCTGGCAGCAGGGGAAGAACCTGGGACCTGTTCAGCCTGAGTGGGAACAGGTGGCTTTTATTTACTGACAGAAGAGAGTGTGAGCTTGCAAGTGCCATCCTCTGTGTGCTGCCCCCCACACCTACCCAACACCTCGTGCTGAGAGGAGCTGGTCTCCATGGCACCTTTGTGGGAACATGTGGAGAGAAGTGGGAATAGAGGAGAAGATGTCTCTGTACTTATCAGGGTGACAGCAGAGCTGGGACTGGACCCAAGTCCTTCTCTTCAGTGTCCTGTCCACTCCTTAAAGTTTCCTTCTGAGGCTGAGTTCTTACTTGCCAATGGCCTGATGTCTCCAGAAGAATGCATGCTCTGAAAGGCAGGAGGAACTTCTGTGGTCCTGCAGACAACCTGCAGTGCCCAGAGCACAGGAGTGGATCCTGGAGATGGGGAGAGAGCACCTGGGAGCAGTGGCTGTGTGCAGAGCCAGGGGGCAGTGCCAGCTGTGAGCTCGGGAGGGCTGCTGGGTACTGCAGCGTCTGTCCACCACCCTGAGGAGCTGGCCTGGCACCAGCTAGGGAACAGAAGTGGGTTTGGTGGCACCAGGTGGGTTTTTGCTCTTGCAAGCTTTGCTTGTTCTGATTTGAGGCTTTTTCAGACAGCTTTCCACCATTTCTCAAGTAGCAATCAGAAGTTGTCTGCCATTGAGGGGCTCAAAAAGGCTGAGAACTGGTTGAAAAAATTTTCCTAAGCTGGCAACAGTGGGCATAGAACTAAGACAGGGCACTAAAAAAAGCAGGTAAGAAATTTAAAGGTTTTCAATTTTGGGTGACTGAAGAATGCAGGAAGAAGAGAGAGGCTGGAGAGTGCAGAACGTGCTGAGGTGGGAGGGTTTGTCTGGCTGTTGCAGCGAGGATTGGTGGAAGAAGGAGGGTTGTTTGGGACCTCTGCTGTGGGGACTCTTGTCTGGGAGGCACTGAATTAAGGGGTTTCTGGCCAGGGTGTTTAGTGGGGGAGTGTTCCTAACAGTGAGCAAGCGGATGCTGTTAATCAGAACAATATGGAGCAGGCAAATGCCCTCCAAACTGGGGGTGGGGAGGGGGGCATCTTTCCTTTCCTTTCCTTCCCCCTCTCCTTGCCCTCCTCAGCACGGATGTCGTGTGCTGCAGGGGAACTTGGTGCTTTGCAATCACTGAGGGTAGGTTGCATTAATTAGGAAACCTGCAAAGGAGTGTTCTGCATCCCCCAGCAATCACAGAAAGGGTTAGTGCTCCACCAGGAAGCTGACAGCACCGCACTGGACCACAATTAAGACTTTAAAATATGTAACAGCATTTTTATGACATCAAAGTACTGTTGCTGCACAAGGCAGTGTTTACAAAAAGCTCCCTGCTCTTCACCCTACAATCATGATGTACACATTGGCAATAAGGAAGTCAGCAATAGCTATTTACTGCTCTCCTGCAGCTGTGGACTTATGGCTTAGGTCCCTAATTAAGTAGAAGCAGGGCTAACCACGAAGCACACCACAGTGCCTTAAAATGGCTTTCATACTGCGGAAATCTGGTGTTTGGTTACTCCAGAGAGTGGGTTTTTTTCCCCTTGAAAACTATATTTGCACATTCAGAAATAATTATCTGGAGATTAAAAAAAGAAAAGCTGTCTTGATGCACCAGGAGATCTAAAGAGCTTTTCATGGAAAGCATTTAAAATAAAAAAAATAAAAAATAATCCGGCTCTATATGGGAGATATTGACACCAGCCCCATCTTTGTCATCAAATGTGAGTGATTGCTAGCAAAGAAACTGGTCATGCTGCACAAAGGAGATCACAGTGTGTGTGTAAATCTGCATAACCTAATTGACTATCTTGGGAACGTGATCTTCAGCTGTAAAACCCCGCTTTTGACAAAACAATAAAGTTAAAAAGGAATGTCCCATCATTATGTTCCTTAAATGTCACAGGAACTGCAGTAAGTGCATCTTGGCAGAGGCGAGCCTACATCATTAGTTCCTCTCCTGGTTGCTTTTAGGGTTTTTGTTCCACATGGCCTGACTTGACAGGACAACAAATAGGCCTTTGCATCTGTACACATTTATTAGTGGATTTTATCGTTGGACATCAAGGAAATTGAGTCTCATCTAAAGGTTTATGGCTGTACACATCTGTGGATTTTACTACCCTTCCTTTCAAACAAACAAACAACAGCAGCAGAAAATTATTTTTGGAAAGTACAGTTTAAGATTTAATAATCATTTGATGTTCTGAGAAGTCCTTGGCTGTTTGTCCAAATATTTGCTGAGTGTTTGTTGAGAGCTTTAGTTATTGGGAGGTGGGGGTGGGTAGGGAGCTGGTGGGGGGGCAGCCGTGCTTCTGCCTTGCATGAAAAGGTGATTTTTGTGTAATCACAGCCTCCTCCTGCTCCCAGCATAGCTGCATTTTGTTGGATGCTGTCTAGAGGTGTCTTCTCCTTGGGAATAAGGCTTTGTGCACACAGCAGTCCTGTCTCCAGCTGATAAAGCGTGGAGGCATCCTGGGGGTCACACCAGGGCACAGCACTGCCCTGTGCTGCTTTTGCTCTGCTTGCTAACAAGTGAGGTTCCTATTCAGCTGGTTGCTAAAAGAGAGCCCGAAATCTAAGCTAAAGCAAGGCCTGCAAGCCTTGCTCACTTAAATTCCCCCTGAAATTAGCGGGATAAAGGATTCGTTTGAGATTCCATCAAAGTATTGCACAGTTCCTTCACACCTGACCATAGTCTGAGCTGTCACATTTAAAGAGAATCATATAAAAAATCAGAATTCTGACGATTTTGGAAGCAGCAGCTGGGTGTAAAATGAAACAGTGCATGCCTAAGATTGCAAAGGGGCTTAGACAATAATTTTGAGAGAATTGCTGCCTGTTTTTGCTTACTGCTGTGTTTATGCACAGACTAAAAGTGACAGCTTATGTGCCAACACTCTGAAATATTTCACTGAAAATAATTTGAGGTTCATACCTCCTAGTGTGTTTCATTGGAAGAGGGCTGTCCAAGACGAAAATTGAGGTCTTAAGTTAGTGGATTGCACTTTGTTGATGAATATTTTAACAGCTCACATAAAGGAAACTGAAAGTTGATCTTTTAAATTCACTTTTTCAGCCTGGGGAGCTGGATGAAGGAGGATTTTTCCCTAACAGGAGATTCTTACTCTCAGTCTTATACCAAGGACATTGTTTGACAAAAACATCTTCAACCCACTTTGTTTCAACCTGAAGTGCTTCAGGTGAGATGAAGTTTTCAGATGGAGAGCCTGACTGGGACTAAGAGCCTGAAAAGAGGGTGCTTGTTATTAATTGTTTCATAGTGAGGAAATAGGGCTCTCACTGACCTTGATTTTACTCTGTTCACTGATCTATTCACTTGGAGGGATGCTTACACACACCAGCTCTTGGAGTAAGTGGAGAAAGAAAGGGGATACTGGGATACTTGGCTCTTCCCTGAAGAGAGAACTCTCCTCCCTCGTTGTGTGCTCATGGTGGCTCTGTTTGGAGCCCACTTGAGGACAAAAGTCAGGCTGAACTGCCCAAAGTTTGTGACAGAGCCTGGGAGCAGGGCCTCCATAGGGATACCCACCTCCCCATGCTCTGGTCTGACCTGAAGGCCAGATTACATTGCCAGTATCCTTTTGAAATGGTGGTGTCTGGAGAAAGAGAGAGCTGCAGGACTAAAATAATACACTCATCCTGGGGGAACTGAGAGCTAAACTCTGTTGGGCCAGCAAGGAGCCCCAGGAGCAAGGGGCTCTTCAGGAGAGAGGATGCAGCACCACCTGTGCCTTTTGTTGGGCTAGCACAGCCAGCCATTTAGCAGTCATGTGAAGGCAAGGTTGAAGAAGTGTTCCTTGCTGGGAAGAATAAATAAATGTATGTTTTCCTACTCCACACAGTGCAAGTGAAACTGCCACTGAGGTGAAGAAAGGCTGTGGCAGTCCCTCTTCTCAGTCATTTGTAAACCTTGGAATGAGTTCCCAATGAAATTGTTGCTCCCCTCTGCAGTGGGCTACTTCTTGGCCAGCTCAAAGAAGCCCCAGAAAATATTGCACCCATATGCGCCTTTTTTTTTTTTTTTACATTCTCATTAAGTTTATAAAACCCACAAATTTAGACCATCTGTCCTATAAATGTTTCTAAACTACGGCAAGATGAAAAAGCTGTTCTAGCTTTTTGATATAAGCGGTCAGCAAACCAAACACAAAACCAGAGCAAAGCAAATATTTTCTTGTCATACATGCTTCCCAACCGTGACGGATGAACTGTTATTTTTGATGTGTGTTTGGATCCAAATTTTGGAGAGAAATGCCTCCTAGATATGTGCACTTAGCACCAAACCAGCTTGATATGAAGAATTCTTGTTGGGGAGGGGGAAACAGAGGGAAAGTTGCTCCACATGCTGCCCATGGTTCATATTAAAGAAGCTGTTTCTTCAATTATTCATCTTCCAACTACCCTGCTGACTGCTTTAACAAAGCCATCCCAAGCATGGACTGTGTCAGCCCATTCTCAGGGTAAGGTGTGCATGCTTCTATTCTACCCACCTGTATCTTGGATGTTAATCCAGGATTATTTATTGCCTCCATGTGAGACTCCAAAGTGGGCTTGGAGCAGGATAATGAAGAGAAGCTGTCTGCTGTGCTTGCCTGACAGGTGGGATTAAGCCCAGGTCCTTGTTTGCAAGCAAACCCGACAGCAACCCGTGCATTGTGAAAAGGCTCAATAAAGCAAGTGGTAGAAAGTGGAAATCTCACTTGAAATCCTTTTTTCCTGGTGTTTCCATGGACACAGCAAATTCCCAGCCTAAACCCTTTAAGAATAAGGCGCTGCTTGAATTGCACACCCTGCTTTGGTATTTACAGCTAAGTGGGAAAAACTAAATCTGTTCTATGTCCAGTGGCATTTTTAACTCCCTTAGCTATTGGCACATTACTGCTTTGATGGCCAAATCCTCACCCAGATCCTGGCTCAAGGACATCATGCCCAAGCCACAGAGCTGCTGTAGTGGTGAGGAGCTTGTGTGGAGCAGTCTGAGGGGGACAGGGAGTGCTCAGTGCACCTGGAAAGACTTTAAATCATCCTGTCTTTCCTGTGGAGGAGGAGAAGCCTGGTGCTTGAGCTGTGCACTCTGTGAGCTGGTGCATGTGTGAGCAGTGCTGACTCTCTGTGTCACTGGATTCCACCTGCCTGCCTTCTGGTATTTCCACAGCTGATCCAGTCCCCTGGGCCCCCTTTATCATCAATAGGAGTTATAGGCAATACTTAAATACACATGGCTTGTTTTAATTCTCTATCTTGGAGGTAAAATGTGAGTGAGTTGTTGTTCTCTGCTGTAATTGTGGGAGCATTGAGATAAACAGCTTGTGGACGTCTGTATTTGTGCTGAGGAAGGCACCTTTAGTGTGACTTTGTGTGTAAAAACTTACCTCTAGCAAAATGAAATGTCTTTAAAAAAACAAATGTATTTAGTTTATTTAACTCAGATTAGAGGGAGGGAGCACCTCTCCTACCAAGAAAGGCTGAAGGAATTGGGTTTGCTCAGCCTGGAAAAGTCAACTTAGGGGTGACCTGATTTTCCTTCCAGTACCTAAACAGCCTACAAGAAAGATGGGAGGGGATGTTTTACAAGAGCCTGGAGTGGCAGGAAAAGGAGGAAGAGATTCAGAGTGAAAGAGAGAAGGTTTAGATTGGATATGAGGAGGAGGTTCTTTACTGTGAGGGTGGTGGCACTGGAACAGGTTGCCCCATCCCTGCAAGTGTTCAAGGCTAGGCTGGATGGGGTTCTGAGCAGCCTGGTCTAGTGGGAGGTGTCCCTGCCCATGGATTTTAAGGTCCCTTCCAACTAAACCATTCCAGCATTCTACTCCATTATCCTACTTGTCACTTCCCCAGTGTACAGGCTGCTGTTTCTGTCCCTAAAGCTGTAAAGTGCAAAACCCCCAAGCCACAGTAAAAACAAGCTCACACTGCCACTGCTGCCTGACTCTCTCATGGTATCCAAAGTTTCTCCATCTCTGCTTGCCCTGCCCAAGCCTGACTCCCAAATGCACTGATTCCAAACCTTTCTTGACAGGTAGCTGTGGTTTCACACCCTGGCTGCAGCAGCCTTGCTCCACTTGAACCCACTCCTGTGCAGCACAGGGTCGGTGTGTGCTGCCAGCGTTGCCTCCCGAGGAGCTGCCTGCTCCACACCTCTGGCACTGGAATCCCCCACTCCCTGCTGGGTAAGGCTCTTGCAGAAACCAAACAAATGAAAAAACCACTGTTCTCCCAGGACAGCGCTCGGGATCAGTGCACACAGGTGAATAATGTTGACCAAGGGTTTAAATTCAGTTCAAATTTGAAATGCAGCTCCAGTCATTTCCTTCCACCCTCCTGCTGCTGTGAGAACTCAGCCTGGTCTTTCAGCCCAGGGCAGTGTTCTGCCTGACTGTATCTGCATAGGACACCACGTTTCATAGGCAAGCAGCACTATTCCTCTTTACAGAATTCCATTTCTACTTTTAGAAAAGCAAAATATAGTTTTTCCATTCTGGGTTCAAGCCTTAGCCTGTTTTTGAGTGTGCAGTTGAAGTGCTCATTGAACAAAAGAAAAATAAATTGTAATTAAAAATTTAAAAAATTAAAACCCACCCAAAAAACCCATCACAAAGAAACCCTTTTGCTAAATATTTGGAGAACTCATTAACTCTGCTCTTTTTATCCTGCCTCCCCTCAAAAATTGAAATACTATTTGTCACTCTTCAAAGGTTTGCAAAAGTTCAGGCCATGTCAGGCTTGCTACTGAAGCTTTTTCTGTTCATTGATTTACCAAAAAAATTCGAAGGAAATTTTGCATTTCAGTTGTATCCAGCCAAGCCCTGTTACACAGCTTTATTATTCCCGTGTGATTTCACCACAGAGCAAAGGCAGTGCCTGCAGCCCCTGCCCAGCTGACAGGAATGTCTGAGCCTGACACATAACAGCTCGGGTTGTTTATATGAGTGAGGGCATTGCCATGTTTATTTGAGCCATGTTTTTCTGGAATGGTATATCTGGATTTAAGTCCTGCCTTCACATCCAGGTGGGAAGTCACCCCAATGCTCTGTGGACCATCCTTGGGACTTGGGTGGCTTGTGGGGGTTTTCAGAGGAGGTCTGGGAGGGAGGAGCAGCAGATTCTGTGCTCTGCAGGTTCCTGTCCTTGCTCCTCTGCCTGCCTGTGTGCTCCAGTGGGGAGCGTGTTTGCTACTCTGCTTCTGCTTCCCTTCTCTCTCAAGCCCTAGATGCCCTTAGCCACAGTGTGCTCAGGAACTTCTGGCTGCTGAGTCTGGATTTTTCTCCCCAGTTGTGCTGAAAGAGAGTAAAAAGATGTGTCTGTGCAAATAAAGCAGGGGCTCTTTCGCTCACTTGTTTCCCACCTCTGCTGTGAGTTATGGGAATATCTCTGCATGAATCTTCCCTTCTCTTCTTTATCCTTTGGTGAAATGCAGCAAGAGATCCAGGAGTTTGAGGTAGCATCTGAAATAAGATTGAACTTATATGAAAGGTTATCCTGCAGTATTTAAATATATCTGAGTTCATCCATGTGGTTGGATTTTACAGGCAGAGGTGTCATTTTTTCAGCTTTATTTGCTGTGTGTCAGAGCAGCCTTTGACTGCTCTGCACACAGGTCAGTAGCTCTGGCACAGCCTTAGGGTACTTTGTGGTGTCTGATGCCAACTTCATTCCTTCTCATGGGCAAAACTCTCTTTGAGCTGTGTGTTGTCTCCAGCTGTCACAATTTTGCCCCTGTGTGTGTTGGAGGCTTGGGGATAGGGAGACAGAGCCCTGCAGCTCATTGCTTGTGGTCTTTGGACATTCTGAGCCATATCCCTGCACAAAATCAAACTTCTGCAGTAACATTTTGGCTCAGGTACCACAGGAGCTTGCACTCATTAATAGTTTGGTTACTTGGGTTTGTCTGTTGTGCCCTCAGGTGAGCAAACCTGAAAACAGCTCTAAATTTAAAGGTATGCTCAAGAGCACATTATGAAAAATATTGCTGTTACTAAGGAGAAATAAGGCAAACCTATGTTTTTTGTTTGTTTTTGAACATATTCTCTCTCAGCAACACTTCTGCCAGGAGCCTCCACACAAGCAGAGAACTTCAGTTCTGTTACTGGGTTTATTTTTAGCTACTCCAATCTCCAGTGCACAAGTATTCCTTTAGTTGCCAAATACAGGAATTGATCCAAAGCTCACAGGAATTAACAGGAAGCATTTCTGTGAGCTTCAATGAAATTCATGTCAGCCTTGTTCTTCAGAAAGGCTGTTGTGTTTTTCTTGTCTCCCAAAAATGAAACAGGTGACTGTTGCAGGCAGCAGTGATAGTTCTCCTGGAGACTGAGTGTTCTCGTGGAGGCACATTCTCCTGGCTGACCCACCTGAGGATCACAAATTCACCCTGTTTTATGTGGTTTTAAAGAGACAAAATTACTGGTGTGCATGTTTTTCTATCAGCAGAGTAACATTACTTATTCCATCTTATTTACTGTGAGCAGGACGAGCAGGGCTGTAAATAAATGTACTTTTAAAACTGTTTCAGTAGACCACAAACCAGCAAGTCTTTGACTTTAATATGATTTTTTCAGCTGTAGAGTAATTGTGGATAGTGGTTTTGGACAAGGTATCTCAGTAATAGCATTTCCTATGATGAATATTCCACCTCTTAAACTGAGTACTCCTCATGCCTTTGCATGTCAGCAGGGAAAGGAACCAGGTTATGATGTGAGTGAAGTTCACAGAGAGGTTAATAACCTTATAATTAGCACTGGCTGGGAGATAAGCAAATCAGCACTCCAGTATGCAAAGCAGAGTGGAAAAATGCCCGTCAGATTTTCGGGTTGCTATTAGCAGGGTTTATTCCTTTGGATTTTTGATGAGGAACAGCTGTGGCTTGGCCTGGGGTAAGCAGAGACAGTAGACGAGCTGGTAGGGTCATTGCTCCTTTGAAATGCTCAAGTTTATGGGGTGTCAGAGCAAGGCAGGTCATGAACCCCCTGGGCTGGCTGGAACAATGGGGAGTCTCCAAGGGCTGGACCATCCCCACAGCCCAGCAGAGCACAGAAATCCACTCATTCCAGGTGGGATTCACCCCCCAGCTCTTTATCCTTCTGTCTGCCAAGTTTCCATCAGCACAAAAATCTGATCTGAGCTTCTCTGGGTAACTTGTAGGGCTGTTGGTCCTACAATCAGCACAAATAAGTGTTTGTGTCATGGAGAGATTTTAAAAGGTGGCCACATTGGACCACAACTTCTTTGTTAGGAATAAGCAAAGATTGCTGCTTTTGTGCAGGCTATGTTTTGAAAAATATCTTTTTTTCTTTTTCCTTTTCTGAAATTGAGATAATTTTGAAAAAGATAATTTCTATTTTAATTGACGTGTGAAAGCTAAGTGCTTTTGTCTGTGAGTTTTTCACCTCTCTACTTGTGTGGTGGGAATTCATTAAAATTTGTTTGGAATGACTCCAGACAAAGGTCTTGTCCATGGACACCTTTTGGACACATCTGGACAGAGCAGTCCTTTATTTCATGCAAAATTGTGCATTTGGGAAGAGATATGTGCAGCAGCTGAGTGAAGATTTGGCCAGCTCTTCTCCAAAATCATCTGTTGTAGCCTTTAGTACTATATCAAAAGCTGAATTTTATGTCCACCATCTCAGAGTCCCATTCTGATAACAAAAATCTGAATTAGAGCCTGTTTAGTTTACCTTAGAAGCAGATGTGGTTTTTTCTTATGTGCATATTATGTGGAGCAATTTTTCAAATTACCTGAGGAATTTGTTTTCTTAAAAGAAAAATATAGAAAGAACTGGAATAATCTCAACTGTTGTTACCAGTGATTTAAGATAATATGGTAATTGAAACATCAATTTTGTCTCCTATCACTACTAGGGAAGTTTACTTATTATTTCTTTTCTCCTGCAGAGCTTCTAGTTTGTGCAACCTCTGTCAATGGAGCTGTGCTAATTTATGTCAGCTGGTCCAATATTTGTGCTTATGATTTCTGCCTTGGCAAAACACATATATAATATTGTTTTTCCCTGAAGGTTGGCTGAATACTCTAAAAGTCATTATTGACTAATACTGGGGTTAGCCAAGTAGGACTAGGATTTCTTTCAGTAGTGGAAACATCGATCATGAGGGTGAAACAGATTTTGTTTGCTGAAAGAAAAGCTACTTCTGTTTATTTGTAGGGCATAAACATCTCCTGGGTCTGTTCAGAGTTATAACAGTGCAAATCCATTAGGGCTGAGTGGAGAATTAAGCATGTTATTTTTCAACAAGTGATATTCACCTGTTTGCTTAAATGATGCCAGGTGGAGAGAACCAACTTTTGTAACAAATTTAAACTCCTCGTAAACAGAGCTGAAAGTTCCCCTCTTCTTTGACTTTGTCTCCCAGGCTTTGAGAATGACAGGACACCTGTACTGTACCTTTGTGGTGAGGCAGAAGAGCGGGTGAAGCAAAAATAATTTGTCTTTATTCTCACTGTATTGAACAAACCACAGATATCTGAGTGGGGCATTAAGTTACACTCAGTTTTGAAAAGTTAACACTTTCTAAAACAAGAAACTCAAAGCCTGGCCTTGTTTTGCCAACAAGAGGCCTGAACTTCAGTTGCTGAATTGGAATTGTCCTGTGAGCATTGCTGCTTTGCACCAGTTTGGTCACATAATGCAAAGCTGGAGTGGATTTGGTCCCGGTCAGATAAAGCAGGATCTGCCACAAATAAGAACCTTGGAAGCAGCAAGGTCTGCTGTGCTGTGAAGAGAAATGGATACAGGGTGGAGAAAAGTCTCAGAAGCAGCTGTGCCAGGTAAAGAAAATCTCAGTCCTAAATCCATCTGAAGGTACAGAGTAGCAGGGGAAAGTGATGATGAGAGATCCCTACCCTGCTGATTAAATATTTCAGAGCAGCATCTGGCTGCAGCCTGGTATCACTATTCTGGTTTTGCAGTGGGTAAATCTGCCTTATTCTTTAATGTGCCAGACACTCATCACACAGGAAGGTCCCCAACTTTAGTCTGGGTGAACTGAAGTTCCTGTAAAAATAATCCAGAAGAAAGAATGAAGTAATCCTTCCTGACTGTGACAGGAACAGGTCCAACCATTTCCAGGTCTGCAGAAGTCTGACAGGATGAAATGTTAGAGTTCTAAAAAGACAGCAAGCTGTTTCAGTACATCTTAGTTCCAGGTTTATGAACAGAGGGTTGTGGTTCCAAGGTAAACTCACACATTTCTTACAGATGTGCAGACAGATAGTTAAACTCTCCAGAAATTGCACACAGCAAGGTTTGGGTTAAGCCGTGTTTTACCAACCTTTTAAGTTGATATTTGAGCATTTCACCTTTGCAGTCTGTTTGGAAAACAAACAGCAAATCCAAATGCAGGCATCCAGTTGATGCTATTATGTGAAGGTCACCCACTGGTGCTCAGGAAGGCTCTCCAGTTATGACCTCCCTGCTGCAGAATCCTGGGTTTGGCAGATTTCGTGTGGTCAGAGCTCTACTGTTTTTCCATGTGCTCTCATTCTTTTAATCTGCATTTTTTAGAGAATTCCTAAACACTGGATACTCTTCCTTCACTCCTGCTGTAACCTGGCCAGTGTCTTCAGATGACAAAGGGCAACTCAATCCAGGGCAAGCAGTGAACATTGTCAGGTGGAGTTTTGGGGTTTACCTATGCAGTGAATGGAAGTGGAACAGAGCTGGACATCCCAGAGGTCACTCCTGGCTGGACTCAGAGGTTTCAAGCTTCTCCTGACAAACCAGGCTATTCCACAGGGAAATTTAGTGTTGATGGAAAAGGCAAATCCTTCTCCAACATCCTCCTCTGAAAATCTGTTGTACTTTGGTACTGTGGGTAATAAAGTGCATTTGACCTTCTTTGAATACTTCAGCTCAAACTGCTCAGACATTTTTCATTCTCCTTGCTGGCTTTTGGTGGCAAGGTGTCGGGGACACCTTTGCATGGCAGATGGGTTTGTCTGGAAGATGCCTTGCTTCTGTTCAGGTTTCTCCTACCCTGGCTTTCCATAATAAATGCCTTGCTATAAATTCTTGGCTGACCAAAGGAGTTTGGCTAATCCTGACTTCTGGATGCTTATCAAAACCAAAGCTTAAATTTCATCCACTGTGAATCCTAGTCTATTTTTAATGCTGCTGTTTGGAAGCATGGCTCCATGTGCTCTTAATAAAATAGTGGAAACAACATGCAGCAACTTTGTAAACAAACTTAAAAACTATTATTTTATTTTTTAGAGAGCCAACTTATTTGTAAATAATCCACACCAGATGTTGGCCATGACATAAATTCCCTCTATTAATATCTTTTTATATGGCCTTGGACAAGTCACAAGTCTGGGCCCTGGTTCCCCAGCCAAGAAAAGGTGTGGTATCTTCTGAGGACAGGAATGCCTCAGGAACAAAGGTTATTTAAATAACCAAGAGACAACATTTATTCTTAGACCATAGCAATGAGTTCTGGAACTAGAGGAATTAAAAGCATTTTTCTAACACTTGCAAAAATGGTAGTTTGGTAGGACTTGTAGTGAAGGCACAGCACAACAGTCCAGTCTGTGCTTATACATTTCGTTTCTATTTTGGATAATGCTGCTTGCAGCTGTGTTGAAGTCACTGGCCAAATGGTTAGGGCAGAGCTGGCCTACTTGTGTTGGCTTTCTAGAAAGAAACTTGAGGTACACCTGCTTGGAATGTAATTTTTATTTGAAGTCAAGATTTTCTGGACTGGAGCCTGATGATGGGTAAGGTTTACAGAGGGACTTGGGTGTCCTCCCCAGGATGTGCTCCTGGCTGGCAGATCCCACTCCATGACGTGTGTACCACCAGTACAGATGTGCCCTTATTGCTTTCAGTCTGAATTTCAGGCTTTTGGGGCAGACACAAAGCTGAATTTTTTGACTTTGAATCTTTGTGTGCCTGTTGAAGCAAGTAAAGAAAGAAGTCTGCATTTCCTAAAGTGTTCAATCCTATTCACCAGTCCAAAAACACAGCAGGAGAAGTTCACTTCCTGTCTGAGAGAGCTTGAGGAGGGTTTTCTCTCCCCTCCCAAAGCTGAATTCTTGTACTGCAGCCCCTTTTTCTGGTGTCTAAGTGGGAACTGTTGGGAGTAAAGTTGTTTCAGGTACCTTTGTGCAGTGGTGACATTGAGAGGCAACAGTGGAAGGGAAATGTATAATTTTGTAGTCATCAATTAAATGAAATGGAACCAGGTTTTGTAAGATCTCTGCTGTCCCTCCAGAAATGTGGGCAGAGTTGTGTCCTGTTTTCTTGCAGAGCTCTACATTTGGCCTCTCCCAAATAACAAATTTCCCAAATGCTTATAGTGAGTTCTGCTCCAGCCCCAGGTGGGATCTGTAAGGCCTAAAGTGAGATATCAGCAACATGTAAGTCCTGTATAAATGCCTTTTTTTAGTGAAAGTGTCAGTATTTCTTCATCCTTCACAACAGTTGTCCTGTTTTGTTGCTGAGCATAAAGAGCTTCTCTGTTTTCTTGTACAAGTGAAAGTATCAAACCCTTATTCTGGACTCTTTCTGGTGCTGACTTGGCTTTGATTTCAGATTGGTTTGTTCTTGTTGGCTTTTCCAACACCAAATGCAAAGAAAACCAAAGGAGAAAGGGCCAGATGTGTGGATGAGCTGTAATACAAAACTGCCCAGCCCAGAAATCAGCAGGAAAAATGGATGTGGTGGAGCAGCAGCTGAGCTGCTCCTGTCCAGCATCCCTCAAGGAGAGATAGAAGAGCCTCTGGCCTGTCAGGCACAGTCCCACCCCTGCCATGTTTGCCTTCCTGCCCACACAGAGCAGCAGTGTGGGCTGTGGAGCACACCTGCAGCTGTGCTCCTGCTCGACCTTTCTTGTTCTTCCTGCCAAAAAAGAGATCTCGGCAATAAATTCGGAAGGAGCTGGCACGGCTCAGAAACCAAGAGCAGTGTCTTATTTCTCTTTTATTATTTCCACTCTGAGGGTCAGTGGAAAGAGGAAGCCAAGTTAGGTGCAGGTGGAAATGGAATGGGTAAGATTCCAGGCATGGAGGGACAGGGCAGGTGCAACTCAGTTTTTGGGGACTTTTTATGCCTGAACTAAAGCATTCTTTTTAATAGGGAGGACATTTTCCCTCATCATATGGTCTGTGGCCATTTTCTTCCTTTCCAACAAGTGCAGTTTATTGAAAAGCTTGCACATCCCTCTGTTTTTCATTATTAAAGTGAATCAGGGGTGTCAGTGAGGGCAGCTCCATCTCCACCATCACAGCTGGTGGCAGTGGCTCCAGTGATGGCCTCAGCTACCAAAGGATGTATCTCCCTTGCTCCTGGTGTCCCTGTTTGCTAAATCCTCATTGCTGAGAATATCCAGCCAAGCTTCCTGCACTGTTCCTTTACCTTCTTGCATGACCATTCCATTTTTATTCCACAGCTCCACCCCTCAAACATCTCTCAAGGGCTTGTCCATCTCTGCTCCCCAAAAGGATCAGCTCTGCCCTTTTATTTGTAGTATTTGCAAGGTCATGTCTAACCTTAGAACAAATTTTATCCAAATCCTGCTGGACTCAGTGAGTCTTTGGCTCACATTCTGAATTGCTTGATTTCCCCCTTTTCCATTCTCCTGTTTATCACATTCTATGGGTCATTATACCCTGAGCATTTCTGCAGTATCCCCTTCCCAAAGCACAACCATTCCTTGTGGTTGAACATGCACAGAAAGTTCCAGGAGTCATGTAAGAAAAACATTAATAAACCCCCTACTAATGGCATTCACTATTAAACATACATTTGGTTATTCTGTGGGCAGGGTAAAGTTCTGAGCACCAGACTGATACCTGGGATCATCAGATGGCTGCCACTGGCACAGGTTCCCTTGCATATAAACTAACAGGTGAAAATTGTCTCTGTTTTTCAAACCTGCAGTGGCTCTGGTCATTATTATGAAGCAAGTCCACCCTGTAAATGTTTCAGAAGCACCCTGCTTTGTTTTCAGAAGCAAGACCCTTTTGCACTTGTATCTGTGGTACTTCAGCCTGAAGTAGAAGTTGGATTCAGACTGATTCTGTGGGTCAGTGGTCTGGACTGAACCTTTTTCCCCTCTTTGTTGTAAGTACAGCCACATCCAGCACTGGAGGAGCTGGGTTTGCTCTCACTGAACTCCTTTCTCCTGGGCTGGAAACACTTGGTGGTTCTGGTTGTAGAGCAGGGGCTCAGCCTGTGCCTCAGGGAGGATAAATGTGAAATCAGTGAAGGTCTGCACTAGCAGCCATCCAGCAGTTCAGCACACAAGTGCTCTTGTTTGAGTCAGCTGCAGAGTTACAGCCCAGCTCAGGGAGGAGAAGAATGAGCTGGCTTATCCCATGGACCGACCCTTCCTTGGGGAGGGAAGTGTTCACCAAGCATTAGCATACATGTGTAATTTGAATTCTTTTTCAGTGTAATTTGCAGACTTTGCCACACTCCGTATCTCAACGTGTTCAGGAAATCCAGCCTTTTATTCCAAAATAAAGATGTAGAAAAAACTTCCCCCTTGCCCTCACTTATTTCCACCACCAACCTCCCTCTCAGTTTCAGCAAACAAAAACATTCAGGTAAAACTTTCCCAAATGAGCTTTGTGACTTGGGGAGAAAAAAATGTAATTACTATGTTCAAGGAAAATAGACATTTTCCTCTAATTAAAAATCCAATTTTCCATGGGGTGAGGGGAAAGTGAAGTTCAACATCTCTAGTCATGTACTTGAAGTGTGTGGGGAAAACTGCACAGAGGGCAGATGTGTGAATGAGCAAGCAGAGACAGAGTGGATTTTTAATGCTGCACACGCATGAGGAGCTTTCTGCTTTTTAACATCCCTTAGAGATTGTATTATTTTCCTCCTTTCATTGTGGAATTTTCTCCCCTTCTCTTTCCTACCCGTCTTTAGATAACTCAGAAAAAATGTGAAAAAGTCAAGGAAGGGAAGTTCAGATAAAACTCAATTATTTTTGATTAATTATTCAGCTTCTTATTTTATCTGGAAACTTTCAGCAGAGCCTTCTCCCCTGACTCCTGTGATGGAGATCTATGTTGGCCACCTGCAGCTGTCTAACCCAGCCTCTTGCTGCCACAGTGAGGAGTTCCAGGAGATGGGAAGGAGCCAGTTTGGCTCTGCAGTGTGAGCACACAGGCAGGGGCAGGTGAGGAGGGCAGTGCCCAGGGTGTGGGGTGAGCAGGCTTCCCTCTGTCCTGCTGAGTGCTCCCGGTCTGTGGGGAAGAGCAGAGACACAAAGAAGGTTCTGTGGCTTTCACAGCGCTTGTCCTCTTTCAGGGTGGGTTTTTCTTTCCTGCTTTGAAGGCCTATTTCATGGGACACTTCACAGAATCAATGCAGCTCATCAGCAGATGGGTGCTGTGTGCTCCAGGCCTGTGACAGGGCAGGCATTTGTTTTCCCTGCGTGTCAGGGGCTGGCAGTCCTGCCCCAGCTCTGCACGGCTGTCCTGCTGCACGTCAGAGGAGGCTTGTGCATAACCTGAATTTTGTGCAGCAAATCAGGGTTTGTTCTATAGACTCAGAACTCTGATTAGGGTCCTGGCAGAATATTCTTTAATTCTGCCAACATTCCGGCCAGAACTGATTAATAAGCATCAGGTGCTAAAGTTCTGAGATGAAGCTCCATCCATGCCAAGGCTTAAATTATCTTCGTTTCTATTTATTTTTCCTGCACAACTGAATGCATATAAAAGCCTGGGTAAATGCCCCACTTTAGAGTTTGTAGCTAATGTTTGTTTAAAATGCCTCAAGTACAAGCTCCACAGGGTAGGCTTTGCTGTGCAAATTAAACAGATAGTTTGACATTTGATAACCAGTAGAGCACAGAAACTTAAATAGGAGAAACATGCCCAGACAGGCCCAGGTGATGCCCAGGTGTCTGTGCCCTGTGTTTGGCAGGAATTTTGCCTTTTGGAGTCAGCTTTAGGCTGTCCTAAAGTGATGGATCAGCCCCCAGCAGCCCCAGGAGATCTGAATGACAACACACAAAGATGTTCTAGAGTGGCAATTTGGGGAGTCTCAGTCTTTTTGGTTCCCCCTGCCTTCTGAGCCTTTCTGTATCAGCACCTTCTCTCTAGCTTTCACTGACCTGAGCATGGGGTAATCAAAAAGAGTATGATACAGCTTTTGCTCTGTCTTGTCTGCTTTAATTTCTAATTGCTTGGAGATCTCTCTGTGTTTTATTTTGCTGTATTTATTTTTTACGTTGCCTAGTTCAGTAGCAGTGTGATATCACTTAGAACCTCTAGGAACTGCTGTAATATAAATATCAGTAAACAGAAACGTGGAAAAAGAAGAAAAGCTGGCCCAGAAATGGGCCCAGGCTGGAATTTGAAACTCATGTGGTTCCTGTGGCTTGCTGTTGTCTAGGGAAGTGACCATGATGTTCTCTTGGCCCAGCTCTTGGGTCAGATCTGCTTTAGACTTTTGTGTGGGACAAATGGGATGGTTTCTTTTTTTTAAAATACTTTTCTAATGCTCTACAATAGACAGAGATACCAACTGAACACTCTCTCACTGTCAGAGTTATCTTGCACAGGGAACTGATATGTTATTTTGCTGTTTAACTTCTCTTCTCTGGGAAGATTTACTTCTGTTGTGTTCTTGGCACAGCTTTTTATTACTGCCTTCTCCTACATGTAGATAGTGTTGCCTGACTTTAAATTAAGGAAACCAGACCCAGGTAGTACAGTCAAGGGACTGCACCTTTATTGATGGACAAATCAGTTCACACTAACTGATGATTTAGCTTTAAATACTTTGTTTCAAATGGCTTATCAAAGATTAGATAACTGTGTAGTAAGAGGCTAAGGAGTGAAGTCTGCATATCCCTGAACTCTGGTCCCCTGTTTCTGTCACTCAGCAACATAGTCTGTCTGCAAATGAGGATAACATTGCTCTGACTACAGAGCAAAGTAGTAGAAATGGGGTTTTAAGTCAACATTTTTTAGTATGTGTGCGTGCAGAAAGCCAGCAGGAAAGCTTCTGCCCACGTTTACACATATGAACCCAAGTTTGCAGTTAACTGAGTGCAAAATGCGTCCTGAGTACACAAATGTATTAGCAAACATGTGTGCTTTATAAGGATTGTACTACTGGTTTTCAGCATGGTTTTATTTAATAAAAGTTAACATGATCTATGGTAATTATTTGTGCACTTATGAGGCTTTGTTGACGTAAGCATGCAGTCATGGACCCGCTTCTAGCACATGGTTTTAATTTTTGCTTTGTTACTTTCACGATTTGACACTCTTAGCCAAATAAAATATTTTTTTGAGAATTGATTAATGAACATTCCCTGATTTATAACAAGACTGATTTATAGAGCATTAATAAAGAATAACAAAAGTTTACCCTAAGATGACTTAGGCTTTCATTTCTGGTAGCTTACTAATGGGGCAGGTGGTAGAAGATAGCAAAAACACTGTCATTGAAAAGGCACAGCAAAACTCCACATTTGTTCCACAGGAATCCAGATTGGCAAAACTCTTACTGTGTTTGCTCGTATTTGTGCAGTCCTGCCTTTCAGGTGGCTACAGCAGGTCTGGAGGAATAGCTGTGGAAATAGCAGCTCTCATTCTTTCAATGCTCTTTTCTAGCCTAATAATGAAGGTGGCTTGTGGTGGAAGGGAGCTAAACTCCGTGATCTTATGAGCTGCCACCTTTGCAGACTGGCTGTGTTGATGTCTGCACGTGTGGCTTCACCCAGACATGGAGAATTGGGCAAAATGAGACACCTCATGGTCTTCAGAAAATCAATGCATTCTGCATCTGGCAGCGCAGCAGGGCGAGTGAAGGCTGACAGCTTTCTGGCATGCTCCCCCTGCAGACATGGCCTTTGTGGAAATGTAATTACATTTCATAAAAGAAAAAGGAATTACAACGGAATGGAAAAGAAACACCAGCTTGGTCGACACAAATTATCCTGTAAGACTAATAACCATGTTACTATTGATTATATGATAATTCAATGTAGTTCTGCTATCTGAGCGTCTCGTCAATTTAACTATGTAAAAATCCATGGTTGTGTTCTATTTCTTCCTGCAGCAATCAAAATTTTGCTTGATTTTTTTCTGTGTGGAGCCTGTGCCAGGGAACCAGCTTTGTTTGTGTTGCAGGTATAGGGACCTGTGATAGTGTGACCCTCCTCCATGTGCCTTTTGATTGATTGATTGATTGACCAAGACCAATACTTGATTTCAGCTGCAAATCAGTTTTCTGTTAGCTCAGGGGTAAAAAATTATCCAAGTATCCCGTGGCTCAGGCTCTTCCCCAGTTTTCTCATGGCCAGCAAGGACGATGTAGCTATGAGCTGTTTCTTCAGGGCAGCAGGTGGTTTCTCCAAGCTAAGCTGGACCATCCACAGCCCAGCTGTGGGAGCAGGAATCCATTCTGTGTCTCAGTACCTGAGTGCCAGCAGAATATCCAGTTCCATGGTTCCATGGTAACACAAGCTTCCCTCTCTTCCTGAGGAGGAGTATTCCACTAAGCCTGCTGGTGTAGTCTGCTCTCCTGTAGTGGCACGTAACTCTCAGGTATGAGCCTGGTTCTGTGGCATCAGAGTCTGGGGTTGCTGTTATTTCTGCCTTTTCCATATAAACCTTTGGAGGTAGAACATCAAATGTCAGAAATGGAGAGATGAAAGAGGATACACATTTGGATCTTTGCTGGAAGGCTTCTATCTGAATAGAGCAGTACACCAAAGCCTCAAAGCCCCTGTGCAGGTTCTGACTGCTCCGAAGGGTTAGTAGAGGTGTGAGGAAGGGCTGTTCTCAGGGACTGCATGCTGAAATGGCTTTGCATTGGCATTCATTAGAGAGCAGCCGTGTCTTCCCAGAGCCCTGATAGCTCAAGGAAGTACTCAGGCAGGTTGCTGACCCTGGGCCCAGGAGCTGCTGTTTCCCAGCAGAAGCAGCTGAGCTGGGCTGTTACCCAGGCCCCCAGCACTGTACGTGGGTGCAGCTCAGTGCTGGTGCCCAGCATTTGTGGCACTGCTCGATGTAACAAGGATTACAATTGGCAGCAGAGCAGAACGCTCCTTTTCATCTCAAATTGCAAAACTTTGCTATAAGGGGCTATTGTCCCCTTACACATGTTGCCTTGCTCTCTCTGGCATTAAATTCTCCGAGCAGCAGTGGAATAATAAACTTCTGTGTGTGTATTCTGCATCAGTTCCTATTCAAAGCTTAAGACACAGCCTGGAAGCAAGCCAAAACCAATGTGAATTAGTGGATCTGGGTGATGTTCAGTTTTTTGTGGTTTCGGGGTTTTTTCCTTTTTTTTTCCTTTTTTTTAAATAGCCACCCCAAAGAGCTGCTTGCTCAAATTTGGGGATGGTATCTCCCGTTTGAATAGGTCTGTTTGGCATAATTGGCATGTGAGGATGTGCTCAGAGAGCTTGTAAACACACTGCAGTGCTAAGAGAGGAACAGAGATGCAAGGTGCTCACAGATTTCAGGAATAAGGCTTGGGAAAACAGAGTTCAGCTTGATCTACTTCTCATTAGCTTTAGTCTTCAAAAGCAAACACAAAAGACTCAATTATTGTTTCATTTTCTGGAGTGCTTTAAAAAGCTTTTAAAGTTTTCCATAAAGATCAGGAAAAAACGCCTGAAAACCTGACAGTGGGGTAAAGAAAACGAGTGTAAGATGATCATCAGTCAGAATAAGTTCAATAATTAAAGAAAAACAGCCAGAAGATAAAATTAAGAGGTCCTATGTCATCAATTTTCCTAATAGTAGTTTCAGTCCATGTTAAGGTCTATCCCTCTGAAGTCATTTTCCCTTGCTGTTTGATAACAGGGGAGCAATAACACACTAAATAATAGGATTCTGTTATTAAAAATATGATTGCAGATTTCAAATATTATGTGGTTGTCTTCTCATGGTGTTATCATAGAAGGGTCACTGGAAATATCAGACTTTTTGGATGGGAATCCTTTCAAAGTTGCCTGGTACTCCTGCCAGAAGTCACTGCCCTGAGCACGGTGTCTGCTGCCACTGGGACCTCACTTCTTTAGAAATGAAAATAGTGCATCTGCTAGCCAGAGACAGGCTCTCCACCTCACTAAAGTGCAGAAATTTATTAGAAAACTGTAGAAAAGTGTCTAGGTTGCTTATTTAATTTGTTGTGCCACAAAAATAATCCTGGTGAGTTGCATACAATGGCATAGGAAAGGTTAGAAATGTGATGGGGCCTTTGCTGATGCAGTAATTTTTGAGTGAATGGAATGGACACAGCAGGGCAGTCAGAACAGCTGAGAAGCCTTTAGTGGGTTGTTTTCGATGCTGTGTTACATCTCCCCCAAAGGCAGAGCTGGTCCAAGGCACAGTGGAACCGCCAAGAAAGGTCTGAGTCAGCAGGGCTCTGAATGGCTGTTGTGTCAGACAGACCCAAGCATATGAAAGCACTTAGACAAATATGCAGTTGTTAGCACATGAAGAGTTTTGATAAGAAAGATAAATTTCTTTATATGCTATGCTGAGGCCTCAGGAGCTCCCAACCCCACGCCTTCAGTGCTGTACTTGGGCTGCATCTCCTCAGCTTTCCTACCTGAGCATGGTCCTGGCAAACCTGGCTTGTGCAGGATTGAAAAAGGCATTTCCAGGAGTGCCTAAGCCACACATGTCCTGGGCAGGGAGGGGCTGGGGACCACAGCCTGTGTGGCTCCTTCAGTGAGCTGTCCTGGAGAAAGAGCTGGCAGTGTGAGCTGCCATGGAGGCAGGCATCCAGAAGCATGAGCAGGCAGCTGGGGGAGACTTTCTGTCCTCTTGCACAGGGAGTTTGGGATGCACAGAGGAGTTTTTAGTGCCCAGCACTGATCCTGTGGAGCGATGGAGTGAGTGTGATCCAGAGAGAGGAAAGGATTGACCAGGAAAAACAAGAAAGGAGGGGTTACAGGGAGAAAAAATGAAGAAATTGAGAGAAATTAGTTAAGTAACAGACACCCTCCAAGGGCCTGCAGGGAGACAGCAGGGGGGTGCTGTCTTTCTGCTGTGCATGTTCAGGGTGGTGCTGTCCAGCTCAGTGCTCAGCTCTGCCCACCCCTAACAGTGCTTACAGCACCTGTCTGTGTGTGTTTATATATATCACTGAAATCCACTCTGTTTTCCTGCTGTTTCTTTTCCTGCTGGAGCTGGATGCAGGAGTGCAGAGCTGGGTGAGGAGCAGCTCTCAAGGGTGGACAGCTCTTCCCCCTTTCAGCCACTGTGGTGCCATGTGCTCAATGGCACAGGGGGAAGCACAGAGTGCCTGACAGGTCCCTGCAGTTCTGCAGGAGGGACCTCAGTACGCCAAATTCTCTCTGGGTGTTGTGCAGTTCTCTCGACACTTCCACAGGCAGGGGGTGTCCAGCACTCCAGTTTGCTGATGGAGAAACTCAGGCAATCTTCCCTGTAAGTGAAGGTCCCAGGGACAGCCAGCATTGTGTTGAACAAAAACCTGTTCCTCAAGCAATGTCCGACCACTGCACACTGGTTTCTGCTAAAGCCCAGGTTTGGTGAGTGAGCTGTGATCTTCCAGGTGTCACTTAGTGTATCTCCATCCCTGAGAGGCCTGTTTCCCACTGCTGGGTGTTGCTGCTCCTGGGCTGTTGGCATGGAGCACTGAAGACATCCGGTGGCTGCTTGGGTTAATGGCAGGTGAGTGAGGAGGCCTCGCTGAGGTTTTATGCACGGAGTTCAAGTCTCGTGTTGCAGTCGCTCACCCAGGCTGGGAGAACACGGCTCCCACGTACAGCTCTGTGTCCTACTCCATGGGGAAAGAGTCACCAAGCTGGCCCAGCTTCCCTCATTCCTGTATTCCTGAATTTACTCATCTGCAAAGGGAGCTGGGGAAGAAATGTCAGGGTTATTCTATTTTTAATCCTTCCCCCCGTGGCTCTTAAGCAACAGCCCATGAGGATTTCCTTGGAAAGCTGGTAACCAGTGGACCAGATGCTCTGGTGTTTCCCTGTGGGACTCACAGCTACAAGTGCTACCAGTGACCTTTGAGGACTCTCTAAAAAGAACCAAACTGTGCACCGCTTTCCCATCGAGCGTCACTGTGGAAACTACAGTCTTTCTTTGTGCTTCATTCATTTTCAATTTGGCCAGGCCTGCCACTGATACGTGGACAAATGAGGAAGCGACACGAGAGAAAAGAATACTTGACAGAGGAGAGGGGCAAATAAAAACTGTTTTGTTGTTCTGTCAGGCTCAAGTGTGAATGGTGCTGCACCTGGAGAGCCCGGACAAAGGGGCTGCATTCATGCCTGTCCCTGTGTGTGGGAAGCCAGCAAGACCTAAAGGAGCTGCCCTGTCAAGAGTGTGAATCAGGAGACCTTCCTTGTTTGGGATTAATCATATAAAAGGAAGGCATGAGTAAAAATATCCTGTTCACAGGAATGTCCTGTGGGCTGGGTGTATGTATTGATCTGTGCTGAGCGGAGCTGGGGAGGGCTCTGAGACATCTGGGAGATGAATCATCCCCAGCCACAACTGGAGCAATTAGATACATTTAGACCAGCAAAAGGCCTTGAAAGGTGTCTAATTGAGTGGCTTGCAACTGCGCCAGGAAACAATGTGGATTGGACAAGAATCCCACAATTAATTTCTGTATTGACCTAGTGGGACACCGTTTGCTCATGTGGACAGATTATCCTACATAACTAATTCAGTTCTTACAGCATCCACTGCCTACGTAAGTGTTTTGTTAACTAGGAGCAAAGTAAAGGAGGTGCTTAATGGAAAACCTTTCTTGCAGCCCATTATTAAATCTGTGACCCTTTAAATATAAACCAGGGGGTTTTGGCAAGGTCAAGGCCCCACATTTCTTGGGAGCATGAAGTTCAAAGTTCTGCCCTGGCAGCCCCAGTGGTTTTAACTACTGTGTTAAACTACTTTAAACAAGCACTCATTTACTCAAGGACAAATTTAGGGGCTTAATAAAGGGAGACATGTCAAAAACAATTTATAGGTACTAAGAAAAAAGAAACAAATTAGGTCCTAGGTAGGTGTGCAAACTTAATTTCCCAGAAAAATAGCAATCATTTCCTTTATAAATACAAAAACTAAAAGCTTTTGACCTTACTTTAAATATTTTTAAACATCAACCTTCACCATATGGAATTGCAATACAAGTATTAAAATTCCTGGGTTTAGTGTAACCAAAAATGTGATGGCTGGACCTGAGAACTTGTTGGCAAATTATGATTGGCAAGATAAAGCCAGAATTAATTTGTGAGATCCAGAGCTTTGCAATTTATTAGTGATTATCTCTGTATGTGTGTGTGTGTGCAGCACTCCCCAAGAGGAGCAGCTTTTCTATAACAAGTTGATAAAATAAATAGCAGTGTTCTGGGGAGAAAGGTCTAATTTAATAAGCAGGGAGGCAGAAATAGGTTCTTCTTAATGATGCTGACTTTTGCTTTTCTTTTCTGGTGGTACTCTTTGAGGATCCCTGCATCTTAACTAATCACATTGGAGCTTTTCTACCAAAACCCTTTTCTGAACAAAAGAAGTTTGTATGAAAATGGCTGTTATGAGTTAAAGCTGCCCCTTCACCATGGCCAGGTGCAGAGCTGGGCTGCAGAGTGTGATCTCCCTTTGGTGAGTGGGTGCAGACAGGCCACAGCTCCAGGTCTGAGCCAAATTGTCAGGAGATAAACTGGAGAGGACTACTCATGTGATAACTTCCAAGGGAGGTGCCCACTGATGTAAGGCATGCCTTGTTCTGTTATATTCCTAAATGCCAAGAAGCTCTAAGGGATATTTTTCCTCTTCCCCCCCATCTCCTGGACCCCTCTGGACTCATCCCTGAGTGTGGCTCCAGTTCTGCCAGCTCAGTAATCTCTGCCTCTTGTGGCAGTAGTAATGATTCAGAATAGCTCCATGTTTTACTCCAGGGAGGAGGATTAGGCAGCAAGGTTAGTCTGATGACAGAAGAAGGATTACCAGGATTATTGATTTATGGGTTATACCTGAAGCAACTACAGATGAATATGTGGCAGATGGTTCAAGGTTTAAAATCATGCCTGCTTCACACCTTGCAAAAAGCTCTGAGTTGCTCTGGCCAAGTGCTCTGCAGCACCCAGAGGGTGATGGTGTTCCCTGCTCTCTTTGGGGTGGTTTCAGCCCTGAGGAACCTGGGCATTCTGGAATCAGGCTGAGAACTGAGGGGGAGGCAAAGGGGCAAGCTGGAAATCTGCCCCCTGTGCAGGGCAGAGCCCATCCCTGCCCACCCCTGAGCCTGCTGAATGGCTCCTCAGTTAGCTCTGAATCTTCACCTGCTTTGCTGCAGAAGAGGATAAGGAAGGAGACACAATTTTACTGTGTTTCAAAGAGAAACGCCATGCTTCATGTTGATAGGAGTCAAAATCCTCAAGGAAGAAATCAGATTTGGAGCAGCTTATAAGTGATGGATCCAGGAATCCCAATCTGGAGCGTTTTGCAGAAATTTCAGTACAAAGTGGCAAGGCCAGTACAGACAGCAGGAAAGGCTGGAATGCTGCTGCATTCACTCATGTTTGCCAGGAACTCCTGACTAGATAAAAATTACTCTCAGCTGAACAAATGCTGAATTTAGCTGCCTAAGTAGATAGTCTGTAATTTTTCCTTCCAGAAGTTCTTTTAGGGTGCTACAGCTTTCTGTCAAAGGAGATATTTCCGTAAAAATATGTTCATTCCCCCTTTTTCTCTTCCCACCTATCCCAAAAAGTTATAACCTCCAACACAAGAGAACGAACAAACAAGAGCAAGTTCTCAGGTCTTGCATTGCTTTTCATTTATTTGTTTAGCTTTCATTTAAAAATAAATAGAAAAGGAAATCAGACTGACTCCTGGGACAATGGGATGAGCCCCAGAGAAGGAGATGGCAGCTCTTTCCTGCTGAGGAGTGACTGACAGCAAGACAGTTTTGGGGCCAGTAGCAGAATTGTGATCTCCTTGTTGCATTGGGGATTACAAATGCAACACTTGGTGAAGTTGCTGTTGACTCCAAGCAGCCACAAGAGAAGAAATTAAGATTGAAGCAGCGTGAACTTGAGTCCACTGAGGAGCTGAGGCACTTGGCCCCAAGGCCCAATTTCAGCACAAGTGGTCTTCTGTAATGCACAGTGCTAAGGTGATGTCAGAACAGTGTTTGCAACTTATTTCCAGTTATTTATTTGAATTATTAAAGTGGAGGCCGGGAGGTTTTTCTTGCTTGTTTTTGAAGCAAGCAGTTGTAAGCTGAAGTTTAGTGGAGCTAAGTGAGGGCAGGCAGCAGGGCAGATGTTGCAGGACACAGCAGGAAGGTTTCATTTCACTGAGCTCTGCTCATGTGGTGGAAGAGGGTTGGCAGAAACCGGGAAAATTCTCTTCTACTGAGCAGGTTCTGAATTTCCAAGTGCATACTTTGAGGAAACAGAACCAGTGCTAGGAACTCGTGCATCCACTTGGTGAGTTTCTAGTTAATACAGATGTAACATGGACTGCCTGGCAGGTTTTAGTCCACTGCATTTCAGAAGGATCTTCCCCATGGCTACTGCGGCCTCTGGATGTGGTCCCCAGCTCTGTGGTTAGCTGTGCTGAGGACACACAGTGAGTAAGAGGACATTGTGCAAGATCTTCTCCATGCTCCTTCCCAGGAGAAGGGATGTGAGCTTGTTTGACTTGGGTAGACGAGCAACCCACTTATTTTGCCATGAGGACAAAGGCTGAACTTCTCTTGGGCTCAGAAATGACACAACAGTTCTCCTGGCAATCCTGATGAAAGAATCAATTCATAGGTTCCCAGTCCTTCAGGAAGTTCTGCTGGCCTAGACTGCTCTACAAACTGTGTTTTAATGGATCCAGGAAAACTTTGCTGTCTTTCCTCCTTCCCAAGAGGAGTTATGGGAAGACACTGGAGAACGAGCAGCTCCCATCTACTCACTATCCCAGTGCCTTCTCTGTGGGCCAGCCAAGGAGTGCTAACAGGCCCACCCATTTAAATTAAGAATTCCACTTCTGTGGGAGGGGTAACTCAAGGTACAGCATGAAATAACTTTGCAGGGAGAAAGTGTTTAATAGGAGTTTTCCCAAGACTCTTGGAATTTTGGTAAAAGAACTGGCTCAATTCTTTCTTTCACAACGAGATGATGCTTTTCTACAACATTACTAACTGAGCGTGTTTAGATGAAATAGGAAACACCAGCTAAAACAATCCCCTTTTGATCACTCATTCTAACAGCTGTGGATATGACTGTAACGCTGTGGGTTTGGTCAGTAGGTGTGTGAATGTTTGGGATGATTTCCATTTATCCTTCATGTACAGGAAGAAATGTCCAGGAGCACGTTTGGTAATATTCCTGAGCTCTTGGTAATGTGAGCCCTTCTTAAAGCAATCTGTTCAATCTTAGCAGAGAAGGGGGAAGAGACCATGGCTTTCTGTGTGTGAATTACGAGGTGTGTGGATTAGCAAAGGGAATATTAACAAGACTTTACTGTACTACTTCACACAGTGTATTAGTTATTCTGTCAATCTTCTGCTGCGGGAGGTCACCGAGGCCGATGTGTGAGTGGGCTGGGAGGTGGGATGGGTCACTCCTCTGCCTCAGGAGTTGAGATTTCCTTCAACCCTGCATCTGGTTGCTTGATCCAGGGCATGAATTACTAGCTTTGATTTTAAAAATTATATGTATTCCTCAACTAGTGCCTTACACAGTCAGGTATCTGAGTCAAGGGGCTTCAGTGTTACTGTCATTTTATCTGATGGTTTTGGCAAACTTGACAAACAGTTAAAAAAAATAGCACTTTTGGTTTGTGAGTCCTACATGATGCTCTTTGCTGTGTTCCTAAGGCACATCTCCTGGGAGTTCTCACTGAGTCTAGACCTGATGGAGCTGGGGGCTGTGTGTTTGTGGGTTTAGGAGCCCCGTTCAAGCTGCAGGTCTCCGAGACACCTCCTGCAGATGAGTCCCAGGCTGTGCTCCAGAGGCTGAGCTTTCCCTGTGAGAGCTCACATCACCTCTAGCACAGGCCTTGCTCAACCCGTAGGTCCAACTTCCCTGACCTACTTTGAGGCAGCTTAATGGGAATTGTAACAAATAACTGGTAATGATGGCTGTGGCGGGGGGAAACAAAATTATTTGCCTGACAATTGAGTCATCTTTGTTTCATCTTCCCACAGCTATTAATTTGCTTAAATTCCCCTCATCCTTTGTGTGGCAGTTGTCCTCCCACCTCTGCTATTGATTCCCATGTGTTTCTACCTCTGGACTGCAAGTCCACTTGCATACAGTTGAATTCTTTTTCTTTTTTTTCCCCCTTGCTGCCGGGAAAATGATTTTGTTCGTGTAGTTAATTTATTGTCCCTTTTCACCACATGAGATCATCCACTTCCAGATGTCTTTTTGAGTAGCTGTCAGTGATGCAGTCCTGTCTGAAACTGGCACCCAAGTCTTCCACACACGGAAAGAACATGTGTTGGAAGGTATCATCATCTGTTCGTAAGACATGAGTAATCTTTCATGTGCTTGGCATTTGTTGTCCTACAATTAGAGTCCTCTCTTAAAGATAATAACCTAATTATAGGCTTTGCTTCAGCAGTTTAGTGCAATATGCTGGTGAATCATGGGTGAAAGGGGCAGAGGAACATTCTGCAGCTCTGCAGGCCAAAAGCTGGGATATGACAGTCAAACACTGCTCGTGCCTTTTCTCCTTGATTGAAGTCCTGTCCCTGGGAAAAACTTGCTCAAAGTGCCTCCTTGAAGACTAAAAATGCATTTAATTAATCATTTGCCTGCACTGTTTATAAAAGTTGCTGTGTCTAATGGCAGAAATATCTGTAACATGGATCTCCTGAAAAAGAAATGTGCATCACCTGTCTCTGTGGAGAACTTTCAATATAAAAAGAAAGAGCAGACAGAAAAGGGTTAACCAGCAGTGCCAGGAAGAGAACTCACCTGTCCTGTTTGCAGGGGCTGATTTCTTCTGGGGTTACAGGGCAAACCCTGGCCTGTGGGAGGAGGGAGAGTGTGGTTGTCCACATTCCTCTGGAGAAGCACTGATGGAAAGCACTCTGCAGTGGCCACAAAGTGGGACCTAGGAGGGGATGTAGGTGTGGCTTCAGGTGCTGAACTTCACTAAGGGATTCAGAAAACAGACTGCACACCTCCAGCTTCTGTTGCTTTCAGTTTCTTCAGATCCTCTGTTTTGGATCTTATGCTTCCCTGGATACATATTAGCTTTCCAAAACAGGCAGAGAAATGTTGGGTTCTGACTTTAATGCCCAGCTCTGTCTTTAGCCAGCACTACCTTATCTTTGCCCTGGATTGCTCTGAGGTGCCTAGCTTTCATCTGTGAATGCCTTCCTTCCTTGGCTGCAAAAGTAGGCTAGAGACCTGATTTTTGTCTCTTTAAAGTGTCTGATAGATCTGGGCACTTGTTACTTAGGCAATTACAAATTGCCTAAATTCGGGCTTCAACTGACAGCTCTTGGCAATTTCTAACCACTCCTACTTGAAAATATCTCCATTTTTCCAGCTATTGTGCCCAGTACAGGCTTCAGCCAAGATCACATTTCTGAGAAGGTATATCCTGCATGCACTGTGTAATGCAACATTTATCACTGGGGAGAAAACACATTTGGGCTTTGTCTGCTGTTAACACACTCTTAAACAGGCCAGATCCTCACCTGATAGAAATTCAAGCTGTTCTGTGCAGATCCATGGAGAAGTGCCAGTTGACACTGGTTGGGTAATATCTGTGCATTATTAATCAGGGCTCAGATAGTGTTGTAGAAATGTTGTTCCTCAGCCAGGAGATAAATAGCTAAATAAGATATAAACCAGTAATGAGTGCAGTAGGCCAGAAATACTGATGTGGAAATGTCTGAGCTGTAATTGTTGGCTCTGAGAGTTTGATTTCCTCGAGGCCAGGTGGTACCTCCAGGCACAGGAGGTTCGTGCTGGGATTTAGGGTCAGCAACCCCTTGCAGGCAACATCAGGAGGTGAAATCTTAAGGCTTGTCTTTGCCTGGAAATTAACCAAAACAGCTATTCCAGAGTATCTGGAATTGCTACTTTGGTGTGTTTCCAAGTGCAGACTGCTTTGAAATGCTAATGATAGAAACTGTTTAGCTGTTATTTACAGTAAGAAACAAAGATAGCAGCCCACTAGACACTTGAAGGAATGGGGGGATATTTGGAATTACAAAAAGATGGGGTGGCTTTTGTTTTTTACAGACAGAGAGTGACCATTGCTGGTTTGCACAAAGGACAAGAAGTTTTCTGGTTGTGCTCTGGAAGTTGATGGAGCTGTGTAATGAGAATCTTCTACTGTGAAACAAAGATATTCAACTGTGTGCAGGCTTCTGAAGGAGAAGGAGAGATAATTCTGTTCTTGTAGCAGTAGGACAATTGTTGATGAGACTAAATGGCGTCCAAAAAGGCTGAATAGCAGGAGGAAGTTTCTGCATTAAGGACAGGACACTGCCAGGGTGTCTGTCAGGGAGGCTCCATACCCAAGAACTGCATGGAATTGAAAACAAAACAGAAAATAACTTTTTAGATCAATGCTGAAAGTGTGCCACTTCTGTCTTCTGGATAGTTTCTCTGAAACTTGAATTTGAATTGGCATAAGAAACAAATTTCCAGCCAGAGCCTCCCTTCAGCCTGAAGGAGGGCTCTGGAATGTGTGGTCCATGTTTTTCCCTTGGCATAGGGGTTTTTATCATGGCGTGTTTGACAAACTCTGTGTACTTACAGCTCTCTGAGTGAGCACACGTCTTGCAGCTTGACTGAGAGGTGGCCTGGTCCTGAAATACCTGCTTCACCCTGGAAACTTGTCACAGGGTGCTTGGGGACAGCCGGGCTGGCCAGGGGCTGTTTGAGAAGGTCAGTCCCTGTCCCTGAGGGCTTTCTCGGTGTCCTGGTGGGACAGCAGGAGAGCTGGAAGGCACAAACCCCCATGGCATCCTTGTGTCCTCTGTGGACTTGCTGAGGAGGCTCGGTCGTGCCTCAGCTGCCGCTAGGAAGGACAGCAAGTGTTAAAAGGACTGGCGGCTCAAGGAAGTGTTGACTGTAACAGGTACCCTAATGATGAATGGCATGAATGGACAATCACTCCTGCCGCAGCAAATAAACCCTGGCACATGGAATCCGGCGTTTTCCAGGGAAATCAGCTTTCACTGCGGGCTGCCAGCACCAAATGAGCTTCATAAAGCACCTGCAGATCTGAGCGTCAAGCAATTATTCCACTATCTTGCCTAAAAACAAAAAGGGCGCTGCCCTTCGGTCACCCCCGACCTTTTCCAGCTAACATAAACTAATTATATTTGCGGCAGGAGGGGGAAGCGGGGTAAAACGCACCCCCCAAATCTTCTTGCGGGTGTCTTGCGGCCCCTCCATCAGCTCATAGCGGTGGGGAGCGCTCCGAGAGCCCCGGGGGGCTGAGCCCGGGCGGGAGCGGGGCTGGAGCGGGCTCGGCCCGGGACAAGAGCGCCTTTGTTCGGCATCACTTAGCAGCAATTACAGCCCGTCAAAACAGTTTTTGTTTTACGACAACGTGTTAATGGGCCCACGGTTGGGTGTGAGAAGTAACCCAAGCCGCATGCACTGAAGCGAGGTTAGAGGTTAATTGAGACTTTCTAACACAGCGCATGAGATTTTTGCAACCTTTTGCAGCGAGGGAAGTGGGGAACAAAAAGGAGATAATGTGATACAATTAGTTGGAAAGCACGAGGGTCAAAATTCCCAGATGGAAAGGAAAACTGGCCAAGTGAATCAGGCCAGATGGGCCACCTGGACCATAACGAATGCCAAAAATAGCTTCAGTCCTGAGTCTGGTGGATGAGGCAGTAGGTGGTATGTCCGTCGTTCACAGTGGATTTGTAAAAAAAAAGCAAGGTCAACATTATAAACAGCAGTGGCCTGTTGCAATTTGTATTCCACATCTATGGTCATTAGTGCAGCTCATAGTTTTGCTTTTATTTTCTTTATTTCAAAGTTATGTGATTTTAACCCAGCAGCCCTCTTCAGACTTGCTCATGACACTGGTCTGCTGATAAACCTTGGGCTCCCCACCATTTGTATTGCTTTCCCCACTCCAAATCTCTGGAGCATTATTAATTAACTTGCTATTAACTTTTGAAGAAGGTTTTGGTTTCAGGGCTCCCCACGGTCAGTGTGAAGATGTTTTGGTGTACCTGAAATAACCAGCTGCTCCCTGCTCACCTCCCCCTGCAGCTGGTGTTGCATCTGGAGCTGTGAGTGGTACAGGTTATGGTGCCCAGAGATGTGGCTCTGCGTATGCTGTCCTTGCAAGATCCCAAAGGATACCACACTCATCCCCTCACTCTGAGCCGCTTCCTTTCTTCTCTGTACTTTGTCATTTCCAAGACCTCTGCAGGGTGACACATGTAGAACAGGAAAAAGCTTTTTTGTATGCACTGGAAATGAACTGCGGGGTTGACTGGAAGTGCCAAGTCACTGCTGGCACCTGCTCAGGGCTTATTTGTTTTCCTAGAGCCACCGTGATTAGTTTCCTTCACTACCATATAAGCTTCCTCTATTGTAGCTGAATCATCTGCTGCAGGTGCCTGTAGCTCCTTCTCTGTGTCCTGTCCTAACGTTTGGGGGAAGCAGGATAAGGAATGTGACATGGGGGAAGTGCCACCCGCCTCTGCTGCCTTTTGCTTGCCCTGGCAGGCTGTACTCGCTGGCCCTGCCAGCCCTCGGTGGCTGCCTTCACCCTCCAGTGGGCTGAGCAGGGCTGATGTCTAACGAGGAGCTGCTGCCAGCCCTGGGGTACCTGCTTCGAGGTCAGTGGAGCCCAGCTGGGCTTTATTAATGAGGACTGGCCTGGTGGGGAAGGAGCATTGGCATGGGGACAATGGCACTGTGCAGCCTTCCGAGCTCCGAGCAGCAGCGAGGGAATAGCAACGAGTTCATACAGCAGCAAACTGCCAAGGCTGAGCCCAGCCTTGCTGAGCCTGCCCCTCTGGTTTTCCATCTCTCCCTCCTCCTTCATAGGCCTCAAAGCAAATGTGGGAGGTGGAAGGGGTAGGAGGAGAATGGGAGTAGAAAAGCTCCAGGAAAAGTGAAGGGGGATAACGGGGATGGGGGAAATTGGCTGAATTTTGTAGCTGTGGATTACCTAATGTACTCGGTCTGATTCCAAAGTTCAAAGTGGCCTCGTGACTGCACAGAGGGAGAGAGGAGAAACAGAGGAGACTAGAAATAAAGCAGAGGTCAGCCATTCAGAAGGTGTAAATAAGGGGGATGAGTGTGACCTGGAGAAGCCTGGCTGTCCTCTGTGTAAGCAGAGCACTGCTAAGTTCTGGAAGTTGTATGCAACAACCAGACAGCTCTAGGAATTGGGAATCTTCCACAGGAAATGTAGTAAACCCCTGAGCTTTCTTTCACGGAGATCCTAACACAGACCAATCTTAAAGATCTGTGTTGATCCACTTTCCTATGCTATAAATATTCCCAAAGCAAGTGCTCTTCAGGAGATGCTGCAGTGAAATTATTGCAAGGCTGTCCATGGTACCTAATGATTCAGAGCCCGTGCTCACTGTAATTACTTCTCCACGCAGGTGTGAATCTCAAATGAGCACTATCCCTGGCTTTCCCTGGCTCTTCCACTGCTCCAGCCTGCACTAGCACTTGTTTGTACTTACCTGGTGGCTGGGGAAGCCAGAACCCAATAAAGCAAAGGAAGCTCACAGGGACCAGTGAGGATTTATTTTCCCTCATTATGAACAACATGGTTTATTGTTTTTGCTGCTGTTGATCACAATTCATTTGTTGGTTTATTTGTGGATGGGGTGGGACTCTTTCCCTTCTCTTTGAAGCATTAGAGATTGGCTGAAGCTGAAGGTGAAATGTTAGGTGACTGACACACATGTGCTAATGTTCCTGGTGTCCTTAAGCAAACTTCCCAGTATCTGTCTGTCTTTTGCATGGATTTGTGGGAGTTTTTACTGAAAGCCTTAGAATTTTCCCCATAATGCTAGGGGGCTTCTATTTTTTGGGGAGTGTGGGATAAACTTTCAAGGATTCTCCTCAATTTGAATCTGCACTTGGCTGTTTGAGGTTTGCAGGAGATTGTCTTCTGTAGTCTGTTATTCCTTTCACTCGCTGATTTTACAAATCCAGGAAAAAAATATCCAACCCAAACCACTTTTAAGCAAATATTCTGTGCACTCAGATTCTTGCCAATCCTGGCTATCTGCACAGAGCACTTCAAGTTTCTTTTATCTAAATATCTCCTTTCCAAGGTCAGCTGCCTTTCCTTTGTGATTTGTTCTTCATTGCTGCATTAAAGACCTTCAGTGTTTCAACTGCAAGTGTAAAACAGGACCAGTGGCTCATGCTGTGCCAATCTCCCCCAGCAGAAAAGAAAATCTTGTCTGTATTGAGCATCAAACTGAATTAACTTTGTGAAGCACGGTGTTGTGCCTTCACCTCATGCAGCAGCCAGAGGGCTGGCTCCTAGTGAAAACATTGCTTAGTTTAAGCTAGTTCCTCCCATCACTTCTGGCTGCTAAAGACTGGCTAAAATGTTATGATATAGAAACAGAATGTATTTCTGAGACGTACATTTCAAGCATAGTTTGGAATTATAAATGGCTTTAGTTTAAGGTACAGCTACTGCAAGATGTGGTGTAGCTTTGACTTTCTGCAGTTCCTTATCTTTTGGGTGCAAGACTGTGTATGTTAGTTTTCTTTTGAACAGCTCCTTAGGTATTAAAGCCATATGATTTCCTTCACTTGTTGTCAGCAAAGGTTAAGAATGTGGCTTGAATAGTCAGCCAGTTAAGATAAAAACTTGTGAATTTGGAACAGAGCACTTAAATGGGACTAATGGTCAGCTCATTTCTCTGCTATGGATATTGGATAGTGGCTGGAGATTTATGATAATAAATATATTTTTAAACTTTGGGAAGAGGTCTAATAGGGAATAAAAATAAGGTTACATAGCCAGTAAAACACAGATTAATCAGAGCAAAATACTTCTGTTAAGTACAGGACCTATAGGAATACCTCTGTTGTCCTTGATTTGCCTGCTTCTGAAATGAAGTCTCAACTCAATGAGTTATTGCTACTGAGTGCTTATATTTTCCCTGAAGATCTTTTGGAAACACTCCTTGATTGCCAGAATCAAAAAATAAGGTGAGATTTCAAACTTCAGAAAAGTCTGATCAGCTCTAACAAGATAAAAATAGAAACGAAATGACATCTCCATACTAAAATGAAGAGTGCTATTGACATTGTTTACTTTGGTTTTTTTTTCTTAGTTGGTCAGAGTTAGGGGTTTTTTGTACTGTATATTTGGTTATTTTGGGAGTTTGGCCTTTTTTTCTCCCCAAGATGATGATCTGGCTGATTTTAAAATTGATCCACATGGATGGTGCTTGAATGAGTGGAGAGACTGGTGTATCACTGTAAAAAAACCCAAACAAACACCAAAACCACCAAAAAACCCCAACCAAACAAAGAAAAAACAAAACAAAACCCCCACAGCAACCAAACTCTGAAACAACCCCCAAAAAACCACCAAGCCAAAGCAATTCCTATATCCAGCACTGCACCATGATGCCCCCCCAAGGAACAGGTGGGAATGTTGCACCTACAGCATTGCTTATGCATTTGTCATAGACATCTCCTGTGGAAATGCTTGCTTGAACCCCTGAAAGCCCAGTGTAAGATAAAAAGCAAGGAAGTCACATTTTCTGAGGGATAGGAGGTTAAATTTTGCCCCCTCAGTGAAGTCAGTGACAGCTGCACTGTTAAAAACCCGGGGCAGAGCTGACAGCCCCAGTGCTTTAGTTTGAGGTGTTTCCGAACACACCATTCCTTGCCCGTTGCCTCCCAGGGAACAGATGGAAAGTGTTACCAGTAAAGCACATTTTCATAGGCTTTCTGGTTCTCTTTAGCAAAAGCCTTACAAAAGTCTTCAGACAAATTAGTGCCTGAAGGTAGAGGAAGTCTTTAGGAGCACAGGAGAAGTGCTGACTCAGCCGTGTCCAAGGGGAGCTGCTTGCTGCCTTCAGCCTTTCCACCAGGATGGTGATTCCTTCAGAATCAATTACACTGCTCTCAAATGTCTTTAATGAGTTCACTTAAACGCTGAGAGTCACTGACGAGCAAGAGTTCAACGAATGGCAGAGGCAGCCAACAAAAGTCAAGGTATCACCCAAGGAAAGATCGGGTCAGATAAGCAGGATCTCAGCTGGGATATGCTCTCCTGCACTTTTCTTGCTTTTAGTCCCAGGTCGTCTCTCAAGTTTGGTGATCCCTGTTTGAAGCAACTCTGGTGGTGCTCTGGACTGTGAATTTGTCCTGACAAACACAAATATGTGGATATATAATGAGTCAGGACCAACAACATCTTGGTCACAGCTTGCTTTGGTTTCACCAAAAGCCCAGAGATGCTATAAGGATGACCTGTTCGTTTGCTTATTCTTAGAACTTTATTTCAAACTGGGAAGACCCCTAATTTTCAATTAATCACTGAGCAAATTCAAGTTTGGGGAAACAAAGTTGATTTGAAATCACAGGAAACCAAAAGTAGAAAAAACCCTGAAATCTCTTAATTAAATCTTATGTTCTAGAAAAGTCAAATATAGCCGAACTAAGTTTCTCAAAATATGTTCAAAAATTGGTTTCCAGTTTATATTGTTGTCTTGGTTTGAAAGACACATCTGCTAAGGAAGGTGGGAGAAAATGTGACCCCCTTCCCTCTGAATTATTATAAAACTCTGAAATCACGGGGCTGTCAGGCAGAACTATGGGGAAAGGAGCAGCAGTTCTTTACTGTGTGTAACAAACAGACAGACAGTGTCAGACAGACACACAGACAGACAGACACACAGACCGACAGACAGTGTCAGACACACAGACAGTGACAGACAGACCGACGCTCCCGGCCGCTTTCCCTCGCTGCAGTCCCGGGCGCGGCCACCAGGGGGCGCTGCTGGCCGCCGGCCGGGCGGGCGGTGGCTCCCCGCTCCAGCAGGGGGCGCTGTGGCTGGGCCGCGTCTCCCTCACGCGGCGATGGCGGCCGGGCCGGGCAGCGCCGGGGCTGAGGGGACCGCGGAGCGGGGCTGGGAGGGCACAGGAAATGCAGCAGAAACTCTGCAGCTCCAGCAGGAGCCATGTGTGGGGTTACAGTGCAGTGAAAACCCCTCAGAGCAGGGCAGAGGAACAGCATGGCTGGGCAGCGGTGGCCCAGCTCCCGAGCACGGCCCAGAGAGGCTCCTCAGAGAGGCGAGGGACTCGGGGTCCCGGCTCTTCCCCTGAGATGTGAGGGTCCCTTCCAGTGAAGTCAGGTGTTGACAAGGTCCCAGAGCAATAACTACTCCTAGGAGCAGAACCTCACTCGTGTAAGGAAGAAGCAGGACAGGGCTGGGCTCTGGCGGTGGCAGTGAACTCCCCACAGTAAACAGCAGCTCCACTGTTCTCCTCTGGTGCCAACAGCAAGAGAGCGAGAGGAGTGAGCCCAGTTCCTCACCACCCTGCCAAAATCTTGGATATCTCTGCCATTCCAAAGAGAAAACCCTTCAGGTAAGAGAGGACCAGCTGCACCCTTCCCACACCTTGGCCATTTCCTGTGTTTCTCTTAAGCACTGGTTATTATCGTCTCTTAGAGACAGATGGGACAAATCCCATGAGAGAAGGAAAGAAAAGGAAATATCCTAACCACCCCCAACAACTGTCTCAGTCAAATTTTCACTCAGAATGAATTTTTATCCTGATATTAATTTATAAATGCATTTAAGCAAAGGTATTGATTTCAGCAGTTGTGTCATGAGGACTTTGCATGTGCTGAAAATCAAGTGTGTTCTTAAACCTTTTGCTATGTTAAGGAGGGAAATGCTTCATGCCAAAAGTAAGTTTTTTATAGTTTTTTGATAAGTAAATATCCTGAATTTCCTTAATTTCATGTTGAAGGGATCTGTTTCTCTGAGAATATAGATTGTGATGGAATTAAATCTCTTTGCATAGTGGAATAGTGCTACTAATAGTGAAATAACTGAGGAGGATGATCTCGTGCTCTCTGATTTGTAGCCACATGTCTGCAGCTAAAGGGAGCTGTGGCTGGATGTGTGTCCTACCTCTCAGGCTATGATTTCATGTGGCACTTGGAATGTGCTTAAATTTCTTTGTATAAATGTTGAATATTGGATGGATGCCTTCAGAAAGATGATCTTTGCCTTGAAAGTTCAGCACCTGCTTGAGCACCAGGCTGATTTGAGGGCACAGAACCCGGAGATGGGATAGAGCCCAGTTAAAAAGATTGGCTCTCATGTGGAAAATAGTGGCCCATAGCAACAGGAGGAATGAAGTGTTGGAAGAGTGTTTTGGGTAGGATGTGCCTGAGGGCAGGTTTTAGAGGGGAATGTTGGAGTTAGTAGCGAGCACATCTGTGAGCTGGGCAGTTTGGTGCTCACACTGCAGATCTGCAGCTCCTCATCTCTGCATTCTGGCACAGAGGACAGGAGCTGGTGCTTCTGGGGAGCCTTGGGCCAACCACTGGCTACCATTTTCTGGTTCTCTGCCTACAGCCGTTACCGTAACAACTGGATTGGAATTCCTTTATTTAGCCAGGCTGGGGGAGCACAGCACCCGGGGAAACAATCTGTCTGGCTTTCCTGGTCATCTCTGTGACTTCTGAAACCATTTGGGAATAAATCAGTACAATATTCCATGGTTTGCAAACGCTTGAGCTAAGTAAGGGGCTTACAACAGGGAAAGGAAATAATCTCTCCTTCCCCTTTCCCGATGGATTTTGGTTATGCTGAAGGAAAGATTCCTTGGTATTGTAAATGCCTGTGCCTGTTTAGGTGACTCTGATATTCCTGTTTCCATATGGAAGGTGGTCTCACAACCCATTTTGTGCTTTTATCATCCTGTAATTTTCAAAGCTTACCAAATCTTGCAAACACAAAGCACAAAAGAAATTTTGAGTCTTTCAGCACTGTCAGACTGTCCAAAACCTCAGAGCTGTTTGAAATAAAGTCCCAGAAGAACAGAGCTGAAAACGTGGGAAATGATAAGAACAGAATTTGCTTTAGCTGAGGAAAGAAAAAAGCATAGGGAAATAAAATTGAAGCATATATATTTTAAGATTTATTTCTGTTTTTTTTTATAAACAGTTTCAACATTCTATTCTAATATTTTTCTTTGGTCTCCTTTATGTGCACTTGAGCTTTAGGAAGTCAAGAAGAAAGGGGCTGACCCTGACCTGCCCAGCAGAGCTGTTCTGTAATACTGATGCCAGACAGTGCAAGTGTAGTTTACTGGATCTGGTAATGTGCCTCTGTCTGCTCCAGCTGCCTGCTGCTCTTGCAGACAGGTTTGGATGTGCTTTCAGAGCTCTCTGTGGCTCGGCTGTCTGGCATGGTTTGGTGCAGGAACGGTGGGGAGAGCTCCTCTGGTTCAGGGCATCAGATTGACCCCTCCTAACCTCAAAACCTTTTTAGCTCTACCAGCCACTGAAAAGTCTCCAGATAGTGCTGACTCGGAGTGGTACCATCTGGACTTGGTTTGAATCAAAAGTCGGGGTGGAAAATCCTCGGTAACTCTCAGACCCAAAGGCCGAGGCTGGAAAAACAGACCCCACCACGCTTGCAAGAGGGCAACTATTCCTGGTCTGTGAGCACTGGTGTCTCTCCCTCTCTGGTGAGAAACCACCCACAGATTCAGAAGTGTTTCATGTTGGGTTTTTTCCAGGGTAACCAGAAAGGCATGTGTGATTTATCCTTATGAGACCAGTTGGCAGAAACAGAATTATATGTGTTTAGCAAACAGTGTATTTTGAAATGAAGCTTAATGTATTTTTAAAAACTCTGCTTGGTTTTTCTTGTTAAAATTAAATGCAGTAAGAGCATGTACTAATTTTCTTTAACTTTTGCCTTTCTGAACACTTCTCTTTGAGGGTACAGGTAGCTGGAGTTTCTAGTTTAGCTCTGTTAATTAAGATAAAATAAAAGGGTTTGATTAGAACCTGAACAACAGTATTGCAGGACTGTATGAATGAATGATTCCAAAGAGGAGATTTTCCCAGATGTTGGTTTCCTCAGTGGCTAAGAAAGGAAGTGTTAACCAATGTTTGCAGCAAGTCAGGTCCTGTGTGCTCGCTGCTGTTGTTGGCAGGTTTCTGTTGGCAGGAGATGGGTGAACCTCAACAGGTTTTGGAGGTTCAGTTCTAATTATTATAAGCACCTGAAGGGTTAATGCTTATCTGGAGCACAGCAAAACCTCAAAGCCAGCTGGGAGGCTGCAGGCAGAGCCTCCTGCGTGCCCTCAGGCTTGTACTGGTGTGTGTGCTCTCCAGACCTCCTGGGAGCTTTGGACTATCTGTGATACGGCTCTGTGGAGCACGGGAGGAGCAGGATGTCTTTGGTGGGGATGTTCATGGTGTGGCTGAAGACAGAGACCGCTCAAGGAGGTCTCACAGCTGCGGTGTGAGCTGGAGCAGGTGACGGTCCGAAGGGACTGAAAGGGACCTCTGTAACTATTTGTTACAGGAACTGCCCCAGGTAAGGGAGCTTATTAAGGAAAGGAAAATCCTGGATTTTCCTCTCCCTAGTAATGGCCTGGATTTGGGCTTTGCTGGGCTATTTTTCCATGACGTTGTGCTGCCATAACACTGGCTGCAGCTCAGTTCAGTCTGCCCAAGCCTCTGGCTTCAGCCACATGGAGAAATGACCCAGTAAATACCCAGTGTGGGTAGTGACGGTGCTGGGGAATCAGGCATGGCTGGTCTCTGCTGAGCTGCTCGTTGTGTTTCTCCCCCTTAGCATCAGCAGGTCATTACAAAGATAATTCTGTGGGCACTCTTTGTGATACCAACCTGGCCACACTGCACCTGGTTGCAGCTTCCAAAGGAGAGCACACATTCCTGCTTTTTAGAAACAAAGCTGGACTTGTGTAGCCAAATTTGGGATGCCTCTAATGTTTTCCTTTGATGCTTGTTGTTTGTGCTCGTTGTGACTCATTTTCCAGCAGGAGTCAGAAGCTTTGTCTGACAATGAGGTTCCCATAGTGCACTCAGTGACATCCAGCCCCACTTCCCAAACGTGCAGTTAAAATGGATCATAGAGAGAGAACAGGACCATTAATCAGAGCCTTGGGATGGAAGCAGAATGGGGAGGACAATCTGTGTCTGACACAGGGACACTGCTGCCAAGCTGGGAAATAAAGTTACATTTCACAAGCCTATCCTTCTTGTGGACATTCCAAGTATTATGGAAAAATATCAGTGTAGTAAGCATCAGTGCTGGCATCCCTTTGTCCAGCACACAGATAATCTTGGCTGATCCCTAAGGAAAAGGCAGAAAGAGCCAAAGCCAAATATTTTTAACTTGTTTGCTTTTATCTCATATTAGAAAAATTCTTCAGCATCTTTTGTGTGATGTAGGTTAAAATAACACTACCAGAGCCAGGAGGTTTTCTGTTAATGTGAAAGTTATTTCAGGAGTATTATGTTATCTAAATATAATCAAAGCGTGCCTGATTTTTTTAATGAGCCCATTGTTTCTGTGCGCTGCTCTGCAGAATAAATGTTACCCAAGAATTTAAATAATAGTTCTTTTGCAGGAGGAAGACTTTAAACTTTCCTGGTCATTTCATTAACTTTTATGTCTAATTCTTCCCAACCTTTTCTTAATTTGCTATAATTTTAACTGTATCTGACACTCTAATGTAGTTCTATGGTATCCAGCTGACATTCCATCACTGGTATGGCCAAAACTATTTCTGCTTCACTTCTGGTTGTGTTAGGGAGCTCAAGTGAGAGTCTATACCCAGCCATACCCACAAAATCTGAACTAACCCCATGAACTGGGTTGTTTTAGGTCATGTACTCATTGAACTGAGCAGATCCTGGGATTCTCCAGCTGCAGAATTTTAGTTGTGTGGCTCCTGGAGATTCCCCTGTAATGCGGGTGGATGTGTTGGCAGGATTGGATGAATTCTATCTCTTGAAGCAGCTTTGGTGTGGAGCAGGTTTTCCTGTGCTTTAGGATGCTGGGAAGATAAAACAGCCGGGGACTGTTGCAATTCTTGGTTGCTTGGTGTAGGGAGCCCTGTCAGACACGTGCCTGAGGGGACTGCTCAGGAAGGGAGACAGGCATGTGCATGACCCAGGGCGGTGCCATGCAGGGTGACAGTGGCACAGGGGGCGAGTCAGCACCCTGGGGATCCACGACCCAGACCACGGTTTGGGAACAGCGTGCTTTGGGATGTCACTGTCACCCAGGGCAGTGCCATGCAGGGTGACAGTGGCACAGGGGGCGAGTCAGCACCCTGGGGATCCGCGACCCAGACCACGGTTTGGGAACAGCGCGCTTTGGGATGTCACTGTCACCCAGGGCAGTGCCATGCAGGGTGACAGTGGCACAGGGGGCGAGTCAGCACCCTGGGGATCCGTGACCCAGACCACGGTTTGGGAACAGCGCGCTTTGGGATGTCACTGTCACCCAGGGCGGTGCCATGCAGGGTGACAGTGGCACATAGGTGAATCAGCACCCTGGGGATCCGCGACCCAGACCACGGTTTGGGAACAGCGCGCTTTGGGATGTCACTGTCACCCAGGGCGGTGCCATGCAGGGTGACAGTGGCACATAGGTGAATCAGCACCCTGGGGATCCGTGACCAGACCATGGTTTGGGAACAGCGCGCTTTGGGATGTCATTGGCAGAAGCACCTCCTTAGGCAGAGCACCAGAGAATGATGACAGCAGAGGCAATACTTTCAATTCCCAGGAGGAAACACAGCTTCCACAAAACCTCCTGGCACTCGTTTCTGGAAAAGTAATATCTTGACCAGGATTTTTCCATAGTACAAGTTTTCTGGGCAGTTCTCTTGTCTTCCAAGCCTGAAATGCCCTCTTGAGTGGCATCCCAGTGACTCCTTGCCCCTGGAATAAGAGCCATCTAGGAAGATTGTGCTTCCTGCTCTGGATTTGCGGTAGCAGCGCTGTGAATGAGGATCACAAATCCAAGAGCAGCTGTTGCTTAACGCCGCAGAACAAGACAAGGCGTTGGGTTTGGTCCAGGCCTGATGTAAGTGAGGCTTGCAGGGCTTGCAGTATTGTTGAATTTGGCCATTCTTCTTACTCAGGAACGGATTGTGCTGCTTACTTGGCCGTCCTGGTCCTTCATCCTGAGCCAGAGGAGCCTAAGACTATTTGTGGAATCTGAAAATGAAATCCTGGCCCTTTTTGACTCAATGGGCATTTTGGTGTTGACTTCCACAGGGCGGGAATTTCATCCTGAGTGTACCAGATGTCAGGAATATTTTCTGGTTTTGTGATTCTCTGTGGAAGATGTTAGATGCTGTTTTCCTTAGCTCTGCTTGGGCATAAGGGACCTTCCCTGGATTATTTTAGTTGGCAAATACATTTTTCCAGCGTCTGTGGCAGAAATAGCTCTGTGCATGAAGTGCCAGGCTAAGTAGCTCCTGTTAAGTAGCCCCTCTGCAGTTCTGCAGTTAACACCAGCTGCTACTGCCAGACCCCTTCCGTGGGCTGTGAAATATCCAACTTTGTGGTGGCTGCTGCTGTTCTACTGCCTGTTTAAAAAAATAATAAATCTTGGAGATATAGCCTTCGTTTTTGGGGTAAAACAGGAATTGTGAAATCGTGGCACCAGCACAGGTCAAGGCAAAGCTTCAGTGAGTTGAAGCAGGATAATAGGAATTTTATCTGAGAAGTTTATTGGGACTAAGAAGTCTGTGTCCCAGTCCTGATGTGGGTAAACAGTTGACATTCCCTTTGCTGGTGTTGAACTGGGAAGCATCAGGAGTGTTCCCAGCAGGGAGCTGCAACGGGCTTCAGAGCTTTGAAACATTTTCATGCTGAATTCAAGGAGGGAGGGATGCAGTCTTAGCAAAAAGTAAACTGGTTTTAAGTATTGTGCTGGGCTTTGGAAGAGCTGGATTCATTCCTGGTATGACTCAGGGCAATCACTGTGGACCAGAGCTTTTGTAAAGCACACATGACTCTGCACATCTCAGAAGTGATTTTGAGTTGCAGCTCTCATGAAAATCTGAAGGATTTAGAAAACTAAACACTCCTGAAAACCCATGAAGAAGTCTTGCCTTCTTCTTACAGCACTTAAATAACTTTATGTGCTTAGTTTATCTACACAGCTGCCTTCTTATCCCTTATTCCACACATCTGAACAGGATACCATCTCTGTGTCTCTCATCTCACATTTGCCAGGTCCACACTAGAAAATGAAGCTGGCCAAGAACTCTCATCTGAAACAAGTGGTCCATGAACAGCTCCTGTCTGTGTAGCTTCCCTCCCCAGAACCCCAAACCTGGTCCACAAGGCTTATTGAAATGGAGCCAGTGGCCCAGGGGGGTGTCCTGATTCATCAGCCTTTTGGAACTTCTGCTTGGGCATCAGGGTGGTCTCCTGAATCAAGAGTTCTGAGAGTCTCTGTGCTGCACTTCTTGCATCCTACTCTATCAATGTTCACCTGGAATCAAAAAGTAATTATTATTGTTTGGGTTCCTTAATTTTTAGGTCATGGTGCTCATTTGACAGGGTTTTGTGTGTCCAGTTCCCAGATGAATTAAAAGTTTATTTTCCATTTGGTAGTGTTTTGTAGCAATTAATCTTATTTTTTAAACATCAGCACCTGTCCCATGACAGCTTCCTTGCTTCCTCCCTCATTTCTGACACAAGTAATTAATTTATTGAGGCATTATTGTATTTCATAGCTGAACTTACTTTTGAAAATCTGTTGCAGAGGACCTAAATAAATCAGTAGTTCACTCAGCAACACCATTAATGTAGGTAATAAAACAAATTTTATAAATTTGTTGCAGACCTTGAAAGTGGTGCCAAAACCTTTTAAATCCACATACCACATCCACTTTTCTTCCACACACCTCTCTTGCCATGCTAGTCACATTTTTGGTGTCTGTGGCAGGGTGGCTACAACACTGAGGCAGATTTTAATGCTTCATAATCTGGTAAATATCCAAAGCCCTAGATCTGTTGCCCAGATGACAGCATCCTGTAAAACCTACCAAGTTCAGTTCTTTAAAACAAATTGTAGTCTTTAATTGAAAGACTGAAATTAATTAAGTATACATAAAAAATCCTCCCAGAAAACAACATAACAAACAAGCCATTTTCTTGTTTTTAACAAAAAGAGTGTAAAACTGTAGGTCTCATTCAAACACAGGTACTGTACTCTTCTTTTGCTACAGATAACAGACACCCTCTCAATCCAGGCTCATTTATTCCATCTGAAAATATTTTTTTCATAAATAGCTCTTTCCTGTGAGGAGGGAAGATCCCTTTGCCAAGAGAGTTGTCCACACTGCAGAATACCAACATAGTGGTTCTGCTTAAAATTAGGAGGCCATAACCCTAAATCAACCAGCTGTAGTGTTATGGAAAGTGCATGTTCTGTGGAGGGCCTTTGTGGAAAAGAGTCATCAGGAAATACCTTTGCAATCAAAGTAGGAGTGCAAATTGAGGATCTGCATAGGGCGCATTCAAGAAAGACTAGGAGCTTCTGGAGGCAATCCACCACAGGGTCAAAAAGATGATGAGGGGTCTGGAGCATCTCTGTTTTGAGGAGAGACTGGGTGTGTTTGGTCTGGAGTGAAGAGGACTGAGATGGGATCACATGAATGCACATAACTATCTCAAAGGGCTGCCAAGGAAGGTGCCAGACTCTTTTCAGCTGTGCTCAGTGACAGGATGAGGAGCAATGAACTGAAACACAGGAGGTTCCACCTTAGCATGAGGAGGAAATTCTTTACATTGGTGGTGGCAGAGCCCTGGAACAGCTGCCCAGAGGAGCTGTGGGGTCTCTCTGGAGACATCCCAAACCCACCTGGACATGTTCCTGTGTCACCTGCCCCAGGTGCCCCTGCCTTGGAGGGGATGCTGAGCTGGGTGATCTCCACAGGTCCCTTCTAACTCCTGCTGTCCTGTGACTGTGAAGATGACATGGAGTATTTCAGGGCAGTAATACCAGCTCTGTGTGGTTGCTCTTCCTTGCCAAGCTGAACCCTTTCCCTTTGCCCATCCAAAGTGTCTGTGCTTCATTTTCAGCCTCTCCTGCAGTCAGTGACTGAGGCTGTTCTGCTGCTCTCAGGATCCTTCACAAAGCCCTGAGGGCCATGAGGAGGCTGAGGCTGTACCTTCCTCCTCCAGCCTTGATGCCCACTTTGGAAGTGCTTCCATGCATGTCTGTGCAGAGCTTTGTGTCCTTTTGCAGAGCACTTTAAAAGCAGAGTTTCCATCAGCTTCATGGACGGCAGGAGCAGGCCAATAAAATCTATGGCCAAATCTCAGGGACAGCCAGTCAAAGCCTTTAATAAGAGGCAGCTTGAGCTGTAGCTGTGGAGAGGATTGGGACAGCCTGCAGAGCTCCCCTGGTGCCTGTTAGCATCTGAATGGCTCTAGTGTTATCTCTTTCCAGTGCTCCATGCCTGTCTTTCCACTGAACAGCCAGCTGATCATAACCAACAGGATTTTGTTTTCATTTCCCTATAGGGTTTTTGTTTTTCTTGAAAAAATGACTGAGACTCGAAAGATTTTCCAGCTGGAATATAGACCTGTCAGTTGGAAATTCTGAGTAGATCTAACTAGACACCTGTATAATACTTTGGATGTATTATGTGGCTGGAAAGGAGTGTGAAGGTGCAAGGAAAATGGAGGGGGTAGGAGAAGAACTTAATGAGTCTAATATGTCCTCAGGTAGTTTTCATTTTTCCTTTTCCTCCATAAAAGTAAGTTTTGTTTAGCAAAAATGGTCAAAGGTAAGTAATAGTGACAATAAATAGAATGTTCAATGACAATGGAATTTATGCTGGACCATAGGACGTGCTGATGCTGTGTTGAAACTGGTGCTATCACTATGGCAGAGGGAGATTTTGGGAAAAGCCTCTGGGACTTGATTATTCCTTTGTCTCATTGGACATCCCCATTATAAGGCATTGTTATAGCTGACAGCCTGCATCAGCTCAGCTCTTTTGGGTGGCTGGGAAATGAAAAAGTTGAGTTCTTCTCTTCAAGTCTGAGGAAAAAAATAACCCAAGAGTTTTGTAACAATTATCACATTGGAATCCAAACTATGTAAAACCAACTCATGTTGGTCCTGACCACTAAACTGCTTTTTTAAGTTGCCCAGACATATTTAGGTGAATTTGGAGTTTTCCTTTAGTGGTTGTGCAGGTAAACAATGCAAAAATTCAGCTTTACCAGTTTTAATTCTGTGTGATCAAGGGCTTGCTATTAGTTTCAGTTTTTTGTTGAACCTGAAATGTGAAGAGAAATTGGGGATTCAAAAGCACAGAGGACTGAGCCTGAAGGAAAAATTTGTACAGTTTGCTGTGACCTGGAATCCCTAAGCTTTGTACAGCTGTAGAAAGAAATCAATTTTGGAGTCTGTTATATTCAGACATGACAATAAAACACAACCTCTCAAGTGCATGTCCCAGGAATAAAGAATTAGACATTTAGGGAATGTGTTCAAATACTTTTTATATCTTAATATATCAAGCAAAAGAACTAAACTAAATGTCTGGGCTGAGATTTTTTTCAGTTTATACTCAGGTAATAAGTTTATGGTGTTTTATAAGTGGAGGGCACAGAGGCAATTTCTCGGCATGGTGCTGGAGGAAAGGGCTGTATCTTGCCCTGTGCCTGGTACCCTGGGTCTTTTGTTGCAGCCGGGGCCTCTGACTGAAACTTGTCCTCTTCCATACCCAGGACAAAGCTAAAAATAATTGTACTTGGATAATGGATTATGAAATAATTATAAAACATTTTAAATTATAGCAAAATCAGCATGGGTCTAGAGATTAGCTGCAATGCCAAGACCTAAACCAGCTGGAATAATCTAGAACAAAGCCCTACTTTAACTTGTTATTTCCATGGTTTAAAAATACACCTTTTCACTGCTGAGTCTTTGGTGTTGGTGGTCGCGTTGCATCCCGTTGTTAGCACCTGGAGCCGTGCTGGGAAAATCCAGTTCTTGGCATGTAGAAGCTAATGCTTCGCATCGACCTGTCGTTGCCAAATTACATGGAAAGCATTCTCTTGCCAGGTCACTAGAAATTAGATTAATTGTAGCACAGAAACCACAGGGAGGGAGAAAAAAAAGCAGTGTTGTGCCTCTGAATATCACCGCATGCCTTGGTTGTACAACAGCAGAGCCAGGCTGCAGCAGACTCACCGGGCAAGCTGCACAGAAGTGTTTCCACTGCTCCACAGCTGCTTGGTGGTGGGATTCAGTGTGGAAGTGAAGAATGTGCTGGTTCCAGTAACCAGAGGGGCAGTGGGGGCAGGAAAGTGAAAAGGGGTATGATTGACACACGTAGATTTAATCAAGAGTCTGACAGCACCACTTTGAATTCTCTTTCCTTCTTCTGAAACAATTTTTGCTTAGAGCAGAGGCCAGAAAGGCTTCAGCTTCTTAGAGGAGGTCAAAAACATAACCAGGCCAAGGTTTTTGTGGAAGTGCAGAGCTGGGTTGTGCCAGGCCCTTGCTGGGGGCACAGCTGTGGAAATGTCCTTGTACCTTTGTTTTCCATGGTGCCAAGTTGCCCGGCTCTGCTGGACACCGGCATTTTCCAGAAGATCTGACCTCCTCCATGTGGCCTTTCCAAAAACCCCAAGTCTCAGCTGCCCAACAGAGCCAGGGCATTCAGCCTGGCTGCCTCAGCAAACCTTCACCACTGGGGCACTGAAACAAGGGCATAGAACAGTCAGCTTTTTTTCTTCCCTCTGCTTTATGGAAAATCTAAATTCTCCTTCTGGGCCACAGCCTCCAGGCAGCTCTTACCAGAGGTAGTTCATGAGACTGAACCAACAAATTTTTCTGTTGTAGAATATTTTCTCAAGGAGAGAAGCCACATTTATATATTTCACCAGCATTGATCATTTCTTGTGTGTTGAATGGAAAGGTTTTCAGGTATGCTCAGCTTCACTGCCCTGGGCTTGCCCATTGATTTCCCAGGAGTAAGTTAGGTCTGTGGGCTCTTCACCAAGACAGGCTGGAGAGGTGACAGGCCTGTCCGAGTTTGCAGAGCTGTGAGGCAAAGGCTGTTCTCCACCCTGGAATCACCTGCCTGGAGACATGGAAAAGTCTTGAAGACACAGGGCAGCTCCCATGACTTGGTTTGCTGTCTCTGGATGTTACAAGCAGTACTTTACTGTTGGATGGTGTTTTGGGATAGAAAATGCACATGGCATGTGTTCCCATTTTCTGTGATGCATGCAGAAATTCCCAGCTATGCAAAGCCAAGTTTAAGCATCTGACATGGAGGGAATAATGAGCAAGGAATGGAAAATAACCACTAGCTTTTTCATAGACACAGACCTTAGCTCAGTCACCTTGGGCATGGAAACAGGTGTTTTGTGTGTATTCCCACAATTAAAACATCCCAAGGAGCCAGCTCACAGCAAACAAAACAAGGGGATTAAGAGTATTGAGGGAAAGAAGTGCTTGGAACCGAAATGAATATTCATAAATACTTGCATCTGTCCTGTGTGGTGTCTGGCCATATTCCCATATGTTGTCCTTCCACCACATCAGGATGTTAGTTTGTATAAGAACTTGAACATTTAACTAATCCAAGCCTTACCTCAAATAGGGAAAGAAAAATTGTCTTTAGTCAATTTAGCAAGAACAATTTTGGAGTCTTCTGTTGTTATAGCTGATGAGTGGGACTGTTCTGAAGGCACAAAGGAGCAAAGCTTTGGGTGGAAGCTCTGCTCCCGTGCCCACAAGAGCAGGCCAGCCATTACCTGTGTTATACAGGAGGAGGCTAATGGCACAAAGTAGTTCAGATAGGATGTATTTGTTTATTTATTTACTCGACATGCTTACAGTGTGGACTGCTTGAGAACACAGGCTTTATTTCAGCTGTGTCTGTCTTGAAAGAAATCAAACTCCTTTGTATGACTTTGGCCACAAGCAGTGTCTGTGGAGCAATCTCTCTAAGGCATTCCTCATGCAGCTATGGAAAGCCCTTCAAGGTTAGCAATTTTCGAATGCAGAGTTACTTAAATGCTGTAGGATACCTTTAAAAAATGAGTGGTTGTCCAAAAGCAGCCAGCATATGGCTACAGCTGAGATAGGAAGAGAGAAAGATCTTTCAAAAAGGGTGGTTATAGCCTTTCCTGTTTTCTGAAGAAAATATTTCCTGTTCTGTAAAAAGACAGACTGACTAGTGTAACATAAACCTATTACAGAGAAAATACCTCAACAGCAGCTTGGGTCTGCTGGTAAATTCATGCTACCTCTGTCTGTGATGTAGTGGAGAGTGTTGTTCAGCAGTTTGTGTCAGCACATGCTTGTCCTTTTGTGCCATCAGCCTCTGCTTGAGGAAGCTGTTGAAGCACGGGCCTGATTTCCAGTACGTGAAAAGTCCCATTGATTTCAGCCTGCAGTATAAACCCAAACCTATCATGACTATTAGGATGCATTCCTGAGTCCTAGACATCCACTCAGCCGATGTGCCCAACTCTACCGTATCACATCAGCAGCTTCCTTCTTGCAAAAGAGCACAAGAGCTGATTTTTTGCCAATAATTATAACTCTAGTTGTTGTTCAGACATTTCCTTGGGTCTAGTCCTTTAAAGGTCTACCTGATCACTTCTTGCATCCTGTTAATAGCAGTCTACAAAATGCCAGCTGTGTGGATAAAATCACAGGCCTTTTCCACTTCCTGTAGTTTTTCCTTTAAGCCTTCAGTCTGAGCAAGCACTGAGGCTTAATTCGGTCTTTGGGTTTTTTTAGGGTTTTTTTATGAGGATAGAAGCTGAAGCCTCCTGCATAACAGATGATGCTCCTGTGTTGTTGGAAGATGTGAATAATTAAAGAATGCATCATGTCATGGCTGCTGCAGCTGCAGAAAAGGGGGATATTTGTGGCTGAATCCTTTTAGCTGCGACGCAGCAAATGCGCGTGCGGTAGACTTTGGCAAATAAGTTGAAAACTTCATAATTAACTGGCTGTCAAAAATTTGGAAGCAAAACACAGGAGGTGGTTAGGAAATCAAAGTATGATGTGTTTTTAATCACAAAACACAAGGAAATTTAAAAAATTTATGAGTAATAAATCTATATTGTTGGTACCAAATGGCTCCCTTTGCAGTCCTTTAATGTAACACCTGCACTTCCTCTCTGTGAGTAACGACCCATTTTTTGGAGTGCCCTAGGAGCAGTGCAGGAGGAGGTTTGCAGGCTCAGGAGAACAAAGCCAGGTTCCCAGACTGAGCTCTGACTGCACTTTAGGATTCCATTTACAGTCTGTTTGGTTTGTAATTCAAATCGCTCCAGACCAGAGTTAATGTTTAGACCACAGCCACCTGAAATTTGCTTCAGGGCTGAAGCCCAGCCAGATTGCAAATGGAGGAAACACTTGAGGTTTGCTAAATACAGTTAATAGGGGATTAGAGGCTGTGTTTTTTATGGGAGCACAGGGAGGTCTGTAATAGGAAAAATATTAAAATGCAAATATACAACTTCAGCCACGCTGAACAGGATGCAGCTAATTGCTCTCCAGCCATCAAGTAGCTGTGCTTCCTTTCATTAAGCAAAGGGAAAATGAGAGGAAGAAGATATCAGGGCTAATACAGGTTTTGATGTGGGATGGTCTTTTACATCTAGCTGGGAAATGACCGAATGACTGGGTGACTGCACTGGGAGTTCTGAGATTCCTGAGATGATACCTGTCTGTCTGCTGCCGATTTGTTATATGCACCAGGACTTGAGCAATTTTGTTTTCCATTTCCTTTTTTAATGTTTAGCCCCTTGGAGCTACTCCACAAAATGTGTGTGTGTTCAATGTCTTGTGCAGTTGAGGTGTGGGTGGACCCATCTTATGAGAATTTACCACTGCCCTGTAAATCATGGAGTGACTGGAAGGAGCCTTGGAGGTTGTTGAGCTGGATGAAACAGATCAAGTGTAGCTAAGCCATGCCTACCAGACATGTGTCTTAACTTTTTCTTCAAAACTCCAGGAAAGGAAATTCCACATTTCTGGGTTGCCTGTAAAGTGGTATTTATCTAAATTTTGTCTGCATAATTTCAGTGAAGGAGATTCCACACTCCTAAGTTGCTTGTTCCAGTATTTCACCACCATAGCTGAAATGTTTTTCTAATACCTGACCTAAGTTGTCTTTGCTAGAGCTTATGCTGATTCCTCCTCTTTCTGCTGGCTATGATGAACAATTAATCATTCCTCTCTTCTTAGAAGTCCCTACACATTGGAAGACATTTTGTCACATGCATTCCTTAGTTTCCTCTCCTCCAGACTAAACAACACCCAAGTCTTTATCCTCCCCTCAGATGGCAGGTTCAGAACTGCAGCTGGCTATTAGAGCGACTTCTGTGTTGCCAAAAATGTGTGTAGCCCTGAGATGTTTTTCCAGAGCCAAGAGGATTTACCCTTGTGAAACTCTTAGTCCTGAGATTAAGAGGTTTAAAAGCTGTTGTGAACATAGGAGACACGTCTCAGTTTGTTCAGTTAGAAAAGGGCTATCAGAGGACTCTGGGCAATTCCAAGGCTTTTAGGGCTTGTATGTGAGGGAGAAACCATTTGTGTGCTTATGCAAACAGTCCTTAATGTGAAAAATTAGATTTTAAAGCATGAGGTTTTACTCAATAAATAAAGTCCTTTCTTAAAAGGAGGAACATGGACAGGGAAGAACTGGCCAGCTGGGTTGGGGAGGGAAGCCAAGGGCTGGCAAGGATTGGAGGAGACACAGTTGGGATGGAACTGTGGGGTCCACCTGGGAAACGTGTGCTTGCTCTAAAAAGCTCGTCTGTCACAATTCCCAGCATCAGGACTGGAGAAGTTTGAAAGGCTTTCTCAACTGTTTTTACTTCCCTCCTCTCTCCTCTTTGCCTTGCCACTCAATTTATTGTTTTCTGGTCCTGTGTACAGTTTGAGGAAAACAGACACTCTGAAAAAAATCAAAACTTCCAAAATTCCAGACTCCACATTTTTATTTTCAGGGTAAAGAAGAACTGTCAATCTTAGGTATTTTCATGTCTGATGTTTATTAGAAGAAAGAAGGGTTTTAATTGAAAAAAAAAAAAAGTGCTGAACAAAACCTCATCAAATTTCAAAGGACTCCTGCAAAACTAGAGCAGCATGCCAGAGATGCAGAGCAGGTTGCCCTGCAGGGACAGACTGTCACCACGATGTGTCCATCCCTCTTCATGCAAAGGCTGGAAGCAGGGGAGGCTTTTCTGCACCCACAGCTGACTCAGAGCATCTCCTGCTATGTACAGCAGCCTCTGTAGCCAACAAATTTTATGGGGCAATGGCTTGGCTGGGTTTTTATTCTTTCTGTAAACCCAGGACAGGAAATATGCAAAGCAAGATGCACATGTGCATCTTCTTTGATATCCACAGGGAGCACTCTTGCCTTCTGCTTGGTGCAAGAGGTGTTGGCATGAGAGAGATGGCATTGCAAAGCCCTCAGCTGTCTCCTCAGTCAGCTTTTGAAGAAGTCTGGATGATGGACATGATTTTTTCTGCAATTTTAGCAAGATCCCAGATATTTACACTGCCTTCCATGGCAGAGGTGGGCAGTGTGATAACTTATTTTTAAGCACTGGCTTTGAAGCATCTTTTGACTGGCCCACCTTTTCCACATGATAAAACCAAAATCGATCTATGGAAAAAGAGAGGACTCAGCCCCTATCCACTACTTAAGGCACTATTAAAAAATCTTCATCCTCTCTAGAGAATAGCAATAAATCAGAGCCAAAGCCTTACTCATTTTAGTATGAACAAGGAGCTCCTGCAGTGATTAAAGCCAACCTGTCAGTGCAGTTACTCTGAGCTAATGTCACTCGGGGTGATTCACCCACCTTGAGCAGTACTGGGAACTGGGTTTGTGCTGAGTGTGGAGCTCTCTCCCAGCAGGGGTAACAAGCCAGCTTTCAGGAGTGCTGAATGATTAAGTGTCAGAGCTGATCACTGCTTGTACCCCTTGTATCACAGACCTCTGTCCTCTGCTTTAGTTTGCAGTGGAGAATTGGCCAGAATTGTACATGTTAGAGACAACTACCTGGAAGTGTCAGCTTTGTCTCCAGTATCCCTGTCCATGTGACCTGTTGTGATGGTCTTTGTCCTTCTAAAGACTTCTGAATAGCTGAACCTAACCTGCTAGGTTTAGCTGAAAAAAGATGTATTCCCTGCCACGTGTATAATAGATGGTAGATCCCTGATGTCTGTTTAATGAGAAACTCTTATCTGCAATACTAACACTGGAGTTGATTGCACCACAGTAAAGGACCAGAGCCAGGAGAATTCCTAAAATCTCACTTGTGAAGTGAGTTAGGATTCAAACAGCTTGTGCTCTGATGATAATTCATGCCCTTCTCCACTGCTTCCCATCAGGATTTAAATCAAATATTCCAGGCACACGGTAATTACTACTGTTGTTGATGATGGCAGTGAATTCAAAGTTCCTCTGGGAGTTGCGGTTGTCCACTTTGACCTGTGGTGTAAAACAAGCCAAAGAATTTGACCTTGCTATTTTTATATTATTTCCTACCAAGTACAGGAACTATCAAAGACATGAATCTGGGACTGAGCCATGAGTGCATCTTTTAGAAAGGCATCCAATCTTGATTTCAGATTCCAAGTGATGATAGAATTACAACACCCAGGAGAAGTTACTCGCATTTGTTAAAAAAAAGTGTTTCCTACTTGAGCAACATGAGCCTCAGCTTCCAGTGAGGAGTTCTGCATGTCCTGCGTGCTACACTGCACATCCCGCTAGGAGCACTAGGATCCCACTCTGATCTGGATGTTAAAGAATGTGAAAGAAAATTATTGCATTTGTCTTAGGAAAAAGCTAAGTGAACTCTAAATGCTTCAGAAAGAAATGACTGTTGATACTGGATTTGGGTTTTTTTCAAATTGGCTTTCAAAATACCTTCTTTAAACCATATGATAAAAAACCATCACGAAATATCAAAGAAAAGAAAATATAGACTTTTATATGAGAAAAAGCTGTACTGAGAAATTACAAATTCTGAAGCAAAAAGCATCCAGTATTTTTAGCTGTGCTGAAGTCATTCCCATATTAAGCACATTCAAATTGCCTGCTTATCTGTCACAACTTCAAAATTCTGAAGTCCTGGTACAAAAGGATTCCCTTATAAAGCTAATGCTTATATATGTACTATTTATACAAAGACAGGAAAGAATTTCTTTGTGCACTGTGAACACTAGTGATTTGCACAGCTTTAAATGATGTAGAAAAGGCTCAAAAATTTTAAAAACACGATGAACAAGTTTCTGTTTCCCTCAGAAGTGATTTTATTTAGCATTTCTGTACTTAGAGCATCCTTGTCATACTTCTGTACCTATAAACAGCCTCCAGATATTTATTTCTGAAAGTACCCTCTAACACCTGAGCAATTTAATTAATGTGATGAAGTAAAGCCCAATATTCATATGGCAAGAAAACAGTGGACTAGAAAGTGGGTGTTGGTAAAATACAGATGCAAACCCCAGACATTTTCCTGTTTTGTTCTGCTGTTGGATTTTCAGAAATTATTTTTCTAGACATTTCCTTGCCCATTATTCTTAAAAAAGATTTTACTGGATTATGGACTATTTATTTTGGGCCACATAAAAGGTTCTAAGATGTTTCCTCTGGAATTTAAAGATTTTTTTTTTCTGAGGGGAGGTATGTTATTCTACACCAAGAGGGAAGCCTGATGGGGAAAAGCTTACAAATAATTAATTCGAGGAAAGCTAAAATATTGTGTACTCTTTGATTGTCTCCTGGGAGAGGGTAGGCAAAAATAAATCAAAACATTCCATTCTGTGGATTCCAACGTTTATGGATTTCCCATTGGTAATGTTTCACTCACTATGGTTAAAGACTTTATGTAATGAAGTATGTTAATATATATATATATATATAGGAGAGGTTTAGGCCAGCACAGCTTGCTTGATCCTGGACCAGTAAACACAAGGTTTTCTGTTTAAGTCATCGGTGCCAGCCACCCCTTTTAGACTGTCTATTGAACTTCCACTGCAGCCTCAGAGGCTGTACCTGCCAGCTGGTGACTAAAGAAAGCACAGATCACACACTGCAGCACTAAACCACAGAAAGGAGAAACTTCATGGCTGCTCCTGCTGCTCTCTACTTCTCCTGCCTTACCAGAAGGGAGGATGTGGAAGGAGGGAGAGGAAAGAAGCCCTGTGGAGCATGCACCACCTTATGTGATGGGCTGCTTTTCTTTTATTGGTAAGGGAATGAAGAGAAAAACCCAGAGACAGCCTTCTAAATAGCTGCTTCTTCCTGGCAGGTGTATAACCCATCGTCCAGAATCCCTCCAGTGTCAGCTGAATTCCTCGTGTTCATATTCCAAAGAAAACTACTGCAGTTGTCTTCAGCTGTTGCCTCTGTTGGTGGTCCTTGTAGAGAAGCCAAGGGCTGGGGTGAGTAAAGTCTTGTAGTTGAGAAATAGGTCGGAATTTTTGGACTCTTGTCCTGCCTGTGCCATTAAATCCTGATGTGCATTGTACACATCAAATAGAAATGTAAATACAGTTGTGTCAATAAAAGCACATGGGAATAGTGTACGTGTGCTATGAAAAGAAGAGAGCTCAGAGCATCTTCCTCCTGAGCTAACACTGAGGTGCACACATTTCATTTGGGATTCTTCAGGGGAAATGGAGGAAGGCACAACTCAGTCCGTGTTATGAAACCTTGAGGATGCCATGGCCCCCTTTCTGAAGGGGAAGGTGGCAAATAACACTGAGGATCCAAATCCAAGCACTCTTCCTTACAGGGGTTGTTAATGTCTTTGCCAGCTGCTAGGGCTGATGTTGCCAGTGTGCTAACTCAGCACAGTTATGTATAGAGGGATTTCTTACCCTGTCAGGTCAAGGTTCCTTGAGTCTTTTTCCTTTATCTCTCCCTCAACTGTATTTGTGTGATGAAAGCATTTTTCTGGGAACCATCAGCAGCCACACTTCCTTGTAATCTTCCAAGGCTTGCTTGTCTGTATTGTTTTGTAAGCATTATGCAAAGTTTCAACTATTTTGAGGTGTCCCTGGGTTGTCAATGTAAATCCTTTTGGAAAAGGATTTCACAACAAACGGGGAAGTGTTTCCCCTTCACCTCTTTCTGATGGGTTCCTTAAGGCAAAATAGCCCTAGGTACTTCCTTCCAAGTTTGTTCATTTTGCCAATTGCTGATATTTGAGGAGTGTAGGTCCCTAATGAAATGCAGGGAAGATCCCCAAGGAGGGCACTGCAATGCCATTTTGGATTTATCTGGTGGCAAACATGGTGAGTATCTTCTCCGTGGAAAGGGCTCCAGGGCATTACTGAAGCGTACAATATTAGAACCTTTTCTTAACATGAAGATTTTCAAAGACAATGTTTTTTTCCAAAACAAAAATACTAATTTTCCCAGAACAGTTTGCAGAATTTTTTCCTTGCTCCAGTGTAAATTCTACACCGTGGCAATGTTATATCACTTTCTATTTATTTTAGGAGACTCTTAATCTTTTCCCAGTTCCAAGAGCCATATATTGCTATTTCACACGCTCCTCTTTGAACCTACAGCACAGAAAATTAAAGTGTAAATATGCATGCGAACCACCCAAAAGTCATAATAAGATTATGTGAATGCCTGCAACCACACAGCAGGAACAATGGGGTTGCACAATTCATCTGCTCCAGCGCTGCTGAATTTTAATGAGGGATAGTCAGTACATGCTGATACTCCTAGAGCTACCCTGGAGCCAGAATGGTGATTTAAGATGCCAGTGACACAGTGTGTAGGTGAGCCTCAGGTGTAGCGTGCCTCAGAGAGTAAAGCGTGATGTGCCAGGCTAAAACCACCTGATTAAATTAGAGTGAGGAATGGGACTGTGAGGGGAGAAGAGCGTGGAACACTGCCAGTCACCTGTGCTGCTTTCATCGCTGTTGAGCTCCCGTTGCAGAAAAGACAATAGCAAACACTGATAGGAATAATAGGAATAACCCAAATAAAGAACATATGCTGTCACGCATCACAAAGCTCGTGCTGCAGGGTTTAAAGCGATCCCTTAAATATCAGGGATTAAGAGGAGAATTTAGCATGTTCCCTCTCTCCCATGCCAGAGTTTGTTTTCACCTTCTGTCTAATACCTCTGCTAGCCTTGGTGCACCTGGGAGCCACTTGGGAAAGCCTTGGCAGGAGGTGTACCTCTCCAAATATGCACTTTTCAGATAGGAAGATCTCCCTGTTGTGTGCAGCTAATCTAAGAATAAGCATTGCTCAGGGCGATTCTCTTTTCAGGCGGGCTGGCTGTGTTCCTGCTGCACACCACGGGGGCTGCAGCTCCCCCGGGCCCTGGAGCTCTTACACATGTTTGGAAGAATGCACATGTGCTCTGCAGTGAAAAACATTTCAAATAATGGCAAAGGTGTGCTGGGGCCTGGGAGGGTGTGTTTGTGTAGTGTGGTGTCAAGGAGAAGTAGGATACAACCTGGGAGGATGCTGTGCTGGGACATGGGGGACAGCCGGGTCAAACCTGCCCTGCTTGTGCTCAGGGAGAGGTCCTGAACTACTGCAGAGATTCACCTCCTGGGGAACCTGTGGATTCATTACAAATGAGATTTTCAGCCGTTGTGTAACACAGATAATTGTGTTGTACTTTTGCCTATTATTGGAAACTCTTACTGTGAGTTTATGTTTGGGCTTACAGACTGTTTCATAGTGCAGGGGAGAAATTCTTTTTGCCAGCAGCCAAATCTTTCCTTCTTCCATCTCACCAAGCTCCCTATGAGCAGATCCAAGGCAGAGATGTAGCCACAGTACATGTTCCCCTAATTCTGTCAATTACAGTTTCAATTTAGTTTCTCACTAAATTATAATTACTGTACAATATTTCCCTTGTAATAATAGCTCAGGTTTATTTGGGAATTTTATTTTGCTGCTACCAGGTTATGACATCTCACTAAAGCTGTCTGTTCTATCTTAATTGCAATTTTTCTAGAAGACAAAAATTTAATTTTTTGAGGCAAGCTGATTGTTTTTTTAATATCAGGTCCTGTGTACTACAGCTTGTTGGATCTCATCACACTGTTCTTGTAATGCCATGCCAGGATATATTTTTTACCCACTTAGATGTGTGTAGCCATACTCACCTGTCCTTTCCCAATTGTTTTAGCTGAAACAACAAAAGTGTATAGGAATTGCCCTTGTCACTTGTTCCAAGCCAAGTAAAGCACAGAAAATTGGAGTTAAAAGCTCCTGCCCTAAAGCTCTACCCAGGAGTTAGAGAAGATCGGATATCCCTGGTCTGCCTTGTCCTGTTGTGTTTTGCAGTCCTGACCAGGGCTTGCTTTGCTCTGTTAACCAAAAACAGCTCAAAAAGGATATTTCTCATCCCCGTGGTGCTGCCCACTGTGTGGTTTATAGAATGTGTTAGTTTTGATGAGATGTCCTCTGTCAACGATGCCAGCTCGGTCTGTACACTGTGTGAACATTTTTGAGACGTGAAGCACTTGAGTAAATGTCTCCTGGGTTTTTGGTGAATTGGACAGGACAAACAATTCCTTAGTTCATCTAGCCCAAATTTGCTGATCTTTTTTTCTCTGGTAAGAAAATGTCAGCCCTTTTCTAAATAGTAAAGATAGATCTAAATCTAAAGCACAGCTGACTTAAAGTGTGAAAAGCACTTGATCCCTTCTTGAGGACTGTTGGGTTATTTTATGAGGTTGTGGGAAGGAGATTTCTTTTAATTGATCCTGAAAGGAAAAACATTTGAGTTGATATTTTGTATATAAACCCAACAAAAGGAAAACTGTGCTAATCACAGTCAGTGTGTGCATCCGGCTTTCTTGGGGTTAGAAGCTGCATTTCTGAAACACATCTTACTATTGGGAAAGGAAAGAAGGAAAAATCCTGGTCTAAGTACAGCCACGCCCCTGAATTGATTATCCTTGTAGGATTTGCTCATCCTATTTTGGCTGTGTTATAAAACTCAGTGGGAGCCATTCCAGCTCGAGCACATCACTCCCGCGTCAAGCAGCCCATGATGTCATGAGGAATTCCTTGTCGTAAGACGTCCCCCCGAGGAGAGCGTTCGCTCTGCTGGAGAAGGGCCATCCACCCACACACTCCATCTCCACCCAGCTACTCCATCCAAATCACCAAACCGAGGGAGTGCTTTGACTAATGGAGTGAGTAGGAGTGATGCCATGACAATACAATGGTGTGTCTGCTGTAGACTGTTCTTGATTTGCATTTGATTGTTTGCAGTCCTACCCATCTGTAGCCAAAGGCAAGAAGTGATAACCTGTCATGTTATATAAAAACATATTTGGGAAAAAGTGGAGTAATGCAAGATAAATAACGTGTGCTCCCTGGGTCTCTTCTTCCCAAGCAGTCCTGAACTCATCCCACAAGTTGCTGGTTTCTCTATTACCAAATGGTTTCTTTCCAGATAGTTTCCATCTGGAAAAAAAAAAAAAGAGGAAAAAGAAAAGAAAATCAAGGCAATTTGAGTGAATAAAAGCACAGCCTATTACAATTTGAAAAGTTAGTAAATAAGTGGAGCTTGAACACATTTCAGGCCCTTCAGGAATGTAAAAAAGGCAGTGGCATCAGTCACTCAGCAGCTGGACACAAGGATTCTGCTCAGCTGAGACAGTAATGGACCACCTCTGTCTTTTCCAGGGTTTCTGTGATGCTCTGACACTGAAAATACGAGCTGGAAACAGCCAGTAGTAGTGTCATGTGACTTAAGAAGATCCCCTCTCTTGTTCAACACATCTTTTGTTCTTCTATGGCTGATTGTCAATCCTTTAAGTTATGCAATAGAATTAACCTACAGAAATAGCTTATAGTGAAATCTTGCTGGCTCTGTTCAAGCATGTTTTGTTAGGATGTTATGGGAGGCTTTCTCATCTTGTGTACAACATGGGCTCAGAGGGAGAGGGCTTTCCATACTGTAAATGCAGAGATGCAGAATACTGGGCTGGAGAAGCCCTTGACAAACGCAGGATGAAATATTCCTACACCTTAAAACAACCTGTAAGAGTCATGTGCTTTTAGGTGAGGTAAGTGGTAGGAGGATCAGTCAACATGGAAAGGGTAGAAAGTCTTGACTTCAGTCTGGGAACTGGGAGCCAATCTTCACTTAAAAGTCAATAATTGCAGATCCAACTTACTATTAAGCTGTCCCTCTGTTTTGGACTGAGCCCACTTTACTGACAAGCCTAAAAGTATGAATTCTTCTTTCCTTTGACTAGAGATCATGGTTTATTGTGCCAGACAGAGGACCTCATTCTCCTCAGGGATACCCTGAGTGGGCCTTTTGGGTTGAGAGATTTTCTCTAGTGAATCTTTTCCAGCATGGTTTCCTTTACTCATCCTTCCCACTCTGCGTGAGCTGCCTCCCTGCTGTCCCAGCAGAGCACTGATGAAGGTGGAGACACACAAGTTGCACTGCTCAAAGTCCTGTTTCTTCCGACGCACTTGTGTCCTCCCCAGGTATTCCATGGCAGCTGGCTGCACTGTAAAAGCTGCCTTTGGTGTCAGGCCTGCAAAATACTGATTGATAGGAAGGCATGGCTACATGAATTGATGCTGCCACAGGTGAATGAGCTCAGCCCATCATTTGAACGTGTTCCAATTGAATTGGTACGTGGTATCAGCGTGTTAATGCTGCCTGCAATCCAGGCAGATCCATGTGCTTGTGTCCATGTTCAGAACATAGAATCATAGAAAGGCTTGGGTTGGAAGGGGCCTTAAAGATTGTCTTGTTCCAGCCCTCTGCTGTGGACAAGGACACCTTCCTCTAGACCAGGCTGGCCTGAAACACTCCAGGGATGGGGCATCCACAGATTCTCTGGGTACCCTGTGACAGGGTCTCACCATGCTTGGAGTGTAAAGAGTTTGTTCCGTGTTAAAGTTTAGGATGCCTTGAACTGCAGCTCTGCTGCCAGTTCATGGAAGCCTGTGAGGCATCAGCTCATTCGGCTTTGTTTTGAAGTATCAGGTTTCTAATCCTTAAGTCTAAGAAGAGTGTGGAAATGCAATTTACTTGTAACTACAGAGAGATACACAGATCCACAGGCTGTTCTCACCTGACTTGGGAAAGTGTGCAGCCTGATGGCAGAACTCCCTGCGTGGCCATTCTGCCTCTAAAATCCTCACAGGGAGTTCTGTGAGGAACCTTCAGCTTGACCTCCTCCAAACAGCCTGGGCTAAACCAAACCCTGCTCCTGATGCAGTAAGAATTTATCAGATTTCCATCAAGATTGCTGTAACAGTCTAAATTTACACCTCTGCTACTGAGTTCTGCAGATGCCCTGTGTGCATTTAGATAGTTTGAAAGCATAGCCATAGGTGTGGGATTGTCCTCTGCATGAGAATTGGGTGTTGGCTTTGAAATCCACTGCTCTTGGGGCCAGGCCAAGGCAGTCCTAACGGAGAACCAGGTGTGCGGGCGTGGATGAGCAAACCTGGGTGCGTGTGGAGAGACTAAAGCTGAAAGTAGGGATGGGCAAAGAATGCAAATAACCATGGAAAAAGAATTTTGCTTTTGCTTTGTTCAGAGTGAAACCTCACAAGTTGGAGAATTTCCACCAAATAATTCCTTGAGAATAAAAACATGACTGACTGGGAGGTGCTTTGATTTTTCCTGTTGAAAATTGTGACAGTTTTTATACTGTAACATGGAATACAAAACTATTGCCAAATTCTTAGGCATTCCCACTGTCCATCCTTTCTTGCACACCTCAATGACAGGTATGTGACACCAAACCTGGATTTTCTGGTAAGCCTCCTCCTCTTGGATTGCAACTCCTTTCTAGAGGGAGAAAAGGTTCCCTGGCTCTTCTGCTTCAAGGGGAAGAGGGAACAAGGGATCAGCTTCAGCCCTGGGGAGGGGCCTGCACTTGTCCTTTGTGCCCCAGCTAAGGCAGAAGAGGGAATAACCCACCAGAGCTGGCACTTGGCTCTCCTGCCTGTGGAGGAGGCCTCTTTCCAATAGAGGGAGGCAGAAGATAGACAGCAGGAGCTATTGCTTCAGTGGGAAAGATGTGTGTGGGTGTGTAATGAGGGGACTTTACAAATAATTCCTTGGTGATTATTCATTTTACAAAGGGACAATCCGTTGCCCTAGAGATATCCCATGGAGTACTTAATTTCTACAGAAGTTTGGAGAATACAGGATTTTGATTCCAGTGTATTTTGGTTTCCTGCCTAATGGCAAAAATAATTTTCATACTCTGTACTGGGGATTGTGCTGTATTCAACTGCTAGTTGTGTGCACAGCCCATTTTGAAATACAACTTTTTGTTTGGAAACTGAAATTGTTCCAAATAGTAATACCTTCCTTTCAGATTTTCCTTTTTCAGAAGTGACCCACCCTCTATTGAATAATAAAGCTTGATAACCATAGTTTCTCAGATAACATGCAATGAGCTGCCAATATTGCTTTGGGACTAAATCAGGAAACCACTGGCTGGTGTTTTGAAGGAATCAGTTATCCAAGGGGATCATCTATGCTTGGAATCTTTTAGAATAAGAATGTGTGTTAGAAATGACCTTTTTTTGAAGATGTCCCAGGTTAATACTGAAATGAGCATACAGATTTAAAGAACAGATCAAAACACCTCCACTTCCAGGTCAAGAACAACTGTGATTCAGTCCAGAGTAAATGAAACTCACACACTTGTGTGAAATCCGCAGTAAAGGAGGTTTATAGTGGAAACATTGACTGACCTTTAATAGGAGCAGTGAGGCCAGCACCAATTGGAAATAAGAGGCTATACAGGCAAGGGCAAGGCCTTTTCCTTAATCTAGCCTGAACATTCAGAGAGAAAATCCCAGAGCAATTAACCGACTCTCATCTTTTTTTCCATTAATTGGCCACAGCACAGTACTCTGAAGCTGACAGAAATAACTGCTGTGATATTAGCACAAGTCTAAGCATTGCCAAAAGCCATTTTATTTTGAAGCTCTCTGAATTACAGTATAATTTCCTCTATTGCTTACCTAAGAGAGCAGGAAGCTGGCCATCCATCTGCTCAGCAAAAGGCTCCCAGCTTTATGTGACATAAACCTTTATTTCTCCTATCTGTGGGAAAATGAAGTCAGGGCACTTCCAACTCGGATGAGAATATGGGATGCTAGAATAATCTTAGAAATATTACACGTATCCGGTTTTTACATTCAGGGCCCTGGCTGCTACTGCAAGCTTCTCCTGGAGACGGAATAGCTGGATCGTAAGTACCCAGCTCCTGACCTTCTGCTCTACCCCACCTCTCCCCTTCCAGGCAGGCACTTTGTTTCCTTCCCCTGCAGTGTGTGGATGATGTGAGGAGGCAGTGATGAGCTCTGGGGGAAACAATGTGATGCCATGCAGGATAATTAGAACCCTGTCTAGGAACCCACAGCTCAGATCTTTGTTGTATTCCTGACTCTGGAGTGTGCAATGTTGCAGGAAATAAATCAAAAGTCCCACTCCTGGACAAGCCCAAACTCCTGAAGACCCTTGTCTCCTGCTTGGTGGCTGCTGCTCCCTTGCAATAACATTCCTGCTCCCTGATGGTGGGGAGCTTCAGCTCTATGGGATTGGTGTTCCTTGTGACAATTCAAAGGCAATGCATGTTTCTGCAGCAGAGTTTTCTCCTTTTCTGGAATCTGTTAGGCTGTTCCACTCATCCACATGTTTAATATTGTTAGCGACCTGCACCTAAGCCTCTTGGGTGATTCTAATACCACTCATTCATTTTGTTTCCCCAAGAAAATGAACCACGGTGTAGCAGGTCCCATTCCTAAGACCAAACCCAGAAGTGAATGTGAGTTTAAGCAAGTTGAGATTCAGAGGTTGTTGGGATTAGTGCAATCCTCTGCTTTACTTGAAGACTTTATTTATCCAACATGTGTACTTCCTGAACTCCTAAACTTTTAAAGTTACACTTCTTTGGATTCACTGGGACAAATTAAAAGGTGTTGTGTACATTATATTTATCTGTTGCATTCATTGCCACTTCCTGTGGCTATTTCTGTACCAAAAGCTTTGAAGATATGGGATGGACTATCCTCTCCTCTAAAATGATTTATCCTTCTTTTTGGTTTTGTGCAACTATTTAAATTCTCATAGATGTCAGTCTAGTGCTTGGCTAGAAAGTATTTTAAGTCTACCATTGTCTAAAAGTCATAATTCTGGTGCAAGGGAAGCTTGATGTTGTGCCCATGGAGTTAACTTGATTCATTGTTATTTTAGCAAAGAATCTTTGATGTAAGAGAGAGGCTTTTTTCAAATAGATTGAGCACTGCATCTCAGCCATTTGTCCTCCCACATCATCTCTTTCCATCAAGAAAATTTAAGCCCTTGACAGGAGTAAAATATTATGAGTGTTTTGTAAAAGGCAAAAATTAGAGAAGTCTGGACTGCTTGTGTTGCAAAATACTTGAATGTTACATCAAATATTTGGATCTCAATTGTTCTCTTGATAGAAAATGAATTGAGAATCCAATGGCATGAAATTTATGCCTAACAAGAAAAACAGCTGCTTACATTTTCAAACTTGCTTCCTGATTTTGCATATTTTCACTGTTGCTTGGCCATGCTGCTGGATGTTAGGATGTGATGCTCAGTAGCAGCTGCTCCCTGAGACTCAGAACCTTTCCGTTTGGATAGACAGGGTGCCACAAGATACTCTATATTCAGTATTTTTGCAATATAGTTCAGGTGTTTTCTCTAATAATTTAGACCTGATATCAACTTAGGTCTCCTCCTTTCCTTTCCTTTCCTTTCCTTTCCTTTCCTTTCCTTTCCTTTCCTTTCCTTTCCTTTCCTTTCCTTTCCTTTCCTTTCCTTTCCTTTCCTTTCCTTTCCTTTCCTTTCCTTTCCTTTCCTTTCCTTTCCTTTCCTTTCCTTTCCTTTCCTTTCCTTTCCTTTCCTTTCCTTTCCTTTCCTTTCCTTTCCTTTCCTTTCCTTTCCTTTCCTTTCCTTTCCTTTCCTTTCCTTTCCTCTCCTCTCCTCTCCTCTCCTCTCCTCTCCTCTCCTCTCCTCTCCTCTCCTCTCCTCTCCTCTCCTCTCCTCTCCTCTCCTCTCCTCTCCTCTCCTCTCCTCTCCTCTCCTCTCCTCTCCTCTCCTCTCCTCTCCTCTCCTCTCCTCTCCTCTCCTCTCCTCTCCTCTCCTCTCCTCTCCTCTCCTCTCCTCTCCTCTCCTCTCCTCTCCTCTCCTCTCCTCTCCTCTCCTCTCCTCTCCTCTCCTCTCCTCTCCTCTCCTCTCCTCTCCTCTCCCCTCCTTTCCCCTCCTTTCCCCTCCTTCCCTTTCCCCTTTCCTTTTTGTGGGTGCTTGAGTATCTTTAAGATAAGACCCTCTTTCTAAAGTACCAATTAATTATATAAGTGGGATATATATTACCATAAAACACATAGTAATTAATTAAAGGTAGGTATATGGAAGAAAAAATAGTCTTGGTTTCTTACTGGGTTTTTATATACACACCCAAACATCTCTCTAAAAAAAAAATCTCTGATTTACATTTTCCAAAGTCATAAATTACATTTGTATTTTTCAGATCAACACCTGTTGCAAGAGCACCAACAATTTCTGTAGCTCATGCAGGTTTTGACTAGTAAGATATAGGGGTCAATGGAAATGATTTGATTGCAGTCTTTCCAGCTACCTTGCTTGAAGACAATCCAGAGATATTGAGAAAAGAGAATTATTCTGGACATTTCAACTTCTTGCCAGAATTAAGATACAGGAGTTTAAAATAAAAGCAAGACAAATGTAATTCTTCTGGCCATGTAGTTCTGTTCTGCATTAAGGGCACAGATTTAAAATATTCTGTTGCCTGAACTCTTATTCTCTGCATTGCAATTAAAAGAAAGAAATTGTAAAAATAATTGCATGGCCAGTAGTTTGCTCATTCAGATCCTTTGCTGTGCCAGTCCCTAGGGCAGCAGAGTGGTCATTCAGGTGCTCCCTGAGTGCTGAGTCTTTACACATCCAAGAAAAGTCATATCTGGAAGGAATTCACACAGCTCCAAATTGATTTGATGTTTCAAATCTCTCAGCTGTGTCCAAGCAGGCTAAATGCAGAAGAGAAATCTGAAACAGGATCCAGCATTCACCCTTAAAAGGTGCAAAACACAACTTCCGGTTCAAGAAAACACATACAAATGTAATAATAATATTTTTGTGCCTTTCTACACTTCTAATCCTAGACTGTGCATGCAAGTCGTTGGTAGCCCAGGTCTCTCTAAGCAGCTGGAAAAGCAGATGAATTATCTTGAATAAAATCAGGGATAATCCAAACTGAGTTCAAAACTGATCTGAGATTAAAGGAGAGTGGGCAATTCATTGTTAGCATTTTTGAGCACCTCTTAACTTTTTGACCTGGACATGATTGCACTGTTTCTTCAAAAAGCAGGAAGTACAATATAAACCTCACATGAAAACCTCTTCCTTTGCGATTTCTAACCTAATTTTGTTGACAAACCACATGTATACATTCTGACTTGGAAATGTCAAAATGTTTATTTTCAGTCAAAATGTTTCAACAGTTCAAACTAAAAAAGAAAAAAACCCTAAGCTCTGAACTTTTGATTCTAGGGGGAAAAAATGCTGAATGTTTGATCTCAATCTGAAATGAAAAATCATGATCTCCTTGGGTGGACATCTTGATTTTTAATTTTGGCTTTTTAATGCCTCTATTTGATACTTTATATTTCTGAGGGACAGTACTGTCCCCCAGTTGTGCACACTCAAATTTCTGCCAGCCTTTCAGTTTACACATCTGCTAAGTGTCGTGCAAATGGAGGTTAAACATGTCCTGTGGGGTGACCACTCGGCTTTGTGAACAGTCCCATAAATAACAGGCAGCTGAAAGGCTGGACTCAGCCTGACTGAGCATCTAACCAGAAACTGAGGTTTCAAAGATGCCAAAGAGTCTTAAAAACTTGCATGTGTTTAAGCTGATCTGATTTATACCTGTTTATAAAAGCTTTAACTTTGGTTATATTTATCCAGTTATTCAGGATTTACATTACCATAAATGAGACAAGGATTTGGCTGCTTTTTTTCCCCCCCTTGTTTAAACAAAAACTATTCTATCTCCCTTCTGCTTGGGACAGGTCACAGTCTGGCTTGATTAAACTGGTTGTGTTTGGACTGAGGGGAAGTCTGTGTTTCCCTGCCTGGGTACACGGGGTATTTTAAGCGGCCTATCCACAGAAGCAGCCCTCTTGAGCAACAGGCTGAAGTTTGGGATAATTAGATGGTGCTGAGGATCCTTCCTTTGGGATAACTCTGGCAAGCTGAGTGTCAGTGTGGGTGATCAGGGCTCCGCTGTCATAACAGCAGCAGGGATGTGTTAATTATGGCCTTCGGCTCTAATCTCTCTGGAAGGACATCTTGGCTGTGCAAGAACACTTTCTGCAAATGTCCTGGCTTTTACATCTCCAACTCATCGCTTGTGGCCAACTTCAAAGTGAGGAGATGTCACTGGGATTTAGCACCGGGCTGGCTGGGGACACGGAGATGGCAGGAGAGGAAGGGCGTTTGCTTGTGGGGGAATGGCAAATGCTGCTCCAGGCATTGAGGGAGGAACAGTCAGAGTTCCAGCAGGGACAGGCAAGGTGCACACTCAGCTTTGGGCTCTGACTGATGCCTTCAAGAGGTACAGGCAATTGATTGCTCTCATGTTCATCTTAATTAATGAGCAGCGATGCCTTGCTCACAGTGTCAGCTCATGGGGACCTGCTAATTCACTTACTCCCAGGGTTTGCTTTAGCAGATGGAACAGGATTGTTTTACCATATTTTCAATGGCAATTCAAGTCTATTTTTATCTGTCTTTTGGCTTGCATGAAAGGAGGCTCCCACCTGTTTTTTGCAGGTTGTTTTCAGGACTGCAAGCCAGATTAAAAGTTGGCCTATTTAGTGCTATATGGAAAATGAATTTGTTCTCTAGCAGAGAATCAGGAAGGTGTCCAGGCACAGTGCTGGCACTTGGCCCTCTGTCACTGTATGAACTCTGTCTCCAGAGAGCTGTTCTGGGGTCAGCAGGATCCCCTCTGCTGGCAGTGCCATGGGCTCCATGGGCTGCTCCTGTCTCCTGGCTTTGCCAGAGAATGGGTGGGTTGGATTCTTTTTGCATGGCTCTGTTCAGTACTGACTGAAATATCTGGGACAGGAAGGAAGATTTAGCAGGAGACCTGGAGAGCTGTAATGACTTTTGGGAACATTAAACTTTTTAGGAGGACAGCCTTTAACAGGGAGTTATTTTTGATCCCACTGGAATTTAGCAGTCTCTGGTTTGAGATTTTGCCATTCTTCACTCCTTATGTTAGACTGGAAACATCAGCACCGAGGCAGTCCAGTGGAAAGCTGTGTTTTGCCCCTGTTTAAGTCAGCCAGGCTCGAGTTTATCTCTCCTCCCACAGCCTCAGGTAGGTGTACACCTTCTCCAGCTGCTCCTCAATATGCCACTAGAGACATTTAAGGGCAAATAACCTTCAAAGACACTTGTGATTCTCTTGCCTGAATCAGGAGTTCTTATAGTCAGTTCAAGAGAGGTTCACAGACTCTCTGAGATGTTTTTAGACCATTTTTCTTCTCACAACTCTTTCTTATTGATTTGGTGTTACATATGACTGTATTTACAAGCACCTGACTCAGAGCTCCTTTTATTCATCACCAGGAACTCCACCAGAAGAGCTACATCAGAGCTCGGCAGTGGTGTTATTTATTCTGGCTTCTCTCAGGGTGACTTTCTGGGTGGGTTTTTTGGTTTTGATTTTCTGCTATTCAATTGTTGGACTCTTTTCTCAATTTGTTCCTCTGGATCTACTGAAGAAATATGAGTGCCATATATCATGGGGCTTAGGCCCTCTTGCACTAATTAACTTGTAACTTCATCTTCAGTTTTGCTAAATTTGGTGCTTATTTTACTGTAAACACCCATTTGTTCCACTGGGTAGCAGAGCTCTCTGAACATCTGGGAATCATCATGTGTCATGAATGACATGATGTATCCTCACTGTTAGAGCAGCACAATGCTAGATCTGATGGATGGAAGAAATGTGTCAGGGGGAAGATTAATACACACTTGGTTTGTGACTTGTGACTCACTGGGTAAACTTTGTTCTCTCTTTGATGGGACAGATCCAAGATCTGAGTTTTCCTCTCCCATTTTGGTCCTGGTTTATAACATAGGAGCTTGCACTAATGAGGCTGGAGCTTTTGCCTTCACATCTGCCTGGACCAACAGGTCTAAATAAATCCTCTATTTGTATGGCACAGCTGGCTCTCTCCTGGAGGTGGTTTGTTACCCTTAGGCTGGACAGCCAGTGAGAATTTGGTAATATTCTGCCCTTGCTGTGCCTTTGGAAGTGCACATGGTACAATATCCTCTCTGAATGTCCTCTAGATTAAGGTAAACCTGTCTTGACAAAACCAAACACTCACTATTTGATTTCCCCATTAAAATTTCATACTGGAATCTCTTTAAAATACCTGTTTGTTGGTCAACTCCACATTCCCATGCTGCAGCAACACTGTGAAATGGTATCTGAAAGGTTGGAACTTCACATCCTAACACATACATGGATAGAGGAGGTATTGTAAGAAGTTGTTTTTTACAAGCATAACTGATACTGTAGGAAACAAAGCATCCATTTTCCGTGTGAAGAAGCACTTCAGGCTCACCAGGTCTAGGCAGGGTGGCTTTGCTGTGGTCACTGCTTGCTTGTCACCTGTACCATAAAACAGATTTATGGTGCCTCCTACAAGAGCTATTCCCATGTATTGCCTTGGCAGTAGAACAGCCTGGAAGAGTTCTCCTTGCATGGGCTGTCCTCTGCCCAGGACACCATAGGTCTAAGGAGAAGAGGGATTTTACTCTTTTTCTAGTTAGCAAAAGCAATCAAGATCCAGATACATCTTGTGGGGAAATAGATAAGGCAGTCAGGGAGAACCTACAAGGAGGGCTGGAAAAAAAGTGGTTCAAAGAGAAGCCTGGAGTTCCAGCAGTTTGTTCCCAGACTGGCTTGAGCCAAGGCTGCAGTCTGGCCAGTGGCAGCACCAGCAGCCATGAGATGAGTCAGTGCTGGGTCCCTCTACTTGTTTATACAGAACAGAAATTAGGGACTGAGACACAATACAAGGGCTGTGCAGGCCTCTCCAGGTGCAGAATTAATAAATTTCTAGATAGAAGCTCTGAGAACCTGAAAAGGTCACTCACTGTCTTCAATTATACTCTTGTCTCTTATTTCTTATCTTTTTTTTTTTTCTCCTTTTATATCTTTTACCTACTTTGATTTAATTTTTTAAAAGCAGATTTCCATTTCTAGAAATTGCATTCACTCTACTTTCAGCAAGCTGTATGACTGTTCATTATTACATATTCAGTGAGCAGGAAAAAAATGGAGAAATTATTAGAGGCTGCTCAGAGCTGGGGCTGTTGGGATGGTCATTAGAGGGGAAATGTGGCATTTTGTCTGTGTCAGAATGAGGCCAGAGACAAGTGAGCAATAATAAGGCTCTTGAAACCAGTCTGCAGGTGCAGAGTGGTAAAATAAATAGACAGGTGCAGAGAGTGAGTTTTTAATCAGAGTCTTGGCAGGGATCTGGCTCAGGGGCTGTCCTGTTTGGCTTCTGTGCAAAGGAGGAAATTCAGTGGCAAAGGACTCACTTGCAAACTGCAGCTCATGCTTGTGCACCACAGAAGATTCAGGGGGGTTCCTATTTTCTTTTCAAAGCACTACCATCCTCATGGAAAACTGAAGGTTTGTACCTTGTAGCTGGAATAAATGAGCATGACTCTGTGTCCTTGTGAGGACAGCTGGCTCTGATCTAGAGATGAATGCCAGCATTCTCTGTAAATACTGCAACTTGAAAAAACACGTTTTCAGAGAAATTTGCTTTAGCAAGAGTTGTGATTTATTTTGGGTTCCTTACCAGGAAGTATTTGAGCAGGTGAATCATGGAATCACAGAATGGTTTGAATTGGAAGGACCTTAAAGATCATCCAGTTCCAATCCCCTTTCCATGGACAGGGACACCTTCTATTAGCCCAGGTGGCTCCAAGTCTAGTCCAACCTGGCCTTGAACACTTCCTGGGTTTTACAGGAATGGGGCAGCCACAGGTTCTCTGGGCAGCCTGTGCCAGGGCCTCACCACCCTCACAGTAAAGAATTTATTCATAATATCCTATGTAAACCTGCCCTCTTTCAGTGTGAAGCCATTCCTCCTTGTCCTGTCACTCCAAGCCCTTGTAAAAAGTTTCTCTCTATCTTTCTTGTAAACTCCCTTCAGGTACTAGAAGGCTGCAGTTAGGTCTGTAACCTTTATGTTTCATTCAAGGGTTATACAAAGTCCTAGCCAGCCTTGGAAATAATTGGGGGGAAAACCGCAATTTCAACATCTCCAATTCAGTGTTTTGTGTAACAAGTGTATACCAAATGAGCAAAAATAGTAAAAACATTGGTGTCTTCTGTGCTCTGGGAAAAGTGAAGGGGAAACAAGTAGGCAGCAAGAAAAGATTGTGTTGTGTCATGGGAGGTACAGGGGAAAAAGCATACAACTAATCCAGGACTGCATTTTCTTCAAGGCATCTTTGTGTCTGAGGATGCTCCTCTGATTCCTGAAGTGAAACAACCAGTACTTCTTCCTGACCTCCTCAACAGAGCTGTCCCACCACGTCCAGTCTTTCCTCTCAGGAATGTTAACCCTCTCTCTGCCCTCCCACCTTTCTCCTTTCACTCTGGGTAAAATTCCAGTGTCAAACAAAGAAAAATTTTCTATGAACCCAGGAAATAAGATTAGCTCAAACCACAAGCTTCCTTGACAAAAATCAGACCGTACTGGGAAAAGTTATGCCTATAGCTTGTGTGATGGACCAAAACTCACCATCCCAGCCCCTGGCTGAATTTCACTGACCACAGTCCAGACATGGTGGCTGTGGTGAACTTTCAGAAAATAACTGCTTTTAGCTACTACCAATCACAGATATGTAATTAGCAACTGCTCACTTTGAGAGAACTGCAAGTCACCAGGTGGCAGTTTGCAAAGAGAAGCACGGTGAATTCCCTATTCCTTTATTCAGCCCAATCTCCTCAGCACTTCACAGTCTGCTGCCCTCAGGCACCAAGCTTGGTGCCTCTGCTGCCACAGCAAGTTGTCACCTGCTGTGGGTCAGAGGCAGGACCTGCTGAGGACAATGTTCAGAAATATGTCATCCATGTATCACTGTCACAAGGCACCTGTCTGGATACTCTCCCTTCCCATCAGTTTTTTCCATGATTCCACAAATTCTTGCTAATGAAGCTTCATAGCTCAGCTCTTCACAGCTCCCTAAATATTGAGTCACTACGCTGCTCGGTGACCTGAAAACTGTAGGGCTTTTAAACCAGACATTTTCCCTCCATCTCTCAATGGTGGGCATCTTCAGCATCTTCCAAAGATGGATGTTATGATGGTTTGTGCGTCCTATAATTTTCACTCATCCAAGGGGTGATGATGTTTCTTGCCATGGGGATTGTCGAGGGCAGAACCCCCCAAGGTTGCTGTGAAGCAGCACCTGGTCCCAAAGCTTTCCCAGTGGCTACGAGACTGCTGTAGCTGGCAACCTGTCAGGTACTGGGGTGTGAACTCTCTCTGGGCTCCGTTCAGCTTTGAGGAGGGCATGCTGCAAGCTGGGGCAGACCCAGCAGAGGTATCAGATCGACAGAGCTCATCTGCAGCTCTCCACCCATCCATGTGGGCACGGAGCTCACCGCATGCCGCGCACGGGGGATTCTTGGAGCTGCCGCGGGTCGGCCTCAGCGGGGGGAGTTCAGACCCCCTACATCTTTAAGCCCAAAGGGCACTGCAGGAGTCTTCTGTGTGGTCTCGCCTCTACGACATTATTGGTAGGGGTTGTTCTTGTCCTGCTGGCTTGTTTGCAGGAAGAGCTGTGTGGTCTTCGAGGTGCTCTTTGAAGTTCTTGCAGAGTCACGAGGACGCAGTGAGCGTGAGCTCAGGAAGGCTGATTTCAGGTGAAACCAGAACTTTGGCAGTATAGCTGGTCTTGGTGCTTGCTGCTCATATTGTGATATAGGTGATAAATTACAGTCATGCTGGAGAAGTGATGTGTGAAAACATTTAAGGTGAGGTTAAATTTCTGTTAGGAAGCAGAGTAGTAAAAGCTTGGAGTACCTACACCTGAACTGTACCAGGTTTGTGTGTGCTTGTGCTTTTGGGTAAAGCAGAGGAGTGTGAATATTCAGCAAAACTGGAATTTAGAGACTTAGACTCGTTTCCATTTCTCCACATTCAGCAAGTAGGGATGTAATATACATTTTGAAATCCTTGTAATGCTCCAGAATTTATGGCATCTCCTGGGAAAGTCACTCATCTTCTTCAAGTCTTAGTGTTTTACATTAGATGAGGATGTCTGCACCACACTAGGCCAAAAATTCAAAGGTGCTTACACTAAGGTGATGGGAGCTGTAGAAATGCTATGTACTTTTTGTTGTTTTATTTTTCTGTTGCTGTGAATGTAATCATGATTTAGATCAGTACCCAATTTCCATAGCTAGTAAATGATAACCACTCTTCAAAAGAAAACTTCCAGTAGGACCAACTAATAGTGAGTTCTCGACTTGGCTTTCAAGGGCAGACTGGACAGGGCTTGGAACAACCTGGTTTAGAGGAAGGTGTCCCTGACCATGGCAGGGGGGTTGGAACTGAATGGTCTTTAAGGTCCTCTCCAATCCAAACTGTCCTGTGATTCTTATGAATTATCCCTACTGCTCTATCCTGGTGCTGTATCATCCTTATAACCCAATCACATTAAAGCAGTTCTTTGGAAAACTTAGGGGAAGTGAAATTGGAATGTCTGAAGAAAAGGGAAAACTATTTGATAGCAGGGTTGGATCATAGCAGCAGAAGGACATTGTATTCCAAGAATAATGTTGTAAGGATGCTGGTGCTGCAGGCTGAGCAGAGAAACACTTGAAGGGATGATGATGAATTTTGGGATTTAGCAACTTTCTGCAGACAAGCAAAAGGAAAGAGAAAAGTTAACAATGGCTCCTGAACTTTGCTGGTGTGCAGCTTGGTTACAAACAAGGGGGAAATCCCTCCTATAGCTATTCCATGGAGGTTTGGGAGAGCTGGTTGAAAATACACAGCTGAAATTGCTGATCAGTGTTTTTGAGTATGACGAGGAGAGTCTATGGAATATGGCCCTTCCTGTGAATGTGACGGTGCAGCATTTCTGCCACTGCTGCTCTTGTCTCGTTTGCCTGCTTACCCTCTCTCTGAAGGCTGCCTCTTCTGCCACACCATACAGAGCATGAGTGTGGAAAGTCCTTGATTTTCTTCATAAGTGCAAAGTGAAAGCTTCTAGTATAGCTTGCTTTGTAAGGCAGCTCCCAGAAATGACAGCAAGTATTAATAAAGCTTGCTTAATTGATATTAGCATAAATGTAAAGCCAAGTAATATTATCAGTATCAGTTCTGGATCAGTTCCATTGCATGCTCTTCACATCTCTGTTTATCTGTTCCAGGTGATCTCAGGAGACTGCTCAGGGGGAATTCAGGGACGAGAAACTTAATGGTTGCAGTTTTATAGTCTTTATCAGACCATCAAGGCTGTAATCAAAAGATAAGAGTTTTCATCCATCATCTCAATCAAGTTTCAAGAGAAAATCATTGCAAGAGAGCCTCTGGTAAGTCTATGAATTAATTCAGATTTGGGGAATGTTATGTAATTTGTGTTAACACCCGCAAGCTCTAGTCACAGATCAGGAATTTTCTGTGGTAAATACTCTAAGAAAACAAAAATGAAATTGTTTGTTTGTTTGTTTGTTTGTTTGTTTTCCCAAAAACAAACCAACCAATCCAAAAGGTGGAGTGTTACCTAGGCTATTTCTCATGGATTTGTGATTACTGTAAGCTCATATGATGTGCAGAATCAATCTCATCTTTACAGGGCTCTGAAAATTGGGATAGGTTTTTCTAGGTTTTCCCTGTGGAACAGAAGTCTACAGGATAGGATATCCCACTTGGGATAGATTTTCCTGGGTTTTCCTGTGGAACAGACATCTTGAAGAATGTATTTGTCAGCATGTGTCTAGGTGGTCTGATTAAGAGGGGAATGATTGTGGGGAATAGACATGGTCATTAGGAATGTTGGTGAGAACACCTCAGAGATGCTGCAAAGCCCCAGTTCCTGACAGCCAGTGCTGTTGCAGGACAAATATTCCTTGTGCAATGAGTAATCTCTAGAGTTAATCCCTTTTCACCCATGTATCTAATTTAGTGGGAAGAGGTTGGAAGGATATTAGGAAGAGGAGTACTGTTGGGTTTCCATGGGCTTCTCAAACCATTAATGTTTACTGGAGCACTTCTGGAAATGCAGTCCTTCCTCAGCTGCAGAGTCCAGAGCTGAGCTGCTGTGCTCCATCCCTGGCTGTGTAAAACAGCTAATTCAGGTTGTGTTCAGCAGCAGCAGAGGGAAAGGCTGTTCCAGGGCTCAGTCCTGCTCCAGGGCTCTCTGTGCCTGTGCACTCCATCCCTGTAAGAGCCAGCCGAGGTGGATGGCTCCAGTCAGAACTGGCCACACTCAACCTGACAGCGAGGTTGCTGTGGGAGAGTCCCTGTGCTCTCAGCTGGGTATCCCACATCTGCTCCAGCTCCTCAGCTTTCCTCCTCTTTCACCCCGTTTGGGACTTCAGGAGCACAGAGCAGAATGAGGCCCAGGGCTGTCTTTGTTCCGCGAGGCTGCCCCAGCTGGAACCTGTTGCTGGCTGACACAGCCGGCTCTTATACTGACACTGTTATATCCTTTGGCATATTACACTGCATTTACATCTTTTAATTCACCCCAGCACACACATGGCTTTTTTTGAGCACCATGTGTAAGAGCTTTCATTAAAACCATTACAGGACACCAGATGGGGATGCAGAATTGACAGCAACAGGGCTGCTTGCTACCATATTGGATTTAGGAAATATTCCAGAGTGCTTAGCCCTTCTCACCACTCTGCTTTTCTGCTTGGTGGTGACACAAACACTTCTGGGTTGAAGTTACATCTCTATGAACCAGTCTTTTTTTTTTTTTTTTTTTTTTTTTTTTTACCCATGTGGCAGATTTTGCTCATCTGAGTTTTCCACATAATTTCTTAATTACACAATATGGCAAATAGGATTTCGGTGGGAGTGTTTGGTGATAAAAAATGTCAAATAAAGTGGAACAGAAAGGTTGATTTTTAAGTTTTGCCTTTAAACAAGAAAAGATAATGAATTGATGAGAATTTTCAGTAAATTAAGAGACAAGACTCATTAAAAAAACCAGCATCTCCGAGGTGTTCTCAGGAATACCAACATCTTAAGTACATTGGAGTCTAGAGAAAGTGCCAGTAGTCTTGAATAAATAAACTATAAAAGGATATGTTTTGAGAGGGAGTAGATTAATGGATCTGGTAAATCTTGGCCTATTTGATTTAGATATTTAACTGAGATGGATTAAAAAGTACCTGATCAGTAGAGCTTGGACTGGAAGTCTCGTGAACTAGATTCTCATGTTAGTTCCTCCTGCCACAGCAGTTACTGAAAGAGTGCCAAAATATTTGTGACAGTTGTGGTTTTTTTTTAAAATTTGTAAGTCTGACAAAGTGAATTTTTTCAGATGTCAGTCTTTCCTGCACGTAAAAAACACAATGCTTTGCTTCAATATAATCAAAAGATTATATGTAATGTGATATTTTGAAATTACTTTTATATGAAAAATGACTTAAACTGTAAGAGGTTTTTAGAAGTGTAAAGTAATCACAAAGAAACTAAGGAACATTTGAGACTATGAATGTTAATTTATTTTAACATTTTCTCTAATTGAAAAAAATATTGTGTTTTTGTTCAACAACCAAAGCTCACAAATCTGTTCTAGACCAAAGATAGCATAGCTATGAATTCCTATAGCTGCAAATATTTGCTTCTGATTCTCTTACAATGTCATTATAAAATGCTTCATTGCATCTTATTTTATCCATCTAATTGTTGGATAATACAACCACTTGCTTACATTGAATTTTGAAAATTCTATTTGAGAAGATAAAAATGAAATTAAGTCTGCTATTTAATATCCTTGTCACAGACAAAATTTGAGTGGAACCGGAATTCTGTGACCTTTTTTTAGCTGAAATTCTCTTCTTGTAACAGGGATGAAATATTGACATTCCTAAAATGAAAACATGTTTTGTTGTTGGTATGACTGAAAAACAATTAACTTTTAATCCTGTTAACATTAAACTGTATTTAGCAATAGGTATTTAGGGATGTGCTGTGTCTTAAGGCAGCTTGAAAGTCTGATCAACTTATTCTTTCCTGTTTGTGTGGTTCACTGGCTCCTTTGAGCCCAGCTGGTTCATGTGATACCTACCACAGGAGACAAAGCACTCTGGAGTCCAGACTGGTAGGAGCAGGAATTTTTCAATTTAATAAATCAATGGACTTTTAGATTTCAGCTTAAAAAGAAAACCAGTAGCACATTTCTGAACTATGGGACTTTGGCTAAAGACAAATCTTCAGCTCCCGTGCTCACCTATTTTGCCCAGCAGACTGTTTTGAGTGTTTTTATAGCTCTAGATGCTCCGTCCTTGCTAGATTATCTGAAATTCCTGTCTTCAGCCTGGTGCTGGCAGGGCGAGCGGGGATCCCAGCTGCTCTGGGCAGGAGCACACCCCTGGAGCTGTGCACGCACCGCAGCGAGCGCTGTAAACACAGCCTAGCACGCAACCTTCCCTCCCACTGAACTTTGCCATTTGCTAATTTATCCCTGCTCGAAGTTTGCTCTTGTGTTTGCCTTTTCCTATAATTTCTTCCTGTAAAGCCTGTGTGGGCTGGCTTCTAGTTCCCGTGCAGTGCGATTTTCTAATCCAGCAGTTTCACCTCCGGCTTTGGACATAAATCAGCAGGGAACTCTCACAGGTTCCTTGCTCCCTGTTTGGGGAAGGAAGGGGGAGTGCTGCAGATATTGAGCTAATGCTATCAAGCTGCCCAAAGCAGGAGAAGAGATTGATAAGAGAAAGCATTGTATTTATAGTTTCTGGCATATAGCATAGCACAAGTCCTATTTAAATTCTTCAGAAATTAGGATCAGATGACTTAGGAACTTCTGGCGTATTTGAATCTTAAGTGGTTACAGACAGTTTTGCTCAGACTTTCCTTCAGTTGTTATATATGCTACTTCTTCTTCATTTAGAATTGGTTGGGAAAGTTTACAAATTCTTGGGAGAATGGAAAAAAATCCTGCTCACACTGAGGCTGAATGGCAGCAGGGACACAGATGCTCCCTGAGGCGCTACCTTTCTTGTGTGTGTGTCTGTGTAAATGTGTGCAGAGGGATTTAATTTGCTGGTGGTCACTGTGATGTTGCCTTTATTTTCCAAATATTAATTCTGACTTTGCTGCCACCATGTATAACATGGGCATGGTAGAGATCTGCTCAGGTAAACGGTCAACTTCAAATTACCATATTTTTTGCTTCATCAATGGGTTGTAGTATGACGCACTGGAATGGATACTTTATGAAGAGCAGAGAAAATGTAAAACAGCCTTTACCTGTAGAAAATGTAATGCATTGTTGTCATCAGAGCGCCATGAAAAGCATGGTACAGAAGTGCCCTGGGATGGCTGTCAAGGCATCAGTCACTGCCTGGGCGCAGAGTAGAGGACAGCAGGTTTCATTTCTGAGAATGGGAACAGTGTTTTTCTGCTCAGACCCAACTGCACTGCCATGAATGTGACACAGTGGTTGGGCTTGCTTGCTCCCACACAATGAGAACAGCTAAGGTATTTCCTTCTTCTAATTTTTTTTCATTAATTGCCTTCTTCTGAGCTGAGAGCTCAGCCTGCTCTCCACTGGGCAGATTCCAGCTCAGATGAGCATGAAACTGGTTCCACTTCTGTGCCTATGCGGCAGTAGCTGAGGTCCAGTCTGCTTTCCCAGAGGCTCCCAGCAATTCCATGTGCTCGGCCAGACCCCTGTGCTACCAACACGGAGCACAGGGATGCACAAAGCCCAGGTCAGCTGGACCTCCATGTGGACTGCCCATGGAGTCCAGCCCTGCCCTGCCCTGCCTGCCCTGGGGACAGCCCGAGCTGCTCTCCACGCGTGTGTGCAGGAGCAGCTGGCTCAGGCCAGCCTCCTGCCGGGGCTGCCTGGCACAGCCCGCTGCGCTCAGCTCGGCCGGCGTGCCGTGCCCAAAGGGCCGGAGCGCTCCCGCAGCCTCGGCAGCTGGGCACAAGCGGCTTGGGATCACACACGGCTCTGCCAGCGCTTGGGCAGGGACCGCCCTCCTCCGGGCAGGGCAGGGGAGCCTCCTGAGCCGCCCACCCCGTGGCCTCACTGGTGCCCCACGGTTTCCAGGCTTTGGCAAAGCTGCTGTCTCTGCCTGCTCCTTGCAGTTATGGGTTGGGTCATCTGCAGAAGGAGCAGAGCTTTCCAGTCTCCCTGAGGTCTTTTGAGTCCTAAGGGACTAATAACTCATCGGGATGGTTGGAGCTTGACAGGGACCTGGAGGTTAATTGCTGTAATTCCCTGGCAGTATCTTTCGCCCTTGGGGCAGGACAAGTAGGAGTTTCTCCCACAGCAGGAGTCAGAATTATTCTGCAGGAAACACCCAGGCCAAGAGGCCTCTCTCCAAGTTAGTTCTTTTACAGTAACATCTTAGTATTTTTTTTAAGGTAATCTCTAACCTAGTAAGAATGAAGTCTGGAAAATGCATCTCTCACTTGCAGGCTCTCACAGTTGTGTCATTAGCATTGCCAGTGATCAAAAGATCAGATGCAAATGCAAATAAACAAGTGAATTGATCTTTGTATTTAGAAATAACAAAGTTGGGGAAATCCCCTTCTATCCTTAATCACCAAGCCCAAAAGATTTTGAGTCTGATTGTCCTTGACAGTGAGTCAGTGTTATCTTGACACAAAGACAGGGAGAATGGAAAGTTGTTTTGTGAAAGTGTTTTATATCCATTTTGAGCTGTTATGACTGATGATGAACCAGGGTGTCTTACTCTTTATTATTGAAATACCAATGAATTTCTATTAGAAGTCAATTATTAGCATAAAAAATTTACTCTATTACTCAATTCCTTTTGTTATAAGCACAGCCTTTGTGTTACTGCAAAATTAGCTATAAATACATTGCATTATATCTAAATGTTGCATTTTGCATGGTTTCTAAGTTCTAATGTCCTGATACAAACCAACTCTGTACTCAGCAAGGTTTCAGCAAGATCCAAAGTACCTTTTCCATGATTTTCTCACCAAAGGGTGCTTTCTCATGTGACTAAAAAAATGTTGTGTGTGAAATAGTCTGTAGGGAGAGGAAGCCTTTTCTCAGGCTCTAAAGTGCTGGCAGGTCCAAGTGCCCTGGTGATTGTCAGAACTGGGGGTGAAGTTCTTTATATCCATAATAAATACTATTGTACAGATTGCCGTTCAGGCTTACACTGGGAATATTCTGATTTTTGGTTGCACGCTTTTGTCCATTCAGGTCTTCTTTTAATGTTGTCTTTTTAATATTGTTAATTCAATAAATGCTACAGGTAAAACTATCAAGGGACCCAAGCCATGTAGGAGTGAAGTCACGTAGGGACCTTAAGCTGCCCTAGGGGTAAATCCTATTTTCTTCTTGGTGATTGATACTGTGACAGTCCATACCCTTCCTGACCTGGGGCATAAGCCCTGTTGGAAGTTGTGGGGCACAGTGCCCACATCAAACTCAGTTAATACATTGAAAAGTTCCTGAGTACCATGTGGACATCTGAAGAAATCATCTGTGTTCAACACATTCCTTCAGTTTCCTCTAACAAGAATATTAATCTAATTGATGTCAGAGAACGGTGAAAGTTACTTGGCTTTCTCATCAGCATGTGTGCATAAATACATATATAATGTGCAGCAGAAATATGGCTCATTTACAATATGCATTCAAATACATATAGCTAGTTTTCATTTTTAAACTGTTATGCAAAAAATATCAATTTTTATATACCTGCAGTGCGTGTGTGTGTACATTTCTGCTAGGAAGTTATCCTGCCATGTTTATGGCGTTCAGTGGGATGGATGAAGCACCCATGGAACTTTGCCAGCTGTGCTGACGCAAGCGCCCAGCTCATCCTATAAACATTTACGCTTCTGAGTAACTTCAGTCACGTACAAAGCCTGGGCCCAGAGAGTCCTCATGGGTCACTGATTCCAGCCTGTGGTGGGACAGGCAAGGCTCAAAACTCCCCTCATAAAATGGCCAAGCATTCATGTAAAGCTTCCCAACTTTTCACCTGCCATCCCTCCTGCTGGAAAGTTACTCCATTGCCTTCTTCAGCTGGCAGTTGAATAGTCTTCCCTTATTTTCATCCTCAGGTTAGTCATGGACAATTTCATTCTTATGTCAATATTCTAAGTACCTCTTCTTCCTCCCTGCTGTTTACCCAAGGAGAGCAGTCGTGCAGCTGAAGTTATTTATGTGCCATTTGCAGCTTTAGGTCCTTGGGGGTGGATGTCCACATGGATTTTACTTATGTACAGATAAGCAGGCAGAATGATTTTACAAGCCAAACCTGTCAGAGTGATTAAAACTAAGCAGGATCCCAAAGTAAATGTGTCTGGGGTTGATAAGGAGTGTCTTTGAAGCAACTGTCCTTCAGCGTGTGGTTATTTCTGGGCAGTTGCAGCTGGCTGACTTTGGTGCCCTGTGATTTATATCAGGACAAGTCTCCTGCTCACATAAAACATAGGATGCCACAATCCAGTACAGATCTGTTCATCATGAAAGGAGATATCTGTGTCTATCCCTTATTTTCCTAGCAATAAATTACATGTTAGCTGGCAGAGCTGTTCATTTCCACTTTGGGGCTGAACTGGAGGGGTGGTTTGTACTTTGGTATTCTCCATTCCAGTGCTGCTCCAGGTGTGCCATGTTGGTATTCCTCCTCAGCTAAGTAACTTTGCAAACATGATTCCTCTTTCCTTCATGACACTGCAATTTCTGTATCTTCTAGAACTGAGACAGGTAGCATTTGGAACGTTAAGTTCAAACAAGTTCACTGTGAGAGAGGTAGAATGGGCTACAGAAGAGCCCTCACCATACCCTCTTCCCCTGTCCAGTCACTCACAGACCCCTGAACAAGGAGCAGAGGAAGGCAGACACTGTATTTTATACTAATTGGCCACCTGACCTCTCTACCCCTTCTGTGAAGGTTACAGAGATGTGAGAACACGTGGGATGAGAGCTGGTAAAGCCAGGAGTGACATGGGAGGGAGAAAGAGCTCCCAGGTGTTACAGGCAGGGCAGTAAAATCTGCCACAGAAGATCATGTACATTGAAATCACATCAGCTGCCAGATTTAGCAAGGAAACCAACAACTGAACGGGGCCTATCTTTTTGGGGTGCTCTTGATAAAACGGGCTTGATTTGCCATCTTCTAGTGCTGCAATACACTTGAAATAACCCCATCATGAACGACATAAGATTTTCATAAGAATGCTGGCATTGCAAACCTGCTCCCTGTAGCTCTAGTAGAAAGTTGTTGGCAGCCTCATCCTGCAATGCCAGGTGATTTGTGCAGCAACTTGTTAACAGCAGTTAAGCAATGAAATCAGGTGCCCTTCCCCGAGGCTACAGATGAATCACTGAATTACAGGGAGGGAGAGGAGATTGGGAGTAGAGTGGGTACACAGCAGTGAAGAAAGGAGATGGGAGAAGCTGGGGTGGACAGTCATGGAGCCCAGGGGATGTGTCTCGATGTTTTTGTTTAGGCAAAACGTAACTAGTGGTAACTGGAGGATAAAGGGTCAGAATCCCCTGTCAGAAACTGTTTGGGCAGGTATCACTTGGGAGTAGCTGAGTGGATGGGTGTCTGTGGAGCTGCACTGGCACAATGCAGCTGGAAGGAGGCTCCAGGTCTGTTCCCCTCCTGGTTACTGCTCTCTAAATGGAGCCTCCTCTGCCGGTCACCTGCAGCTTCCCAATTCCCATTGATTAGGTGACCCAAATAAAGTTCAGTTAGGTCACCACAGGTGGTGGTGGTACTCACAAGGGTTTATTGTAACCTGCTCTAAAACACTGATAGGTAACACAGACAGCATCCACCATATTTTCCTCCACATGCTGGACTATGGTCCAGATTTTCCTGGTGGATTATACAGAGGTTTTCAAGTGCAAAGTGACCTCTTCTGCAGCTTCACAGCATAAGGTTCACGTGGTGGGATACTTCAAATCTCTTTTGCAGTCATACTGCATTGACTGGTTGTGACACAGTGCATAAATGCAGCCCCAGTGACACTCTGACAACAATCCTTGATGTGATAATCCAAGCAGTACAGCCCCAGGTGCTGCAGTAGGAGGCTGGAGACTGGAGCTGAACGTTGGCCTGGTTTTTCAGGATGCCTCAAGTTACTCCTTCAAGCACATCTTTGCACTCCTTCCTTCAGTTAAGGCTTCAGAATGTGAAGTCTGTATTCCCTCTTTGGGGAAAGCGTGTGAGAACTGTTTCACTTTCAATTAAATTGCAGCCACCAATGGAAATAGAAGCACTGAACAAAAGAATAAAACATGGAGTGATTGCCTAGACTGGGGTTTTGTCTGAAAAATAGCCATCAAGTTTATTTTTTCCAGCATGGCACCAATGTGCCTTCCCCCCAGAAGCAGAGGGTTTGATCTGTTTCTATAGATAGAGTACAAGGCCAGAGTGTGGAGCTGTAAGTTTTAGCCATCTTTTGGGCAGGTTTGATGTGCCAGGGTGGCCAGTGTCTGCTGGGCTCTGACTCCTCCCCAGAGCATGCCAAGCAGTTCTGTGGCTGCTTCTCTGAGCCCACTGTCCTTGCTTGGTTGGTAAGGTCTGGTTACATCAGACCTGGAGATCTTCTGGCCCATCCTTATTTGTAATGAATGGAGGTGCAATCTTTGGAGTGGAAATCATTGCAGGAACATACTGCTGTGCTTTTTATGCCTACTGTACTTTTGTCTGGGTGAACTGCATCCTTAATTCTTACAAGTTTCCAATAAGAAAAACAAGGATTCCTTCTTGTTTCAGTAGCACTTGCATATTTGTCCATCATGAATTAAACCCTTCCTTAGAGTACTTTCAATTTCTACATGCTGAAATGAGAAATCCCTATAAGGCAAAAAAGATCAATATTTTTAGTAATGAAATATCCAACATTTATACTCTTGAGCCCATATTCAGCACTGCATTTAGATTCAAATTCTGATTCAGCTTACCATTGACTTGAATACCAAAATATGCACCAAGAAACTTCATGTGAAACATTCAGCACTTCTTGAAAGCTGAATAAAGATCACAGGTTTTCAATAAAAAAAATTCCCTTCTGTTAGGGAAATAAGTATTTGAAATAAAATGATGAAGTAATCTTAATATCCTTGCAGTAGACCTGTAAAGTAGAGTGACATTTATTTAAAACATTGTCAAACACATCATCATTACCAAGGTTTTGCTCTTGATATGAGTTACTACTTTGTTCAGTGGTTTCAGCTTTGTGTTCTGAGAATCAGGTTTATATCCCAGCCCTATGTTCTCCTTCAAACATCGTCAGCCCAAATTCAGCAGACAGTAACTGAAGTTAAGCACAAAGAGGCAAGAGCTAGGATCCAAACTGGGCAGATGTAGAGAAAATTATTAATGGATGGGGCATCTTTAAAAATAATAGGAACAGTATTCCTTTTCATTAAAAAGTACAGAATAGATCTTTGGGGTAAAACTAAAAAGTCTGTTGCCTACAGGTACTGGCAACATATATGTCTTTGCAAATTATGTTTTTATTATAAATAAACAACCCACTTTTCAATACTGTGACTTCATTCAGATCTTATTCTTTAACATAATTGAAGATCAAATACCTCATGCAGGACTTACAGAGTCACCTCTTTTTTTTTTTTTTTTTACTTAACTCTGTTTTGATCTGTAGGTATTATGTTATGTTATGAGCTGAAATGTTCATAAAGCCTCCAGGCTCTCATTCAAAGCAGCTGACAGCAGCTCAGAACTCTCCTTGGAAAAGAGGAGCTCTTGCTTTTGCAAGTCTCCCCTCTACAGATTTCCTAGCCCAGAGAAGATCCTATACTTCCTTTTGTCCTTGAAAAGATACTTCTGAGAAAGGTTTCACATCCTAAGTGTCTTTGCAAACTATTCATGAAAGCTCTAAAATAAATATATTTCTTTATATCTGTAGCTCTAAATTAAACCAGATTTGTATTTTTTTTCTAATTACTCATCCTGATCTAATACTGCAACAACCGAGCCATTGACAAGCGATCCAAATCTTCCCATCAGTGTCCATTCTGAACAGGATCTGTGTTATTCATGCTATAATTAAAGGAATAAGAAAAGCCTCTGCTGATGAGTGTCCCTCACTGAGAACAGAGATTTCATAACTGGGCACTTGGTGGGTTTAAGGCAGGTCAGAGTAATTTGTGATGGACAAAACTACGAATCATCATAAGAAATGCTATTAGTGGCAAGGCTGGTTCATTTATCAACTCCAGTTCACCAAACCCCATCACAAGAAAATCTGGATCTAGTTTTCTTTGGTAAAATACAGCAGGAAATAATTTTTGAATATTTTCTAAAATATGTCTACAAGTTAGGGTGTGATGTTATGTGGATAATGCTAAGCAAAGAGATACAGCTGGCTCTCTGTGCCTTGCCGTGGAATAAAACTGAGTCACTGCCATGGAGAGGTCACTCCAGGGCTCTGAAAGCAGACTAGGGCTTAACATCAGTTATCCAGATGTATCTGTAATATTCAATCTATCATTCATAACTGTATGCAACAAAATGAACATATTGAAGTAGACATGATGTGAAATTAGAGCTATTGAGAGACTCTTCCAAAGAACAATAGGAGTTTTGCTTTTGTTTCAACAGGGCTGAAATATATCCTATTTCTTATAAGAAAGAGCAGCAAATAATATTTATTATCCTTTTGATATGGAGCCATTACTGGAAGCCATTATCATCATATTTCAGGTTACTTAATCAGCTCTGTGAACTGATAACCCACATAAATAATTGCCTCACTGTTGCCAACAGTGCTTTTGGCACACTATGAAAATAACATTACTCCTTACGAATTAAACCACAATAAGATTTTAAATGACAGATTAAAGGCTTTCTTTAGGTACCTTGAATCCTTCCAAACTGAGCAAACAAGAAGAGACCTACCATTTTTCAGGTATGTGATAGAGGTGAACTACAGCTGAGCTCCCTGATGGCACAGAAACCAGGTGCATGTGTCCAAACATGCCAGGCGAATGCAGATGATGAAAAAGAAAGATTAACTGCTGAAGAGCTACCTGCTCTTCAGAGCATTCCAGCCATCAGGCACACCCCAGCCGATTCTGTAATGCTCAGAGTGTATCCATAGGTCTGGAGGCAGGGACTCCATTATCTGTTTGGCTCTTTTCTGTTCCTGCGCCGAGCAACTCATGTCAGCAGCATTGTGCAAGATGTTCATTAGTGTTTCATCAGTATCCCTCACTTTGTAGTAGCTTCTTTCACTTTGAACCTTTCCCTCTTATCTCCTTCAAGTTAGAGATGTCCCAAATGGCCATAGCTTAAGCACAGTCACCAGTCCCATTTTTTATATTGCATTGTCTACTTGTCCTTGGCTGGATGTGTGCTCATAGCCTGTCTTTCACTGCAAGAGGGGAAACAACACTTCTGAATGAAGTTCTGCTGCGTGTGTATTTCTTCTCATCCTAAATGATGAGAAGAAATCATGATAGGTCAGCCTTCCTAATATTACTGAAACCTGTGCCTGGACAAAAGCTGTAAGACAATGGCTGTACATAGACACAGGGCAGCCAAGGGGAAGGATCTGCCAGGACAGGCTGCTGCTCCCTTCTGTGACAGCCTGGTCTGAGTTCTCTGAGGGACAGCCTGGCAACGTCACCTGGGGGAGCTCAGCTTGGCACATTTGCTGCCATGGCAGGAGGTCAGGTCCTCCATGGGCAGGCAGCCAGGCATGGAAGTTGCTTTGAAACTCTGCCTGCACCACTTGTGTCCCAACATCCATAAGGATGAAAATCACAGAATGGTTTGTGTGGGAAGGGACCTTGAAGACCATCCAGTTCTACCCCTGCCATGGGAAGGGACACCTTGCATAGACCAGGTTGTTCCAACTCCCATCCAACCTGGCCTTGAATGGGACAGCCACAGCTTCTCTGGGCAACCTGTGCCAGGGCCTTACCATGGTCACAGTCAAAAATTTCTTCTTGTTATCTGATCTAAACCTGCCTTCTCTCAGTTTAAAGCCATTCCCTCTCATCCAATGACTGCAGGTCATTGTAAAATGTCCCTCTCCAGCTCTCTTGGAGGTCTCCTAAAGGAGAAGTTCCTGGAAATTTCAAATTAGAGGTGGCATAATATTTTTGACCCCCATTTTCCATGAAACAAAATGAAAATATGGAATTTGTGACAAGACTGAAGTCCTGTTTATATTATACATAATCTCTTGTATGCTATCTCACCATCCTTTGTGGGTTGTAGCCCAGGTGTTTCAACCCTCCTTCCTACCCTTTATTTATGAGGTTTTTCTCATATATTGTGTGGGAAAGAGAAGAAACATGTGGTAGTTAGAGAGATGAGATCTGGCCAGGGATCTTACACCAGCAGAGCAGAATGAGGAAAGAGATACTTAAGTGCTCTGCAGGGAAAAGTGGTTTCATATTTGACTCGGATGGAAAGTTTTCATTCAAGCTTCACCACTTTCCTTTTGAAACACTGGGTGGGAAGTTCTGCAGAAAATAATTCCCCACTAAAAAAATTTTTGGCCTGGCCTACTTGCTCAAGTCTATGCTGCTGCATTGAGTTGAACTCCCACGGCGTGTCCAAGGGCTGCCTGTGCTGGCAAGTGAGCCCTCAGTGCTCAGGGCAGGTACCTGAGCCTCAGCCAGCAGTTGCCCCAGTCATCTTAAGGAATTACCTCTAGATGTCACTCATGAATCCCTCTTATTCAAGGGATTTAAATAAGCAGTTAGGATACCTCTGACACAGAAACCCTTCAATCACTCTGCTTGGTTACTGAAATGTTTGTTTTCTGCCCTCCTTTTCCACGCTGCTGGAGTCGGATAAAGGCTGAAGGCAGAGAAGGTACTTTTTCAGCAGTGCAGAGATGCCTTAACTCATGCAGAAAATAAAAAAATAGAGAAAAACTCAACCTTAGTCAAAATAAATAAAGAACTTCTGTAGTCTTTGATGCCAATTGAACAATCTCCCAACAAGCTGGGAGAGCTCAGGATGAAGCTGATTGTCTGTTGATTTATTTAGGTAACTGTCTTGTTAGTACTTGCTTAGCAATGGGTCCAGATGCTTGGTGTAACATTCTCGAGCCCATGACTAAAATGATTTAAGTGGCGATTTCCACACTCAGTAAGGCTGAATAGACTGAATAGAGCAGTTCCCCTCCAGAAACTAATTATTTTCTGTTAGATGTTTTCAGTTATTTTCTCTTTTTTCTTCCTTAAAACCTGATTTATTTCATTTTGTGCTGGCTTTTTTAGTAATTAAAAAATCCAAACACATTTATGCCTGACTTTCGACAGAGGGAAAGCATTCCTATGGAAAAGCTATTTCAGAGAGAAGAAGGAAAAAAGTCTAAGAAAATTTGGGGCATCTCTAGCAGTGAGGAGGTTTTTGGGATTTTGACCTTACCCATAGTAAGTAGAATTTTATTCTGCAAATATCTGAGCAGAAGCCAAAGGGTCTCCTAATGGAGTAAAATACTCAGGGTGTGTATAGAGTACATGAGTTCTCATATGAGCTGTGGCTGATAATTGTTCCAGTTTCTCTCATGTTTGGAAGAAGTTTGGCCTTGCATTGTTCCAGTGTTCAACATTTCATGGAGTGATGTGATTTCCCATAAAACCTTCATTGAAGCTTTTGGGAGTTCATCAGTTGAGCTACTTCAAGGACTTGTTCTTCAGTGTTATCCTGTCATAAGTATTCACCTTTCATTGAAATTAAAATTAATATCTCTGATGGCTGCATTGCAGCCAGGGCTTCCAGAAGGCTGGCAGTCAGAATGGTCAAAAGATTCCTATCACATGGTAAACAAAGATCTTGTAAATAAACAGGGGATAATGAGTGTCTGGCAGGACAAAGCAACCACATTTGCAGATCATACAACAATAAAGACAATTTGAGTTAATCAAGTAATTACCCTCTTCATATGAGTATGTGGATATGCATGCTTTCTATGTATATCTATTTATGTGTGTTGATTATTGCCCCTTTTACTTCCATGGAGCTTCCTACATGAAGACTCAACAAGTGTAACAATTTTGTCAAAATGTACTTTTATTACTAAAACTGCAAGGGACAGTAAAAGCATTTGCAACCTTACTAGAGTTTCTCATGTCCAAGGGGTTTTACAAACACAATTTAAAAGTAATGGAAGCTGTACTTTGATGGCATCGGAATTTCGAGAGTTATTTGGGTTTTATCTATAAGGCAGGAGAAATATTGTATTGGGTTAAGAGCACTTGCAGTAAGCAGATCCGTGAGGGATTTTTGCTGCAACTTCACCTTTCCATGTCTGTTTTTGCTGCTGCTGCTGCTGCTGCTGCTGCTGCTGCTGCTGCATCACAAACGCTGGCTTGGGTCCCTAAGGGTGCTTGACTGCTTTGCCCCTGGTGGTCTGAATTACACACCCAAAACTTCTCTGGGTCTTTGTCACATCCGTGTAAAAAATGGGAATCCTTTGCCTACATCCCTGGAGAAAGACAATTCTTAGAGGGACATTAAGCATGGCAATACCAAGTAAATAATACTCTTCATGTAAAAAACCCCAAAAATATAGGCAGGCATTAGAAGTTAGATTGCTAAAAAAAAAATTACATTATTTAAAATAGCAGGGGAGTAGAGGCTCTGTAAGACCTTGGAGGCACAGACCTGATCTGAAACTCAGAAAAAAGATCATATCTATCCTGCAGGGTTGCCAGGAGGGTGTGAGGAGATTTATCTTCTCCATCGGAGAAAGTGCCCCCACTGCTGAAACAGTTCCTTGCTCCTGCTTCTGGAAAAGGGTTTCTCTGCCTGGGTTTGATGCAGGGAGGTGGAGGCTTGAGCATTGTAGCAGTGGTGGGGTCTTGGAGATGCCATAAGGAAAGTCAGTTCATTTTACTGTTCAAAACCTGGAAATTTAAATGTACAAACAAACCCCATACTGGACAAATATTTCATTTGTGAAGTTAAGAGCTCCAGACTTAGGATATTTTGGAACTCCACAAGATTCATTCTTCTCTGCCATGACTGATAAATGGACAGAGGGTGTGTGAAGAATGTGCTAAGGAGGATTAAATCAACCAAATAAAACCCCCCCAAAAACGTGATGACTAAACTATCTACTTATTCCTATACCAGAGAAATGATCAGAAACTATTTCCAGGTTCCTGGATTTTTTTTTTCTTGGCAAGAAAAAGCTGGATATAGTAAAAATTTGGTTCATTATCTTATCATAATTATGCAGTTCCTCAAATGATGAAAACCACCTCTAAAAGGATTTGTTGACCAGCAGTCTGTGAGACTGTTGCTGCTGTGCAGGGATGCTGGTTGGTTTGGGCACAGCAGGCTGAAATGGCAATCAGTTAGCCCAGGAAAAACCCACTTACAGAAAATGGATCATGCAATCAGAGATTATGCCATAATGAATGTGCACAGGGGACAAAATTAACCTTTGTGCCATGGCATGGACTTGGGGCACTTGAGTGCCTGAAGTATAGCAGGAGTCAGTGGCCGGGGAGATAAGCAGCCCAGAGCAGCAATGTGCTCTGCAGGGGAGGGGCAGCAACGGTGGCATGCCAGGTCTCACCCCGCTGGGAACGTGCAGGAGGGGACACTTTACCTATTCTTTTAAGGCTGACACTTCTGTGCTCCTCCCTCCCTTTTAGGCTGTTTCAGCCTTGCCTGTCCCACCATGGGTGCCCCTTCCCAGCCTTCTGTATTCCTCTGACATTTCACAGCTCTGGCTGTTATCACTGATGCGATGGAGAAATGCTTTGGTGGTGCACGGCCGGGTCATGCAGGGGTGGGAAGGGGGAAGGGATGGGGAAGGGATGCGAATTCTCTATGCCTGTGCCGCCAAGCGCTGTGGTTACTTGTTTGCACGTTCTCAGCGGGGCCAGGGAGGTGCCGGTGGCAGAGGAGGTGCTGGCCATGCCCTCGCCCGGGTGCTGGCAGGGCTGGCACCAAGGCCATGGGGTGGTTGTGCTGATGAAGAGCAGGCCCAGAGCAGGAAGCGGCGGCTGCGCGCCCCAGCCATGAGCTGGGGGTGGCACCCCAGCCCCCGTTCCCCAGCCCCACCACATCCCCTCTCCCCTGTGATCTGGGGAGCGAGGGGGTGGCTGTGGGACACGGGGGGCACGGGCCTTCTGCTCGGCATGTGGGGCGCTCCAGCTCTGGGGAAAAAGCTCCAGCAGCGTGCGCTCTGCAGTGCCACTTCAAAGCAGGCTCTGGCAGAGAGGCAGGGGATTGTCTGGCGGGATTAAACCACATTGGAACCATTTTGGAAAGGGTTCGACTCTTTGATTCTTTCGTATACAAATCTGACATCAAAGCCAAGTCCTGGTGTCTGTCAGATATGTCCTTCATCCCTAGAAAGAGATAAAACAGCCTCCTGTCAGTCAGATAACACGATAATTAGACAGCGTGATAATGCATTTATCCTGGTGCTTACAATCCTTGATCATATATTGCAATTATGTATACAGGCCACAGCAGCCAGTGTCTTTAATTATAACCTTGATGGCAAAATGATAGGAAGCAAGAGTCTTCCTAAGGGTAGGAAAAAAGAGGTTTTTAATTCATTTTTATAGATCCTCACTGAACGTAATAGAAGAGATTAATATGAAAGCCTTTGCCAGCGTGTTTGTGTGACCTGACAGACGCGTTTATAAAGAAGCAGCAGTGTGTGGCTACTACACTAATATAGGGCAGATATTACAGCCATATGAGATAGGTACTAAACCAGGTAGAAACACCAGCACCTCAGTCTGATGTTAATCTGCTGCTCAGAAAATTCACAGTTAAATGACTACAATAATCTTATTATTGAGATTTTGAAGATAAATAGCCGACTTAAAGATTTCTCATTCATTTAGCCAAAAACTTCTTGGTTGCTTTGCAAATATCAGCTAGACAAAAACAGATAGGTGGTATTATCCCTCCTGCAATAAACTGCCTCTGTACCAGACTGGATAAGGCTCCTGGATCAGGAATCTGACTGCTTATACCCAGTTGAAATATGCTTTTACTTGCCTATTATTTAACTGCAATTACATTTTTGAGTTTTTCATGCATTATGATGCCCTTGACTAAAATAAATTAAGCAAATGAAGGCAGAGAAGTGGGGAGTGGTTGTAAAAGGTGTCAGTCTTAGAGTTCATAATTCTGGTGCTTGAGTTTTTATCATTTTTCTACTACTCAGTGTTTGGTGTTATGAAAAACCCACCAAGTCCTGCATGTCTGGCTGCTGGTCCAGCCCTGATCCTCCTCCAAGTCCATTTCTGCTCTCATACAGAAAAGTGACCATGTAAGCACATCCCTCGTGAAGGGTCGTGATGACCATGCCCAGGAGATCACCAGGAATGGAAATGCCAAAGCTTGGGCATCTCCCTGCTCTCAGGATTGAAGCACAGAAGCTTAGAGGAAAGGGAGAGACTTCAAGTGAGCATTTTCCCAAGGGAAAACAGTCTTAATTGTTAGGAAGTGCTGAAAGGTTATGGAGTGACAATCAGACCCCTTAAAATAAGATTTTAACATTTGGGGAAAACGGTTGCTTTGGGAAAACTGAAGTGTAGATGTAATCATCTGGCTACAGAAGGTGACTAAACCAATGGTACCAGAGCTAGAACACAGACTTACCTTCAGACACAAGCAGTGAGCAGGACAAGGATAAACCTTCTTGGCTGTGATCATGCATTTGCTTAGGAATTGCCAGCATGGTGATGATTGGTATAGATTGTTTCTTGTTCTTCAGAACAGAACTATGTGTTTAGCCAGTTCAAACGGTCCCTCGGGGGCTGGGGTCATTCTCTGCATCTCTTATTCTTTCAGGGCCTCTCCTGTCTCTCCTTATGCCACTGCAGGGCTTTCCTCTGCAGCTTCCCCTAGGCCCTTGCCAGCAGCAGTGTCCTCCAGCTTATCCTTAGTGTCTGAACAATGTCATTCCTCCTTGTCAGCAATGCCAGGTGCATGGCACAGCTGGGAAATGAGGCCTTTGAGGCAGCTGAGCCCCTGTGCCCCTGTGCCCAGCCCAGACTCCCAGGAGCTGCTGAAGTCACTTGCTGTGGCTGCTTGGTGCCTGCAGGGTTGATGAGGCTTGTGCAGAGGAAAACCCCTCCAGACTGAAAGGCCAGGACCTGAACCCTTGGGAAGTTAGGACCATTGATGGTCCTGTGCTTCTTCTGCAGCAATCTTTTCCTGCTCCCGTCTTTGCACCCTAAAGCACCAGCCAACGTGTCTGTAGAAGCTCGGAGGAGATAAAGATTTCCATGGAAAATTGCCATGGAAATTCCTCCTCCAAAGTTACGGGATTAGTCTGCACTGGAGAGCCACGTCCATGCAAGGGAAGAAGCCACAAAGCTTTTCTTACTTCTGCTATGTTCTTCACACATCCTTTGGTGGTGGCTGTGAAGCCTTTTCTGCTGTGATTTAATCCTACTGTTTCAATAATTTCTAAAAGATACTGGCTGCATTATTTATTCACATAAAATTTTCATTTTTAATAGAGGAAAATGAATTCTGTAAAATGGAAAAGAAAAACATTTTGACCTCAGTGATGCTTTTATGTCACAAAACCCAAACCATGTCTTCATGCTACTGGGATCCTAGATTAAATTTTAAAAATCAGCTGAAATGGGCCACTTTTCAGAAGTCAAAAAAACAAATGAAACCCACAACAATCAGAAAATATTTCTCTTGTGGGAGAAAACCTGAAGCAGACATTACAAATTCCCATTCTATGAAAAGTAATGATGGGAATTGCTTAACTAGCTACATGTTTTGGTACATTATTGTTGACTCCTTATTGCAATATTAAAGTGTCAAGTGGATTCAACCAACTAATATCACTTTGTATACCATATATATGTGTGTATATATGTAAATATATATGTGTGTAAATATATATATATATATGTAAATATACATACATATACATAAAAGCAACTGGTAAATGCAGTATTTCATGTTATATATCACTCTTCCAACCATCCCTGCCAATAACACCCAATGCTGAAGATCTTATAGAATATTCCTCTGGCTGTGGGTGTTGCCTTCTGGTCATGGCCCTGTGGGGATGGATTAGCCTTCAAATACCTGGGCTAGGAGCTGCCAGGAGAGCACCACATCTTCGGATCTCACAGTGTGGCAAGGGGATATTTATCAGTAGCTTCCATGAGGTTAGGAATTGCCTCATGAATATTTACATGTGGAAAGAGATAAACTGTGCAAATGTATCCAGGACACCCATTTACCACTCTGGTATCTCCCTTGGTTTGAGATAAACAGGAAGCTCCCAGAAGACAAGCCCCATTCCTGGTGGAGGACTCAAGAGTGAGAAAACTAACACGTGAGAGCACTGGAAGGAGACTGGGGTAGGTTTTAGGCAGGGGGTGCATTTCCACTGCTCCTGGAA